>NW_012138858.1:3955576-4021178 GCF_000956105.1 Propithecus coquereli
GTCTGTCTTATTCTGTCTCCCTGGCTGGAGTGCAGTGACATCATCAAAGCTCACTGCAAAGTCAAACTCCTGGGCTCAAGCAATTCTCAGCAGCTGGGACTATAGGTATGTGCCACCACGCCTGGTTAATTTTTCTGTTTTTATAGAGATGAGACCTTGCTCTTGGTCACGCTGGTCTCAAATTCCTGGCCTCCAGTGATCCTCCTGCCTTGGCCTCCCAAAGTGCTGGGATTTTAGGCTTGAGCCCCTGCTCCTGACTTGTTTTAACTTTCGTCAGATGTCTGATTTGCAAGGATTTCTTCCCATTCTGTAGATTCCATTTTCACTCTCTGTTGATTGTGTTCTTTGATGCTCCAATGCCTTTTTCAGTTTGACGTAGTCCCATTTGCTTTATCTTTTTTTTTCTTTCTTTTTCTTTTTTTTTTTTGCTTTTTTTGCCTGTGCTTTTGGTGTCACATCCAAGAAATCATTGTCAAATCCAGTATCAGGAAAGTTTTACTCCATGTTTTCTTTGAGGAGTTGTATAGTATTAGTTCTTACATTTAGATCTTTAATCCATTTTGAGTTAATTTGTGTATATGCTATAAGATAAAGGTCCAGATTCATTCTTTTGCATATGGATATCCAGTTTTTGCAGCATCATTGATTCAAGTGACTGTGTTTTCCCCACTGAATGATCTTGGCGCCCTTGCTGAAGGTCATTTGACCATATGTACCAGGGTTTATTTCTGGCCTCTCTACTCTATTTCATTTGTCTGTCTTTATGCCTATATCACACTCTTTTGATTATTGTAGACTTTATTATATATTTTGAAATCGGAAAGTATGAGATCTCCAACTTTGTTCTTCTTTTTCAAAAATGTTTTGGCAATTCAGGATTCCTTGAGATTCCATATGAAATTTATGATGAATTTTTCTATTTCTGCAAAAAATGCCAATTGGATTTTAATAGGGATTGTTTTGAATCTGTAGATTGCTTTGGGTAATATGAACATCTTAACAATATTAAATTTTCTAACTCATGAGCACGTATCCAGAATATGTGCAGAACTCCTACAAATCAACAATAAAAAGACAAGCAAGTCCAATCAAAAATGAGTAAGCTGCTCAAACAGACACTTCACATGGAAACATGGAAACGGATATTAGGCACATGGAAAGAGGCTCACCACCGCTATCTTCAGGGAAACACCACCTGAAAGCCCAATGAGATCACATAGATGCTCACACTTTTCATGTGGCAAAAAATATATGGCCAAAATATCAAGTCAGGTATAAGAAACAAGCAGAAAAATTAACATAATGAAATAGCACTCCCTATACTCTAGGACAAGTAAAACTAAAGATATTGCCAGTAGGATATTGAACAACTGGAACTTTTAATCATTACTAGCAGAAACATAACATGCACTTTAAAACACTTTAAAAATTGTGTGACACTTATGTATGATCCCACAATTCCACTCCTAGGCATTTATCCAAAAGGAATGAAAATGTTAAGCACACAAAAGGATTTGAACAAAAACATTGATAGTATGTTTATTCATAATACCCTCAAATTGGAAAAAGTAAAAATACCTATCAAGAGAAGAATTTATAAGAATTTATAAACAATTATTGATGCATTTATACAATGAAATACTACTAGTCAGCAATAAAATGGAGCTACTGATATTTGTACCAATATGGATGGATCGCAAAAACTTTATGTCATATGAAAAAAGCCAGGTACAATAAGGATAGTCTTATGATCCCATTTTTGTATAATTCAAGAATAGGCAAAAACAATTTGTGTTCATAGAAATCAGAACAGTGTGAAGTGGAGAAATATACTGGTAGGAGGCTTGAAAACTTTGTATATCTTAAGGTTTATATACACAGGTGTTTACAGTTGTTAAAACTTATCAAAGTAAAATTTAAGATTGATGCATTTTACCCTAAGTGTACTCTATTACATTTAAAGTGTATACCTATAAAATTATCTTCCTCACAGCCCACATCCTTGTCTTTGTGTAACCCGCACAGAAGCCTGGCACTGGTTTGTAGCCGAATGGCCCAGAGGGTGTTTTCTTTCTCCAAGAAGACAAATCATGGTGCCGTGGAGAGGGCATTGTCTCCGAGGTCCAATCTGGTACCAGTTATGTCACTGTCACTCACTCATTGTGGGAATTAGGGCTGTGACTTAACCCCTCTCAAATAATTTACTTCATTGTTGTACAATGAAAAGTAACATTTCACTCATGGAACTATTGAACGAATTAAAGATTTAAAAAAGTAAGTATAACGTTAATGTCATTTAGGCACACACAACGAATATTAGTTTTGTTCCCTTGTCTATGTCCAGGAGTCTGCTTGAGGAAAACTACTCTCAAAAACTGACTTAGTGAGCTACGAGTTTTAATAGAATTCTCTATTTACCACATTAAAAAGTTTTCTCTCATTTTACAACGCATATTTACATTCCTTCGCACGTGCAGAATTCCGTGTTCACAATCACGTGGCCCCTTGTAGGAGCGAGGGCTGGGGGGGCTCCCAGCCCTGTCTTCCTGGTTACCACTCCTCACCGCCTCTTCAAAGGACTAGTACCCACAGATTCAAATGCGTAGACCGGGCTGTCGGGGAGATCATTCAGGACGTATTGTGGTCTCCACGCAGAGGTGAGTTCATTTTCTTTGTATAGATTATCAACCAGGCAATGAGGAAACAGGAAAACATGGACAGTTAATTGATAAAATAGAAAAGATCAAACACATGTCAGAGAGTGCAGCAAATTGGCCCTTGAACTGTAGATGTTCCTAATTTGGAGACATCTGAAAATGATTTACTTGTGAGATGTTCAAGTTCAGGAATGGAATATGGGCCTTTTCTAAAAACACTTTATCTGCATCGTGGTTTATAATGTGGGCATGTCAGAAATACTCCATAAGAAGTTCTAGGAAGAGGAAAAGGCCATCTGGTCCATCATTCTCGACTCTCTGTTTTAGTTTAATCCTACCCGCCTGCATTTTCACTCTGCCCTTTAATCCCTTCCTTTTCCAGAAAAAGACTGGGGTGGTTATTGAACTCATTTATACTCTTGCCTTCAACAGCCTAGTTGGGTAACCTTTTCCATATGTTTCTTAGCCTTCACTTTAAAATAAAAGAAAAGCTGCCTACCTTCCTTCAGCATTTCTATATGTTCAATATGTCAGTTTTACTCTGTAGAGGTTTAACTGTTTCCCTACAAGAAATATTGAATTTCTATTTACTTCGTTTAATTTCTACATCGTCCCAATTTATTTTTACTTTAATTTCTTCAATGGCAAATTGCTAAGATTTTTCAAAATATTCTTATAGCTTAATAAGCTTATGCCACACTCAATCTTCCTGAATTGGAAACTTTTGCCATGTAATACACAGCCGAAGAGAAAAATGCCCGAGCGTATCAGTTAGGATGAAGTAACGAACCGCAATAACAACGCCACAGTCACGAGCGGTCTGAGATATTCAGTTCTGTAGCGCAACACAGGACCTTTTCTGGCTCACGCCGCACGTCCACCATGGGGTCAGCAGCTGGCTCTGCTCACTGTGGTCAGTCGGGTCCCAGGCCTGCGGAGGCTCCATCGGAGTGATGGAGGTTCTTCCCAGCTCTCCAGCAATAGGGTGGAAATATGGTGGCTACACACTGGCTCCTAATTCTTCTCCTTGGAAGTGACACTTCTCACATTTGCTCACATTTTATCAGCCAAAGCAAATCATAATGCCACCTAATATTGAGGGCGTAGAGAGATGTATTCCTTGTATACTAGGAAGGAGAAATCTGAGACTATTTGGTGAATAGCTCTAGTGACTACTATGCTAAGTGACATTGAATATATGGACTGAATATCCCAGTTGCTGCTCCTGGTTTGAGGACTACAGCAGTGTCTAGCTAGGACTAGAAACCCTGAATGTTTGAGCATGGACAGGGAGCTGAGAACTGGCCTTTCTTATTGACAAGGCAGAGCTCAGCATTCAAAGGCTACAACTGGAGAACTAGAGAACAGATATCTTTGCCACTCAGTGTACTTCATATTTTCCTGAAGATTGTTCACGTCTGCCAAGCTGGAGGCATTGCTGTTAATTCAGGAGAGTATCAAAGGCCAGCTGCATGGAGGGTAGGAGGAAGGAGTCAACTAGAAACAGCCCAAACAAGAGGCAGCATAAAAACAAGACAGGGACAGAGGCCTCAGTATCCGTGTCAGCCAAATCCACAGGAGACACAGCTCTCGTTAAGACTCTTTCTTCCAGCCTCTGGATCTTATATTTCTAGGGGACTTTAAAGCTTTAAAGCACATCCACATAGAGTCTCCATTCAATAAAGTTTATTGAATGCTGCAGAAAATGGTAGTGTCTTGTCATACAAAAAGAAAATGTTTTCTCTTCCCATGAGATGCAAACAAGTGGTCCAGTGTCGAGCATGAGACACAGACAAGTGAAGCATCAGTTAACACAGAACCAGGGCTGCCTTGGCACCCAGGGAACTCGCGTCAGAGTGTAGTGGGCTATCTCATGTGTTGAGGGTCGGGGAAAAGTTTCTCAAGGCTTCAAAACAGCAGGGAGGAGAGACCCCAGCATCGTGCCTGTCCTCAGCCTTTTATGGAGCTGTGGGTCGACCTCGGCAGGACACAGCATGGTTTCTGATGCCTGTCACAGCCTTAGAGCTTTTGACATGGTCCCCCTGGGTATAGCTCTTCGCCTCTTCAGACTCGACTATTTCCTTGAAGGGGACTTGAGTAATTTTTGAATTTACATTTTAACAATAGACATGGCATTCCACCTCTGTTTCTTTGCAGAACTATTATTTTAACAATATCAGTCAACCAGGTGAGTCAAAAATGTTTCCAGAATCCAAGCTAATGCCAACAGGAAAGTAAGCAAGGCCATGATGATAGATCGTGCCAAGGACGCTCCTGTCAGGATGGCCAGGAGAGAGCTCGTGGGCTGCAAGTGTCTGTGGGGGAACAGGTCTCGTTAGCCCGAGGCCAGAGTCCAGTCTGCAGCACAACCTCCTATGGACAGATGGCACAAATAGCCCTCAAAGTATAAAAAATGGCATCAAAGTCGATCAGTATTATGCAGGACATGTCGATGTGATTTGGCACGGTCACCGATTATCCTTCTGAAATAAGCTTCAAACTTCTTACTACGGCCCTGAAAACTTACAAAATCTGCGTCTACTAACATTTCCAGTTTCTACAGTGATGCGCATTATCCTTTAGCCTTAGTGGACAACTGCCAATTTTCCAAGCACAGCAGTTGCTTTCAGGCCCTTGTGCTTTTTTTTTTTTCCTAAAGCTCTTTTCTTAGCACAGAATACAATATCATTTTCTGCCCATCATAAATTCCTCTGTTTCAAGCTCCAGGGTGAATGACATCTCTACCATAATGACTGTTTTGTTCCCTGTAGTCAGAACACATCATGCCTTTCCTTTGCTTGTGTCTCTATTATAGAACTTATTGAATTTTTGCTTGTTTTGATGGTGGAGGATACAGTCTAGTCTCACTGATTACCAGAACTAATTTCAAAGATCTGTTTGCTTAAGGACAGCCTGTTACTGTTCCACATGTGCACCTACTAAATCTCAGTGGAAAAGAATGATCTTTCCAGAAAGAAATTAACCAAAAGAGGTAGAGTGTTCTTTAGACAGAAACAGAGCAATACTCCAGCTGAGCTGCAACAGGGATCGGCAATTATGGGTTGTGGCGTCGGATATTGTCGACTGGTCACATCGTGTTGTTTCCAAGTGACACGTAGGATCCAGGGGGAAGAAACTGACCTGTGTCCTCAGATTCAGATGTGTTGGAAGGGCTGGGATTGCAGGAGGGATTTGGCAATGGACTGTGAAAGGAACAACAGGATTCCTAAGAGAAAAAAATAAATTACATTTATTCTGCCCTAAGTAAGGATGAAATGTGGCCAATGTTGACACTAAGCAAGGGGTCCTGGGAAGAACGGGAGTGGAACTATACGCCAGTGTGACTCTTAATACTTGAATTCACTCCATCTTAATCTTCCTGGAGGCACCTGGAACACCAGGAAGGGAATATATAGGCAGTAAACTGAGGGGAGCACCACATCGAGGGGCCACAAACTCCTTCTGGGAGCTTCCCATTACCTTTCTCCTTAGAGATAACCGGAGGCCAGAAGGTTGTTTTCCTACAGGACAGACAGGAGGCAAGCGTGGAAGTCCAGAGTGGAAGAATGCCACCACATGGCTCTATGGGGCAGAGCCCTGGCGGGTCACCCATATCAGACGGTGACGCGGGAGAAAGACAAGAGCAGTCACCCCAGCCAGGGTGCTGGCAGTATGGTAACTTGGCTGTGAGACCACGTCATCTCTGGGGTACTCACACAGTGTCGTAAAGAGGAAAGAAGAGCTGAAGTCCCGCAGTTTGGCAGGTGGGGCTGAGGGGCTATTGAGCCAACGTACCTAGATGCAAACTCTCAAGATGGCCTTGCCAGGGCTCCTCATGCTGGGGGTGGCCTGAGTGGCATTTGCCGTTTGTTTTGTGGGTTTCCCTCGTCTTACAGGAAACCCTACGCATGTGCTCATCTCTCAGTCTTCCCCCAGCCCTTCACGTCGGATCTCACTGTGGCCCTACATGAAAAAACGGAGTCCCAAACCACATGGACAACGCTTACGCTTTGGCCAAGGGTTTTCAAAATTTAATTTTGGGTTGATTTTCAGTGTATCATTGATTTCTTTAGATCATATTTACAACATTTATGAGACGACAAAGGCTCAATTATAATAACTTTTGTTATTCCTGTAGCTCCATTTTTTTGAGAACTCTAAGAAGCCTGTTTCCTCACGTATAGGACCTGTATTTAGCTTAGACAATCAGCAAACAAGATAGAATATTTCGACTTTTGTGGTCTCCAGTTATAATTTCCGTGTTATTTTTCACAATACTGTTTCATAAGGACCATCCCCAAAGAATACTCAATTCCTTCTTCACAAAATAAATAAAAGGCATGGGAATTTGTGTTTTAGAAATATGAGACGAATTACACATCCCATGATATTCTGTACTCACTAAAATCTCAATTAATTGAGGAGTTTTGGTAAAGAAATGCTTTTTTTTAACTTTTTGAAATGTCTAATGAATTCAAATTTAAGCAAAATCCAGTTTCGATACTCATTGAGAACATTTCTAAAATGTACTAGAACATGTTCTTATGTTATGAGTGTCCTTTTGATCAAAATTCAATGTCTGTCTGATATTTAAATTCTTATGTAGCCCAGGAATAATTAGGAATATCAAATATGAATAAAGTTTTAGATGTTGGAAGCTTACTTGAACGTGTATTTGGCTTGGGGAATGCCACAGAAATTGTGCAGATGAAAACAACCGGAATGACTGATCTTTGTTAGTTTTGCTGTTTCTTTTATTCATTCAATAACATAAATGATTACTGTGCCGGGATCTGCTAAAGATCTGGCTCTACTGACATCAACAAAATGGATCAAGTTTCTGCTTCCATCCAGTTCAGCATCCAGTGAGTCATCACTGCAAATATTTTGAAGCCAGAGACAGTTGAAAAAAAACACCCACACCACCCAAGTGTAGTGCTCATTTGAGGGTCCCAAATAAAAGAAAATAAAAATGAATGTATTAAGTAGCTAAATTAAAAGTTATAATTGCATATTTATGAAAAATTGTTGAACATCAACTATGTGCTAGGCACTGCCCAAATACTGGCGTGTGTGTGGAGGAAGAAGGGATGTGAGTCCACACCGCAGCTAAGGGTGGGGAGACAGCGTGCTTGTCCTAAGGTGCTTAGGGCCGGTGAGGGAAACACACCCACAAATATTGAAAGGAAGGGACGTGCCCTTGGCGTCTGCACCTCATGAAGAGAGAGCTTGAGAGAGGCTTAGGGAAGGGGTTAGGCACCACTTGTGAGAGCAAGAGAAAGGCTGAGAAGCAACGTATACAGTTAGGGGCACAGGCTGAGATCAGCTACACCTGGTTTTTAATTTTGCTGCTTCTTGGCTGGGTGACCTTGAGCAAATTACTTATTTGTAACTTCTTATTCTGTAGAATGATAATGATATCTGCCTCGGTAGGATTGTTGGGCGGATTTCTACATGTGATACGCTGTATTCATTTAACTTAGCGAAACACCTGGCATTGAATAAATGTTATCCAACATCAATGTCGTTGTCATCGTCACCATTACCGCCATCAGCAGCAGCAGCATTATTCCTATTTTGAAGGATGTGCAGGAGTTGGCTTTCCCGAGAGCAAGGAAGAGCTGTCATGGGATCTGGAGCTGCAGAATGACAGACTCGTGTGGAGGAAGTGCTAATTAGCGATTTATAATGCGAGTTGAGTTTGAGAGCAAACTGTGCACTGTCCATCTGTCCCTCCCCTCACCCTCCTCACTCCCTCCTCTCCCCACACCCCTACCAGAGCTCTTCTCCAGCAGCTCAGGGTCCCCATTGCGAAGGACTTTCTTGCCTGTATTCCCACACTCACCTTTCATTAGCCCTAAGGCTGTATCATTTGGGAATCTCTAACCCTAAGCATCAGTTCCCTAATCCCTACTTTAAAACAAACAATAGGTTCCTAAAAAGAAATAATGGAAGTGAAAATGCAGACTGCCTAAATACAGCTCCATCTGCACTTTTGATCTCATTTCCTCCTCGTGATGCCTCAAGCAAAGGTCATTTCATCCCCACTTTGCCTAGAAAGAAGCCAAGACTCGGAGAAGGTAAGAAGCAGCGAAGGCAGAGCAAAGCTCTCTGCTGGGCGTGACAGACACCCAAGTCCAGGCTTTCTGCAACATGTTTTCTCACCATAAACGCACAATGAATCTGCATCCCTCCCTTGCTTTCACTTGCATCCCCACTCTAGTACACGGACCACAGCCACCTTCCTCTTGCTCTAAATTGCTCTGCAGAGTGGAAAATGTTCTAGAATTTTCCTCAAGGAAGCCTGTTATGGTGGAGCACTTAAGTGGGCTCACGTTTGTGCAGGTGGTGGAATGCCTGGATATCAGGATGCCCTTTGTGTAGCATCATAGGTTCTTAAAAATTTCTTTGCTTTTTAAACTTTAAATGGAAGCCTAAAATACATTCTAGAAAAGTACACAAACCACAAGCCATTGCATTTTTACAAAGGGCATCCACCACCATACCCAAAAATAGAACATTACCAGCACTCAAGGGGCCCAAAGCCAAAAAAATTGAAAAAATAATCCCAAAAAAAATTTCAAAAACAAAACAAAAAAAAAGAAAGCAAGCCAAACCGTTTTAAGCACATGGGAGCAAGTAACAGAACTGTAAGAAAAATTAATGGAAAGAGAAATTTAAATTTAAAACCCTTCATGAAAAAAGTTAATTTTCCCTCAGCATTTGGAAAAGCCCCCCCATTGCGTGGTGCTACTGGGATGCTCCTGGGTCCAGCAGTGGAGACAGGTGTGCGCGAGGCTTGAAGCGAGCCTGGCGGGGGGCAGGGAGGGGTCCGCACGTCCACCCTCACCGCAAAGGCCTCGCCGTCCACACCAGCGCCTCGCTGCCTTTGCTGCCCCTGCTCTCACGCCCGCGTCGCCCCTGCTGCTCAGGACGCCACTCCGGCTCCGTTCTTCCGCGCGCCCCGCCCGGGTCCGGTGACGGCTCCGGGCGAAGCGCTATTTCTCCAAGGGGGGCTTCGGCATCCGTCTCCCCCTGGGCGACACCCTCGTCTCCGTCTACCGCGGTCCTGCATGAGGCCACTTTCCTACTCTGTCTCCACACACACATGCGTGCAGACACACACACAGCACACCACACACACACCACACTGTACTCACACACGTACACAGCACACCTGCAACAAACCCCCCCACACTGCACATGCACATACAACACTGCACACACGCACAGGTGCAAACACAGGCACACACACCACACCACATACACAACACACATACCACACTATACACACCGCACACACATTATACCCATATACACCACACACACACCACACTGTACTCACACACGTACACAGCACACCAGCAACAACCCCCCCACACACTGCACATGCACATACCACACTGCACACACGCACAGGTGCAAACACAGGCACACACACCACACCGCATACACAACACACATACCACACTATACACACACACATTATACCCCGTATACACCACACACACACAACACCACAAACAGCACCTCCCCCACACCACAAATACACACACACACACACACACACACACACACACACACAAACGCAGTCACACGCATGCCACATGTGTTGTGAAGGGCTCACCTCAGAAGTTCCAGGCGCCGCCGGCTCAGAGCTGTGTGCTCCAGCAGGTGGCGCGTGCTTCGGGAGCAGGACAGCGAGAGAAGCAAACGTGCAGCCTCATGTCGTGACACAGGCCCCTCGCGGTTCCCGGCCCCCTGCCCGCCTGGTCGCCCCTCCCACCCTTCCCGGAGAACTCGTCTCCGGTTTGCCTGGGCTCTTCCTCCCAGCGCAGAGGCGCCGCGCACCTGGCGGGAGAACGCCGCCCGCAGCCCGCACCAGCGCCCCGCGCGCTCGGTGCTTTCCCGCCAACTGCAGAAAGAAACAATCTCTGCGTGAACGCACATTCTAGAAGCCGGAAGGAACTCTGGGAAAGGGAAGTGCTCCGCAGACCAGTCCTGTAGGATGAACTTCAGGAGTCAGGTAACCACCCCAACTCCCAGGGGATCTCGACCCCGTGCAATCTGCTCGGTGGTTCTAATTGTCTTCATGGTGAGCTCACTACTTTCACTTGAAATCTCATAATGGAAACAATCCTCTGATGACTAAAATCGTAACCAGAAGATTGTTCCAAGTACCACAATGGGATTTGCCCCAAAACCTATTTTCAATTTTGTAGAGTTACATTAGGGGAGCCACCCTGATGACCTCAGCTTTCCGATAAGAGGTTCATGACGAATGACACCAAGGGGTCTCGCATTGCTGAAGCACTATCATTCTTGGAAAGGGACACATGGTATGTTCACAAGCATGCTAGGAAGTGTTGTGAATGATTAAAATGAAATTTCACTTGTCCCAGGGCAATAAAGAAATTGCAATTGGGAATGAAATCTCCATGTGGTTTTATCTTAATCTCCTCAATTTACTGGGCAGCAAAATTTACCAGGTAGGTGGTTCTTCCTGTCGTTAACATAAATAGCAACATTTTACTGAGTGTACTTAAGCCCACTTAAGTCCACAAATAATGTCAGCACTACATAATATGCTTCCTTGGAATGAACATGTGTATGTGCGTGTGTGTATATATATATTTGGTATGTAGAAATATATAGCAAGTAGTCTGTGTTACACATATATATGTCTACATATGCATGCATATATGTATGTATACACATGCATCGATACATATAATAAATATAGATAGTTAACTGTTGAGAGGCCCTTCTGGAACAGAGGTAGCGGCAAAGCACAGTGGAGCTGTGGCTTTGCTCCAGCACCGAGTTTTCCCTGCTGGTGGCGGGAATATACTCACTTCCCCACGCAGAGCATGTGGTAGTTGTTCTCCTCTCTGCCCCGCCCCCATTTATGTGTTTATTTTTCTATTCAGCCAAGTGGACACAGGTGGTGATTTATGCAGCACGTCCAGCTGGCTCTGTCTTCACTGGTTTGCACTGACACAACTCTGTGGAGCATTCATAGGTAGCCACCCAACGGTAGCACGCTACAGCCCGCAAAAATCCTCACTAAACAAAACAAGCTTAAACATGCAGTCATCTGCTTAGCAAAGATGCCGACGGGGTTGCCATCAAACTAGAGTCACAAGGTGGTCTCTCAGTTCAGGGATGAGGGCTGTGCTGGAAGCCTCGGAGCTCTGCAGATGCGTCTGCGAGTCTTGGAAACTGCTCCCGCTTTGTGACCGTCTGAAAAACACAAGCAAGCTGCTGACTACCGCCTCGGAGCAGCTAGCGGGTTTCGGTCTCGGTCATTGGTTTGGGGATGTCCAGATGTGCCATCACTTTTCTAATGCCAGATTTGTGGAAAGGTGACGGCAGTAAAAATTACAGTTGAGATGTAATTATTGTAGTAAATTCTCTTTTTCAGGATGTAACCGTCATAATGAGAAAAAGCCATGCTCAATAAACGGGGTGTGTACGAGTCCCATGTGTTAAAACAATCGATCTAGTCATAACTTCCCTGATATAGCGGCTGGCACTGCATGTACAGTTTCGTACATTCATCAAGGAGTTTGATTGGTGAATATTTATGTTATCTCACACATCCAAAACTGATTTTCAAACGTAAAGCTACAAGTATCGACTTACAGAACTTTTGCCACTGGTAGATCACAGCCAAGATTTGGAGCTAAAGCTCCATCATCCTTTGAATCCAGAGATAAATCAAGCTGCTGTTTGAAAGCAATTCATATATCAGGTGTTTTGATTTCAGCTTTTAAATTTCAGTTCAATGTACAATCAAAAAGTGCTTATTTGAAGGAGGATCTTATCAGTGTGTTTTTGTTGTTGCTATTCTCTTTTGTGCTAATCTCATCCTACTTTTGAGTAATTTAAGGGGAGTTTATTTTGAGATTCGAGACAATTCAGAATTAAGCTAAAAACTGTTTACTTTTTTAGTTTTTATTATCACTAACTGAAAGAGCAAATTTGATAATAGGGAAGGTAGATATCTAAGCATTCTGCTACACTTTCCAGGCATGCATTTATTTCAGATGACTAGTCTCTAATGAAATAAAGGTGTGGTAGTGTGCTTGCGGAAAATCAGCAGGTATTTACGAACTAATTCCACAGCACTTATAACCGTTATTTATTTAAAGCATAAAAAAAGTAGATTTCTCTTGTTCTCTAAATGAATTCTTAATCCCTTCAGCCTCATATTTGGATAAAATCTGAAAGTCAACTTGTTAGGTTTCTTGAATTCAGTCTTTTGTGCAGATAAACAAAGGTAAATAGCTATAGACGTTTGTTGCTTCAATATCAAACTTTCCTGCAGGGGCATATTTAGTTAATTCACCATTGAAAAATGAAGTTTTGGAGTAAAATCTGTCAAAGTATTTTACTGGGTTAGGTTTTTTGTAGACATTGTTTATTTGTTGTTTATATCCCAACTTTTTTTACTTTGAAAAGAGCAGCAGCATTGTTTTGCTAAATACCTTAATTGTGCACATTCTTTCTGTTGAGCTCACAAAGGCTTTAAGTTTAATTAATCTCTTTTACTTAACTCAAAGACATGCCTATAAGGCAAGACAGGAAAGAAGTTAAATTTGAATAGGACTCCTTACTGGAGCGGCACAATTTTTAAGTTTGATGAGTTCAATTTTCTTATTTTTCATTGCAAACATTATGCATTTTCCAGATTCCAAACTTAAAACCTCACAGTAAGTCTTTTTGTTTTATAGCCCATTTTCATTAACTTATGGCCAAAATTTGGAGGTCTGTTACCACAATGACTTTACGGTCCTAAATCACTGAGCTAAACCCATTTTAAATGGTGACCTCTGACAGGGATTCAACTCCCGTCGTGAAACACATTGCTCCACTCCAACCTGTGTTCCCGCGAGAGCCACGGCGACCTGCGTGCACCACTGTGAGTGGATAGGCAAATTCCCAAACTGCTTGCAACATTTTAAAAGATTTATTCTTTGGTCTCTCTACTTTAAAAAAATGTATGTGTATGTACAGACACACACACACACACACACAGAGCTGGGCCCCATAGGGCATAAAAATCTATAGTAAGCTGGTCTGTTCGTCCAAGATAAGAAGAAAAATGAATTACATTTGCATTTCTACCCATGGAAATTAATGTTTCAGATTTCTTTTCTTTGTTTTACTTTGTTCTTTAAGGACTTTGCTTCTGCAATGTGTGCCAGGTGGGCAGAAGAGATGTTTTCAACAGCCCCAAATGAGACGGCAGGGCAGTATTTGGGTGCGCGATGAGAAACGGCATCCTTGGCCAATGAAAATAATAATAACAAAGATAGAGGCCGGGCGCGGTGGCTCACGCCTGTAATCCTAGCACTCTGGGAGGCCGAGGCGGCCCGATTGTTTGAGCTCAGGAGTTCGAAACCAGCCTGAGCAAGAGCGAGACCCCGTCTCTACTAAAAATAGAAAGAAATTAATTGGATAACTAAAAAAATATATAGAAAAAACTAGCCGGGCACGGTGGCGCATGCCTGTAGTCCCAACTACTCAGAAGGCTGAGGCAGGAGGATCGCTTGAGCCCAGAAGTTTGAGGTTGCTGTGAGCTAGGATGACGCCACGGCACTCACTCTAGCCCGGGGAACAGAGTGAGACTCTGTCTCAAAAAAAAAAAAAAAAAATAATAATAATAACAAAGATAGGATATGACCAACAGGGCCACTTGATCTTTGCTGTGTTTTTCCCTTCAGGAGATTTGCTGCACATCGCAGTCCTCCTTTCTGCATTTCCCCTCACAGCAGCGATTCTGAGATGGGGAGAGCTCCTCCCTCTCACTCCCGCCCTTGCTTGCTTTGGCTGCTGCCTTCTCAGACGAATCCCCAGATGGAAGCCCAGTCCCAGGCTTTCCATCCTTGCCTTTGTGAAGGGGGCGGGTCAGCAAACATGAAAAGGAGAAGGGGTCTTGTCCCCCTTGAGTGAACACAGCACCCGATGGCCAGAAGCCGAAGGCTGACACGTCATCAATTTTATCCTGACAATACAGTAACCGGAGCAGGGTGTTGTCTGAACTGATGGGAAAGTTCAGGAAACCAAATGCATGCGTTTCAAAAGTGAGGATTTCTCATGGGGTCATCCCAACGCTCCAGAGTCCTGCGGGAGGTGCCTTGGAGGCAGGTGTCCTTACCCCGAGTTGGTGCCCGCTCTCAGTGATCGGCAGGTGCTGGCTCTGAATGCCATTGTCACTGCCACATGGCCTCAGGAAAGCCCGTCTTGTCTCAAGAGTTGTTCTCCTAGGTGTCCACTAAGTGTGTGGGACTGCTTGGTGGTACCACTTCCAAGGCACCTCCAGCTCGCTCCAGCATTTTCTGGTCCTTTCCCCAAATCTACCTTGAACAAAGACCCGTAGGAAAAGAGTTTTACTCTCTGTTTCATATTTTTCTGGGGCCAAAAGGCAACCCGGGTGCTGTGTGAGGCTGTGAAGTCAGTAGAGAGAGCCTCTGTCACAATGGCCTGTCCAGCCCATGTCCCTCTGTGTGGTTCGGTGTCCCACACTGCACGCTCATGGCCAGGTCTTCCCAGAGTTGACCGAGATCATGCCAGCCCAGGCTCCAGGGCAGCTCCTGTCTGGAAACTCCTTAAATCAGATGGCTTGTGTAGGAATGTATCATTCTCCTCAGAAGGTGCAGGTGCATTTTAAGACTGGCCTTAGCTCCCCCAAAGTGACTTTCATTTTGCGAAGTTACCAATGGTAACAGAGTTCTGGGCCAGGCTGTGACTGAAGCGGGGTTCACAGACTCAGCTGATCCTCATACCTTCTCCCCTTAACATTCAACTCATGCAGAGGGTCAGGATGGAGACGATTCAGCTAATTTTGATTTGACAATGCTGTTTTCTTGGAAGCCTGTCTAGTTTTACCATTGATAAGAACCTGCGTCTGAGATGTTAAAATTAAGAATATTTATGAGATTTTAGGAAAAGGATTAACACATTACTTGAAAGATATGTTTCTCTACACATTTTCCAACATGTGATGATGATGCCAGCTGCTTACTTTTCCTCATTGCTCATGAAGGGATGGACATTAATCTGCTGAGTAAATGTGCCCTGACCTCACACAGCTCATGCCGTAACACTTTTATTTGACAGTCTATTAATTTTCCTCTTAACTGTTCTTTGTAGTCACTGTACTTTGCTGCTAGAAATTCAAGTTTTGGCCTTAGTAGTGATCTGAAAAATGGTAATGTTTATTGTACAGTAATTGTCGTATAGAGAAAAATCCTTTGGTTTACAGGAACCATTTAATGTAGAGCTTAAAACATAGATTTTTAACCACATTGAGCTGGGCTCAAATTCTATCTCTGCTAGTAACAATGTATCACGGGAAAGTTACATAACCTTGCTGAGCTGTTGTCACCGTCTTTACTGCTATGTGCTCCCCACTTTCCTTGCATTGAACTTTCCCTTGGACTTTACAGGATATGAATATTATTTAATTGTAGGAGCAGTTTCCCTACTTGTGATCCAAGTCAGCTCTATAAACACATAGTGAATCTTGCCCTGGGCTGGGATTTGAGAATGTGAGACACAATTCCTACTCTCATCAAGCATGTAGGCTAATTGTCTCATTCCTGCAATACTTGCATCTTCCTGATGTGTGCGTGTGTGCGCACGTGTGTGCGTGTGCACAAATGTCCCCCCAAAATGCTTTGGTTATAATTTAATTACAAGCAAATTCCTGAACTGATGCCTGAACTTCCCTCTCTCTGTCTGCTTGAAAGCTTCTGTAGACACAACTTCTGGCATAAAGAATTTCTCCACTGTGGTCCTCACAACTCCTGTCACAAATATCATATTTATAAATGGTTGTTTTTGTGTCTTCCTCATCGTCCCCTGACTGCTCTCTCCTCATCTACTCTACCTCCTGGGCCAAAGTCTTTGCTGGACCTGGGCTTGTCTAGCAGGTGTCCTGATGATGACAACTTTCCAAGAGTCCTCAGCTGCTGGGCTCCATGCACATGAACTCTCACAGGAGTGGCCCAGAGTCCACTGTCCTGAGGCTTTATTTATTTTGAAAGAGTGATTGTGCACATAAAAATTAAAAATTTCCTTCACTTAGAGAAAACTATTTTTCCTTAAACCTCCCTCTTTGTTCGAGGGAACAGGACCCACTCAATCTCTTACCAATAGAAGACAGGCAGAGAGCCAATGAGTGGAGATGGTACAGCTGGTGAGATGGTGGAGGGGATGGAGATGGTGGAGATGATTGAGATGATACAGATGGTGGAGGTGATGAAGAGAGTGGGGATGGTGGAGATGATGGTTATGATGGAAATGGTAGAGATGATGGAGGTGGTGGAGATGTAGAAATGGTGGAGATGATGGAGAGGTTGGAGAGGGTGGAATTGGTAGAGAGGGTTGAGATGCGAAGATGGTGGAGAGGGTGGAGGTGGTGGAGATGATGGAGATGGTGGAGGAAGTGGAGATGGTGGAGAAGATAGGGATGGTGGAGGTGGTGGAGGTGGCGCAGAGGGTGCAGGGGTGCAGAGGCGGGACAATGAGCATTGGGGACTACTGACCCTCTCTCCAGCAGTGCTGTCATGGGGAATGTGGCATTGCCACATATTTCAATTTTCAAAAGGAGACATAAATCTAAATTTTTAATAAATAAATAAAATCTCTATTATCAAATTTTGGCAACAATTCAAAAAAAAATTGAATTATACTCACTAGATCAAAATCTGCAAACAACATCCATTTCAAAACTCTGCTTAGACATTCAGAGCCTTTCCTTAGTCTCCACACTAATCCTAGTAAATACATGAGATAGGGTTGAAAGAGAATTCTATTTTCCAACATAGACTTAGGGTTTTGCATGTAGGGAAGCCAGTTGATTTGCCCATGTCAATGGGACACTCAAAGTGGAAATTTACTTGAAGTCTGGGTGGTTGGTACATCTGAACAATTCATATTGTTTGTTAGTCTGAATCAGGTCAGACCAACAAGCAGAGTGATACTGTCCCGTATCTTGATACGATAGCAAGACTCAGATTTGGACGTCAGTGACATGTATTTGGTTTAAATTGAAGACTTAAGAAATAGCACTGCAAACCAGTGACCGCGTGGCCATGGAGATATCGAGGAGCCTGCCCTTTGCCTGAGTCAGACAGTGCCACCCCAGCCCCTCTGGTGTTAGAACTAGACTTGAGATGTTCATTTCATTCATAAATGCCAAGAAAAGCTTCTTTCTTGAAGTAAATCACCTTCCTAAGGTGGTTTTTAACTGACGGAAAGTAAGACATTGATAGCTCACTGGTTTCCCATCTGTGGGGCCTTCTGAGTTCCACAGAGGATTTTCAGAGGCTCTTTGAGATTGGGCTAAGGAACAATCTCTACTTGCATTTCAGGCAAAGCTACTCTGAAGTACGTCTGATGTCACTTGTCAGTTACATGAAAGAGTGAAATAGCTTTTTAGAGAACTACTGATGTAGTCCAATCCAATTCTATTTCCTTTTTCACATTGGTTTCCAGGAGACTCAGAATCTAATTGTTTCATCTCTTATGTCCTGCATATATAAATTTTATCTTTCCCTCATTCTAATTTACATTATAGCATATGCTCTGTGTTTATTAATGTTTATCTACTTTATTTTACACATTTTTAAGAATCAGTTCAAGTCTTTGTAGAATGTGTTTGAATGTTAATAAGTAAAATGATCACGTGTTCATTTACTAAATAAGTCTGAATTGCAATATTGCCACTTCATGGATGGGCTCTATTAGATCTATAAAAAAAGTCTTAGGGGAAAACAGCTTGGTAGTTCCTCAGAAAGTTATATATAGAACTAATATATGACCCAGCAACTCCACTCCTAGGTATAGACACAAAAGAATTGAAAACAGGGACTCGCACAGACACTCGCATGCAAATGTTTACAGAAACACCATTCGCAATAGCCCAAAGATGAAAACAAGTGTCCATCAACAGATGAATTTGGATAAACAAAATGTGTCATGTCCCTGCAATAGGATATTATTCAGCCATAGAAAGGAACGAAGTTCTGATATGCCCTAGAATATGGATGAATGTTGGAAGCACTATGCTAAATGAAATAATCAAGAGCAAATTTCATATGATTCTACATGTATGAAGTATCTAAAATAGGTACATTCATAGACACAGAAAGTGAATTAGAGGTAACCAGCATCTGAGTAGAGGGATAATGTGGAATTATTGCTTGATGGGTACAAAGTTTCTCTTTGTGAGTGAAGAAAAAGTATTAGAAATAGATCCTGGCAGTAATTACAGCTATAACTCTTACTATAATGTGATAGTACAACATTTTGAGCGTAGTTAGTGCCACGGATTTGTACAATTAAAAATAGTTAAAATGGCAAATTTTATTGTGTGTATGTATATGTAATAGTTATATATATACAATTTTTGATCAAGAACAAGAGGAAGTGCTTAGAAAATTCATATTGTTTTCTCCTGAATTAATCATAAGAACAAGAAAATCTTTATCATGACAGATAGCGATAATGGGTTGAGACGCAGTGTGTGTACCAGGCTTCCATGTGTTTCAAAGACTGTCTGAATCCGAAGTTGAGTTTGTTTCAGATGCTGATCCCTGCACCCACCTCAGGCTGTGGAATCAGCGTTTCTGTGGGGGGATCGAGAGGTTTACATCCTGGACAAGCCCCCCCAGGAGTTTCTGACACACACCAAAGATTCTGTGGCCTTGGTAGAAAGATCCTGGGCAGGGAGTCAGGGAACAGCAGTTCCGGGCTCTGCCTTTGCTCCTGGAAACTGGCACATTTGGAACAGGCAGGGTTGAATGGCCCTTTCTGTCCCCAATTCCTGTGATATAAATAAATAATAAAAAGTTACATCTTTATTATTTACATAATAGTGTAAAGGAGTTTATATTGATGCAAACAATTGAAAAAAAGGAACAGAAAAAAATTACAGGTTTATTATTCAGAGAATATGATACATTCATCACAGAACGTCAAAGAAATTCAAGAAATGTCTCCGTGCAAAGAAAAGCATGAACAATCATGGATTTTACCATGGAATTAGGAAAGCTAGGGTTTCCTCAGATCTGTAAGACCTTCAAAGGGCAGAGCCTCAGCCCCGAGCACATGCTTGGTACCCACATGCATCAGTGGTTCCCTGAGCTGTATTAAATTTATGGAGAGAAAAAAAAATCAAGGTCAACTTGTGCTTTTCTTCTCCTGACTGTAAAGGTTTTGCCTGTAATCCTCTGCTTTATGCGAATAATTTGTTTCACATGAGTTGATTACTCTTTAAACAAGCCAAGTATCACATTCCTTTTGTCCGAATAGCTGTAGAGGACATATTTTAAAGTAAACTAATTAAGAATGGGCTTTCACAAGGTCTATTTCTAAGAAAGTGAGAAATCAAGAGATAGGAAGTGTTGTCTGGGTAAAATCAACCGACTTGAAAGCCTGTTTGAATGTTTACGAGCAGCTCCCGCTCAGTGTGGTCTGAGGGCCAACCTGGATGCAGATTCTGCTTGTGGGAGGACAGGGCTTGGGACTGTAATTTGATCCTTTCAATTTAACAGCAAATGCAGCAACTGTGCACTGGGCCAGGGCTCTCCAGCTTCCACGGTGCATGACCATATTAATACTCTACCGCAGAAAATGAAATCTTCCAGACTGCCATCCGTTCTGGCCATTTGAATATTAAATATGGGTAATAACTGCAGTGATTTACACTCGAATATTTAGAAAATGCTCTTTAGTAATCCTAACGATAAGCGTGCGTACATTGCCCAGTCCCCGCATAAGCGCTTTTGTAAATGTCATTTGTGAGGCTACAGCTTGCTTTTCCGGCAAGAAATGCATACTGTTTTTGTTGAAAATTTTCAATTTGCAATGCATTTTCACTTGGGAGCCTCCGGATGGACTGCTG
The DNA here is from genome assembly GCF_000956105.1 of Propithecus coquereli. Lineage (NCBI taxonomy): Eukaryota > Metazoa > Chordata > Mammalia > Primates > Indriidae > Propithecus > Propithecus coquereli. Next base: position 3,976,151 of record NW_012138858.1, read on the forward strand.
GGGGGAGGGGATTTTTCAGCTGGGTCAGGCCATTTCTAATCGTTGCATGGTGTGGCCTAGGATTTCATGAATTATGTGGAGTTGGGATCTGCTTGCTTTTGATGATTGCCTCGTTCAAAATTTATCCGTCAATGAAGAGTCATGCCCACTCTGATTTATACAATTTTTTTTCATCTTTTATATCCTCCTCTTGTTTAAGAGTTCCATTACAATCACAGAGCGCTCCACTCACAAAAAGGATATGATTTTTATTTTATCATGTGTTATTGTCCTTTATCTAAAAGCGAAAAGTTAGCTGGAGAACTCCGGGAATCTTTTCAGTTTTCACTTGATTCCAGTCTGGGTCTCAGCAGGGCCTCGGCCACCCCGTGTGGGGAGAGCAGACACAGAGCTCGTGCTGACTGAACACTGGCTAGTTAGGTGGCCTCGGAAGAATTACTCACCTTCCCAGCCTCGGTTTCCTCAATTTGGAATCGAAATGTGTGTTGCAAAAGATGATCTGTGAGACCTGGGGGGGAAGCCTCATTTAGATAAGGCCTGGTCTTCCGCAGGACCAGGCTCACGTTAACGTTTTTGCAGTGAGCCACTGATTGGCGCCATGCGGTGACTGCTCCCAGCTTGCTGCCACCAAGAACCGGGTGGTGAGTGTGCAGCAGGTCAACTGAGCGCTGAACGGGATGTTCTAGATCTGCTGTGGTTCACACGCAGCCTCCTTTAATTTGAACTTGTACCAACTGCTAAGAGAGGAATAGGAGACACAGGGCTCTTCTCCTGATGAGAGTATTCTCACTCTTAGTCATCTCTGGTTTTCCCAAATGCCAAGTTCTGGTTCCCAGATGGTGCTATGATGGAAGGTGAGGTGACGTGCCTGCTCAGCCCATCCTGAAATAGAAAGTGTTGTTATTCATCAAGTACTTTCACTTTCTTTGTCTCTTTCAGCGATTTTAAAAATTTTGCATGTGGAAGGAGGATGTTCTGGTGTAAACGAACATTCCTAAGGGGACAGCTGGAAATCGGATGTCATCCCCACACCTCGTCACTGTGCCGTGCCCGCCATCCCTAGCAACTCTATAGTAAAGAACACAATCAGTCTACTCTGAGCATCCTATGGGGTGAAGTAGCAAGATCAACAGCTGGGGAAGCCACACACTTTAGCTGAGCTTCTGCCACTGACCTACTGTCTGTAGCTTTTTAGTAGATGTTTCTGTAAAGCAAAAAATGATGGAATTGATGATTGATGAGGTCCCGTATAGAGCTTCTAGCTTACCGTTCTCTTGTGGGTGGAGAGGGCTTTGTGGAGTGGTTCTGAATATCGACACACATCAAAATCCCTTAGAAAGCTCATCAAATACGCAGATCTGAGCCCCTTTGCAAGGAACCCTGACACAGTAAATCTGTGATGAGACCCACAAGTCATTTACAGAATCTCCCCAAATGATCAAGAAACTGTACAACAAATCGTAAAGCTCTGGAGAGACGGGATGATGGTGTCATGACCACAGCTAAACATGCAGGGGTGGAGCAGACACCACGGCTCCTACGGCACGGGCCTGAGCTTCCGCATAAACATGGCTGGGAGACACTGGTCACAGTGAAGGCAGCCCGTGACCAAAGGGCCAAATTGGGAACAACCGTAAGGATGTATTTTCAGGGCTTTTCCAACATTGCTAAATGCAGAGGTTTTATATAAATTCCCAGACTGCAGTCTTCTCTTAGATGGTAGGTGACCAGGCATCACAGAGCCCCATTCCCGCCTCCCCGGTCGACAGTCCTCCAGGGCTGAAGAGCAGCAGACCTTTCTAAATAACGCCTGGGCTCTCCCATTGGTGTCCCTCAGATTTCTCTTCTAGGTCCTGTGGGTGGTAGAGTTGGCTACCCTTCTTAGGCCATGATTTTGAGAAACTAGCATCCAATGAGAGGGAAATTTAACATTTGATTACATTTATAGATGCCAGTTGGTCTTGGTATTAATACCTCAACGATTTTAAATTGGAATGTAGTGACCTCAAAATCATCTGGCTAGTATTTCTCATTCCACTGTGACCTTCATGGTATACAAATAAAGACCCCAGGGTCAAACAGATTTGGTAAGAGGAAGAGCAGTTTTCTTCACTGTAGGTTCTCAGCAGCCTTCATCGTGCTGCTGTGTGCTGCAGCCACAAGACTGCCCGGTAGCAGCATCCCAGACGTCCTTGACCTCGGAGCCCCTTCCTCCCCACCACACCCCTCCATGTCTTCAGAAATACACTTTGCAAATGCGAATCTATTTCTCCTCCCCCCTTTATATTCCCCAAGGAAACTGATTCCCAGGAGATAAAATGACATGGAGAATTGGAACTCAACATTTCTTTTTCTTGTACTCCAGTGCTCATTATGTACAAAACTCATCACTGACCAGCTTTGAATAAATCATCTAGATGAAATCAGAAGATGAATTCCAGGATACACATTTGTCTCTGGTATATTCAGACTTGTGATAATTGGGGCAAAGAGGAGGTGACTCTCCTCTGGGGCTTAGTCACAGGCTTATGAGTCATGTCTATGAGCAATATCAGTCCTGATTTTGAGGCTCACTTTCTTATTAATTTTATTGAAGTATCAATATGTGTAGTTTTCCTCTGTACATAAGAACTGATTACATTTATTTCTTTAATATATTCTTTAGTGGTTTACATTTATTTCTATTTCTCGTGTATAAAGTAGGGCAATTTTTAAAAAGCAAACGCCCCTCATTACAAATTAAAGAAGTAAAAAGTTGCATGGCCAAAATGAAAGCTAATTTTTGAGTTTTTTGTAATCTCCCAATTTTTCTAAAATCTCATAACTTTAGCAGTCATCCTCACGATATCACTTTCGGCCGTGACCTCTTTTTTCCTTCTCACTCTCTGCCATCCCTGCACCCCTCAATCCCATCTCTCTGTCTGCTGAAAGTCAAAATATCCCTCCAGGTCCTGCTCAAATATCATCTTTTTCTGTAAAGTCTTTTGGGATCATCTTGACTGGAAAATACTTCTATCTCTGAGTTGTGATGTTTTGGTATTTTACATCTAGTGCTTTGGTAAAATTACCATTTATGACGTATTAATTACACTTAGTATGTGCATACTTTCTTGCCATATTCTGAACTCTTTAAGATAAAGATAACAGTGTCTCATTATATCCACAACAATGGCTTGCTTGGTGCCAAGTCACGGTTGTTTTTGTCAGCTCTGGTTGCTGTAACCGAATACCGTCGATGAGGTGGCATAAATAACAGACTGTTTTTTCTTACAATTCTGAAAGCTGAAAGTCCAGGATCAAGGTGCTGGCGTATTTGGTTCTGGCTTCAGGCTGCCAGCAAGCTATGTTCTCGCATGGTAGGGAGAGAGGGAGAGAGAGCTCTGGTATCTCTTGCTTTTCTCATTAAGAGCACTAACTCCATCATGGGGACCCCATGCTCATGACCACATCTAGGCCTAATTATCTTCCAAAGGCCCCACCTCCAAATACATGTGAATTTGGGGAGGAGGGGCAACGTATTCAGATGGCAATGGTGAGGCCAAGACCCAGGTCTTACATCTTCTATAGCCCCACCTGCCACAGTGATTCATCTAACAATCCACTTTTTCTAGAAAATGACAAGGTCCAGAAATCTTGCAGAAAAATAAAAAAGTATAGAACATTAAACCTGTTTGTTGGATTTGTTATAATCTAGATAAATCCTGTTGAGTTAGCCAGGTAAGGAAAGAAAGTCTCTTTCTGATATTTATTTACCCAGTTGCCAAATACCAAAGAAGAACCATAATGATTGTTATTGTTTATTATGGACTTATTATGTTTTAGTAGTCCCTTTGGGCTGCTCTAACAGAAGAGCACAGACAGGTGGCTCAAACAGCAGAAATTTATGTTCTCACAGCTCTGGAGGCCAGAAGTCTGAGATTAGGGTGCCAGCATGGTTGGGGTCTTGTGAGGACTCTCTTCTTGGTTTGTGGACAGCCACCTTCTTGCTGTGTCCTTACGTGGACTGCAGAGAGCAGCAAGATCTCTCCTATCTTCTTCTAAGGGCATTAATCCCATTCGTGGGGGCTCCACCCTATGACCGAATCACCTCCAAAGGCTCCACCTCCTAACACCCCAACACTGGAAGTTGGGGCTTCAACATACATATCTTTTGAGGAGGACACAAATATTTAACATATATCATATTATGTACAAAATATCATTTAGGATTTTAAATTTTGAAAATTCTGTTAATTGCCACAACTCTCCTAGAAGGCAGGGATACTCTTTCTTTGTACAGAAGTGGCTGAGAGAAATGATGTAACTTGGCTGAGACCGCAGAGTTCATAAATAGTAGACCCTGGATTTGAACTTGAGAGTTTCTAATTTCAAAGTCATGCTCCCTGTACAACACAAACTGCCTCCCTAAACTGTGAGCGAGTGACATTAGGTGTGCGGGATTACAGGCCACGTTGATGTCACTGTGGCTCCACCTACTTCTGTAGACTCAGAAGAAGATGCGTGAAGCAGAGTTGATAGCGTTTGCTCTTTCTTTAGTTTACCTTTTTTCTTTCTTCCCTGTCCTTCCATCTAGGCCTTTTATAGCATCTTTTTGCTTGAGAGCCAGTTTTTTTGCATTAGTTTTGTTTTTGTTTTTCTTTTTTTAAAAAAATAGAACTGGAAAAGATACATATAAATTAAAAGACATGTCAGTTTACGATAAGGAGGGAAACAGCATACATCCGTGACTTAGGTAGAAACGAGATGTCATAAGCAGGCATTTTCCATTCCTCCTCTTCTGATGACTCCGAATAATAAATATGTTCATAATTCTCAAACTCTTAGCTCAAAGATAAAGTTGCCTCTAAACTGTGTCCTTTTTAATTTGTATAATGACTTCATTTACTCTGGAACAGAGCTGGAAGGAACTTTCTGATGACCCTTAAAATGAAGGAGGAAAAAAAAAAGAAAAAGAACTAGAAGAAAGAAAACATTAAAATAATTGAAGCTGAATTTTGTGTGTGTCTGGTGTTTGGCCTGGTGGGCCTGGTTTTTATTAGCTCTGCCTACAGCTTGGGGTTAAGTTTGCAGCTCTCGGTGGAGTTGGCTGGCCTCTTTATAGCCATGTGCACCCACAGCTGAGCCAAAGCCCCGAAAATGAAGCCATAGGTGAATAAAATAATACATGTGTTTGGGGGCACTGCCGCCTTGCCCAAAACAATGATGGATGCTTTGGCTTTGTAGTAATTTTAGTTGACTGGATCACTTTTCATACAGGTATTTTTATTTCCTATTTTCTTTGATTACCGCACATATACATTTCAAAGGATACATTTGTGCAAACCATTCTGAGTCTTTTCTAAGAAGTCAGCCTACTAACTTACTTTTCTGTTATAGATGTAAACAAAATCAGTTTTGTTTATTTAAAAACAGCAGAGGTATTGTGATGGTTTATACCAGTATATTATTTTTCTCCTTATTTTTATGAAAATGTATTTCTTGATCTCATAATAATGAAATAGCAATGGAGGCCTAATTCTGTATATTTATATTGGTTTTTTTAAGGCAAAACAAAGACAAAAAAAAAAAACACTTTCAATTTTACTGAGGCAAAAATCCTAGATTCCTTATGAAAAGGAGATGGGAATTTTGAGTCTCATCTGTACCGTATACAGCGGCATTTCAGTTTCCCACCTGCAAAGTGACAGTGCTGAGAGCTCATAGGCCTGTTCTGCGCAGCCAGTGAGAAAATACGCACAGTGCTGAGTCTGCGGCAAGTGCTCAGTCCCGGCTAGTACCCCTTCTTTGACTTATCTGTGCCAACTAATGATAGATTCACAAATTCGCCACGTACGTGTACCGTGGTTGGCTGTGCTCCTGTGCTGTGTTAGGTAAGTTTTCCATGGGCTGGTTGTCAAGTGTGTAAGCAGGGTCTGTCCCACGGAGAGCACTGAAAAGTCTGACTGGGCTTGGAAGCAAGTGTACCGGATGAGTACTACTCTAGCCCAGGGGAAACCCTTTGGGCTCCATCTGAAAACATAAACACAAGCGGAAAACTCCTCCAGCAGCCAGAGCACTTGGATAAACACACTGGCCCCCTCCTTGCCCTCTACCCCCCTCGTCGTCTGTTTTCCCGGAAGTCTGGGAAGTTCAACAGTCTCCCTCCTTCAGCCCTGCAGACAGGCGAGCTCCGAGTCCGCAGCCCCCTCCCCTAGGCAGGGCCGCCGCCCGGAGCATCAATCTCCTCACTGTCAGGCTCACTCGAGGCTTTCTGGAGTGCATTAAAGGGGTCAGAGGAATTCCCTGAGCAGAAAGGGCCCTAAGCCGCACATCTGATTGTGGGGACCCAACCTCTGTGCACTTGTCCGAAGGGCCTTCTCACAAAAGCCCAACCAGAAGGTGCTGGCTCGCCCTGCTGCGCCCTGAGCTGTTACGGGATGGTTTGCGCTGCGCCAGCATCATTTTCACCCCATCCTTCTTGTGGTCAGTGGCTGGGGTCAGGAGGTGTCTCTGGTTTCTGAGTAATTTTCCTCTGTTGAAAGTGAACTGGCTCCCGTGAGGATTGAACCTGCGACCTCGCCTCCATTAGCACTGGCCTCTCATGGCTGAAACTCGCCAGCCCAGATGAACCAAACGCACTCCGCTGCCTGAGCTCTGCCAAGTTTCGGAGGCTGCTCCGTTTAAACGTGGTGAGGGCCAGACCTCAGCACATACCTGACGTTCACTCCTGTACCTTCTTGTGGTGCCATTTGGGTAACCTTGGAATTTTTATTGAATTTGCGTTGTTAGTTGGCTTGTGGAAAGAAGAAATGCCCGAGGCCATGTCCAGACGTGGACGAGGACATGTACAAAGAGCAGGAAGTCCTTGCCCCAGCAGAGCTTGGAGTAAAATGTATTGGGAGTGTGTGTGTTTTTCCTTCTGATTTCAAGGGGGCCTGCAGCTTGTAATGCAGCATGCCCTGCGCTGAAAGTATTAGGTCTTTCTGATACCTGGGGACTGCTCTCCCCCTTTCTGCATGAGATGGGCTATATTACACACAGCTTGTTAAACGTGTGACAGATCAGCCTGAGAGGAGACTTCTTGTGGGCTCCAGACCTGCGCAGCGGCTAGTAAACCAGCTCCTCGCGCAAGCAGCCTACGCCGGCTCTCGGTTTCCCGGGTTCATGTTTCAGCCTGCAGCCGTCCTGAGCCGGCGTGTTCTGCAGGACAAGCCGATGCCTGGATGTGCGTTAGGATTCCAGACGCCGGCCTGCGCCAGATGCGGGGCCTTCATTTTTAGTATGGCAGGGGCGTCTGCGACCCGTTTCACCCCCCGTCTAATGAGAGATTGGCTCTTCTGCATTTTCTTGCAGCAAATTCTATATCAGAAGACAGGAGATTTAAAAATTAATTCGAGATTAATTTAGAGATGACTGCACATGGAATTATTTGGGCAACCGATGAAAAATGAAATTTTCACTACAAAGAGGGAAAATTGTAGAAGTGTCAAATTTTAATCCCATTTCCCGTAAAGAATTATCATGTCCCAAGACCCTTCTTGGAACCCAATTAATCACCCACGCACCAGTCTTTCTTACACTGTGCGCGAGCACGCACACGCCAGGCCGCCATGTCTGTTTGGGAAATGATCCCTGTTTGGGAGTGGAAGAAACTAATTAATCCTGTACTAATCTTTAAGAAAAAAACAAACAAACAAAAACCAAAAAGAATAGCCAGAGTGGCCATTTTATCCAGATGGAGGATAACTTGTTACCTTTTTAAGCAAATGAGAAATAAATCAAAACCTACACACAAAAAATGTTTTTATTTGAGGTTCTGTTAAGTTTTAATGTCTGCTAGAAATAACACGGGCCTCGGTGTCTCACTAAATCACAAGGAAAGTAGCAAGTCAAGGAAACTGCTTGTAAACGTGAAGGCATTTTGGTGGCGGTGGGGGTCATGGTTAACTAGAATTAAAAAACATACACACTAATGGAATCTGCAAGAACTAGGTCCTAGCCTCAAATTGTGCTGTGTCTTGGAGAAAAATGTACATTTTTTATGACGGTGGTACTGCCTACCCAAGGAATATGTTACCCAAATAAAAAATCATGCAATGAAGTCGCCCTGGGTGGCTGTGCTCTCTTCTGAAATATTAAAAGCTGAACTTTCTCTGCACATCTCCCAGCTTCTAAAGGCAGAACGCGTCCGGGCAGCTCTTTATGGCTTGCATTTCCTCCCCCCTCCAGTTTTATACGTGAACGCACATCTGAGAGAGGATAGACGTTAAGCAGGAGACTAACCTTCAATAATGCATTTTGTTTAATGCCCTATTTGGTCCGATCATTTCCTGAAAACTATTCACGTGATACCTTATTTTCAAAGCACTGAAAAAAAAAATCAAGCAAATTAGGGAGGAACTTTGAAAGAAATGGAATGGAATGTAATTGAATATGCTTTCAGAGCAGTACCCAGTACATTAAAGGGCCCAGCGACTGGGAAACCCACAACGAGCCTCACACTCGGGCACAGTGCGAGCGAGGTGGCCGCCATCAATGGAGGCTGGAAAATCTGCCAGATCAGGTGTTTTCATGCTGCGGGGAAAGAGTCCTCATTTACACAGCGCTCCCCTCCCCCAGGCCATCTTGTTCCTGTCTGTGGCTGGTTACCTCATTAAAGGAAACCATTTCAAAGGGACTGCTGTGGTCGACGGCATTTTTTTTTTTTTTTTTTGCTGAATCAGCAACCTTGATGTTGAATCAATTTCTACAGCTTCTACCTTTTGAAAGCAAGAAAATATGGTTAGCAGAACAATGCCCTTCATTTGTAGAATATGTGAGAAGCAAGAGTGGAGAGAAAGCTTTTATTTATAGAAATGATCAGCTGGAGCTTAGATTTCTTCATTTTATTATTGTTGTTATTACAGTTTTTTCCCACAGTCATGTTTTTGCAATGGGGTAGGAGATGGAAGATTGCACAGAGTAGTGGTTTTGAATGTTACCCCCAAATATAGGGAAGACAGAAATGGAAGGCATGTGCTTACAGGGCCTCTGAACCTGGGGTGTGGCAGAGGAGAGATTCGGGTCCAGCCTCCTCGCTCCCTAAAGGGAAGGCGGCCCCTCCACTGCCCCGCATGTCCGGAGAACCGCGAGGGTTTGCTCAAGTCTCTTCTACCCACGGTCAGGAATGAGCACAGCTGGGATGCTGCGTCCCTTCCCTGAGCTGGGGGACACCAACGGAAAAGCAGCTTGGTGAGGGGTCAGGTGGCTTTCTATTTGGAACCTGTGAAGGCATCAGCGTGGATGTGCCTGGTCACAGAGTGGGGTGTAAAGGGGAGGCAAAGGCTTAGAAGACATTGGGTGGGTGAGTCGTGGGGGGCACTGGAGTCATCAGAGTAAATGACAACTGAAGAGGAATGAAGGAGGAACCCCAGACTATTCCAGAATGTAATGTTTTACGAGGGGAAAAAGAGACCAAGAAGGAGCAGCCAGAGGGCAGGATGAAAACAGGAGCGCATGGCGTCAGAGACACCGCAGCAGAACGTGACCAAGAGCCAGCCAGTAGGAAAGGCTGGGGGTCGGGGGGCCGTTGGCAGCCGGTGGCATCAGCGGCAACTCCTTCCCGTGGAGGGTACAGGTACCGTGCGTGAAGACAAACCGTCGATTCCTGGTCTGATGTTTGTCTGGCCTTGAGCAAGTTGCAATTCTCATACTCTCAAGTTTTAGCTTGTTCCAGATTAAAACAATACAGGCATCTTCAGCACTTTATTAGAAATAGACAGTGATAATACGAAACGTTGGGCCCCCAAAGGAAGGACCCTATACAATTTTTCTCTCTGTTCCTGACAGCATTGTAGCTGAGAATACAGCAGGTACTTAGGTCACGTCTGTGCACGGGAAAGAGCCTCTCTTCTTCCTCCTCAGTGGATGCGCCCTGGGCTGCCGTTCCAAACAAGTTGCAAGTCTTGGAAGACAGAGTCTGTATGAAAAGAATTCTCTTATGAAATGCACAAAACCTGTCTGGGCACAAAACAGAGACTCCAAAAATTCTTTTTTCATTAAATGTATGGTTCATTCAGAATAATCAATGATAAGGTATCCACAAAGCTAAAACAGCAAACATAATCTCAAAGATAGGGTCTTGGATTGTTATCAGATGATGAAGTGTCTCCAGGTGCTTCCTTCAAGGAACTTTCCAACTACCCAGAGGTGTGACCTCTGCAGCTGAGAGTGTCTCCGCAGCCAGCAGGCACTGGACAAGACGGCTGGGTGGGAGCATCTGTCTTAAAGTCCTTCACCTGTGAACACTTTGCTTCCAGTTTTCTGTTGCCCCAGCCCCTGCCCCTACAGTCTGGGTCCATGGAGTTGCTTGAAAAACACGAATGACTCTATTTTAAGATCTGTGGCTCAAGGAAGATGTTTATTAAAACTCTCACCAGCATGGGTTGGTGGGAAGAACACACAACTTAGACTGGGATGACCTACGTTTAAATCTCCATTTCGCCCAGGGAAGTGAAGTCCAGCAAGTCCATTCATCTCTTTGAGATGTAATTTAGTTTTCTACTAGATGAGATGATTATACCTATTTCTTGATGTCTTTATGGGGATCCAATATGATAATGTAATGAATTGTAAATGATAAATGTTGGCGGTCCCATGGTGGCAAATGTGGATGAGTCTAAGATCTCACGTTCCCCACCTTTCGCCTAAAAGGGGGTCTCTGATGTGTATTTCAGTCCAGAGGGAACACAATGTGTTCACAGAGTCAACAACAGAATTCGTACCGTGGAAAATAAAGATGTTTCGATTCCATCTTGCACAGGATATATCCATTGTAGATTGATTCTTTTTCCTGTGAATTATGTCTCCTTTTTCCTTTTTTTCTCTCTGAAATTTCTCCTGCTTGGAAGAGGCTTACTGCCCTAGAAAGCTAAGTAGGTACTCGGGCTGGGTCAAGGGAGAGGAGTGGGAAGCACTGGCCACTCTCCAATGTCCATGCTCCATTCCGTAATGGACACAGGCTGGGAGTGACTTTTTCAGGCCTGCCTTGCAACTGGCCCATGTGCCTAGGTTCCAACAGGCAGATGCAGCAGGGGCACAGGTACCACCTTTGGGTCCAGCCTTCCTGAAAGGCGTGGCCTCCTCCCAGCTTCCTTCCCCTTTCACTGGTTAGGGACGGTGGTGCCACATGAGGAAGAAGCCCGCATCCTTGAATCCCCTCAAGGAAAAGAGCCACCCCAACCAGGAGCATCCACGTTGGAGAGCGATAAACTCTTATGTTAGCCCCGACTTATATTTTGGGTCTATATTTTAGCCTCCCCTAGCAAATGTCTTGTCTCTGTCCTGAGCTACAGAGACAAAATAATCCTCCGGACTCACCTGTACTCTGTACCAGCTCGAGAGTTCAGTAGACTTAGGACCAAACTCTTTACAAACTGTAAAGTGTCCATCCACTCAGTGCCTTCTCTTTTCTCTTTTATGTATTTAGCTCAGGGACAAAACGCATCAACTGGAGCCAAGACAAGTAACCATTGTCTTATGCTTAGGATTCGGGCTCCGGTTAGGACCCTCTGGCTGTGAGTTACAAAGACACACTTGAGGGAGCTCAAGGACACCAAAGAGACGTCGCAGCACTGAAGGATATAAAAGCACTGTCTGGACCCCTTGGGATTTAGAATCGAGAATTTGAATTAACGGATTCCTTTTTTCGGCATCCTGGTTTCTTTCTGTCCATCTGCTCTGTTGTCCCCTTTGTACCAAAGTTCCTTCTTTACTTACTGGTCATTTCTTATCCCCATGAGTCAGACAACCACACGGGAGCCATTTGCTCTGCAGCCTGGTCTGACGTGACCTTCCCGCAGTGGCACCAGCCAGAGACATAACTGCTCTTTTCCTTACATCCAGTTCCTAGGAGCTGCTCTGCCTGTTTTTCTTTCTACTTTAGATGGTGGGGCACCATGAGGTCCCGGGTCCTGTGGCCCCTTCCAGCCCAGTCAGTTGTGATTTGGATTAGATGGAGAAATTCGATATTTCAAAATGGCTTTGTAGGGCAGCAGGGATTTTGGGCAAAGCAGGTGTTCTCCAAGGGGAATGTGGGGTGATAGGTAAGATTGGCATCTTTGGCATAACGGCAAATAGTAAAAAGCTAAATAAATGTTAGCTGTTATACATAATGCAAATATGTATATAAAATAAATTTCATGCCGGCTATGTTTTAACACTGTGTTAAGGTGTTGGGAAAACAAATTGTATTTTAGCAGTTAATAGTTTATTTGGGGAGGGATAAAAGCACATATATAAATGATTAATAATAAATAATAATGAACCAACAAGTAGACCTACTTCTTAATGTCAAATGCACTAATTACATCTTCGATGCTGGGGACCCAAAGTGGGACAGACCAGGCTCCTATGTGAAGGGCTCACAGAGACCCTGTGCTAGGACAGAGGAGTGTCATCCTGCCGGTTCTGCCTCTGGTCATACGACCTTGGGCCAACTAATGCTTGGTTTCCTCACCCATAAGATGGAGGTATTAGTACCTGTCTTGTTCGTAAGGTAGTTCCGAGGATGAAACGGATGACACCTGGGAAGCTAAAGCAGTTCTCTCAGTGCCTCCCTTGTGGTCAGAGATCATACTCCACACCCCATTCCCTCAGCAGTGCCCAACAGCCACAGACACACAGCAAACATGCAAGAAATATTTGATCTTCTGTTTTTTTCCTTATTTTATGCCCTGTTCTTTTCATCTCTCCCAAGAGAACCTTGCCTTTTTCTGGAATCCTGCTGAACTGCTGACACACACGCCACTCGCGGTCACCGAGACCCTTCCTTACTCCAGCTGTCTCTTGCCAGTGTGTTTGCATTTCATATTTTGGAATAAAATAGTCTTTCCTTTTGCATACATTTATTATATTATACATGTTCTTGCTGAAATCCATCCTGTATATTTCATGGCCATTTTTTTCATTTGAAGTTATTGCTCTTCTCTAGGTTTTTACTTTCCAGTAGAACGTTCCAGAATAACAGAATGTCCTATGCCTGTACACACCAGTGGGGCTATCGAACATGTGGTCATTGACCACTTGAAATGCAGCCAATGCCGCTGAGGATCTAAATTTTTACTTGAAGTTTAAATTTAAATAGTCACATGTGGCTGGTGGCCACTGTGTTGGAATGTGCACCTTTAAATTATTAAGAGACCCACTTCATCAGAAACCATCCAAAAAAGTGTTTAATTAAATAGATATTAGGATTAATTCCAAAAAAAGCTACTCAGTGTATTCTACTTGCTGTCACCTCCTCCCAAATTAACATTTAACCAGGACGCTAAGCATCGTCTGTGAGTCAAACCTCATGCACAGCGGCAGAGATCCGTGGTGCTGTCTGGCTCAAGTGCACCTCCCTGTGCTGGGCACTGTAGACACGGACAGCTGCTGCTCAGTGTAATGTCCCTTGAAACTGCATCTGATAACTGATCTCCATAAGAGGAAAATCTTTGTGTCCATGTCTCGCTTCAGGTGAGGGGACCATAAATACAGGGACGTCGGCTAAGACCGATGAGTGGAGTGAGGACAGGGGCCTGGCTGTGGTTTGGGGGAGCCACAGCGTCAATCAGGGTCTCAGACTCCAGGGCAAGACGCTGAGGTCCGCCATCTGGTCATAGTTGGACAGAGAGTTCAGTCTGATGAAACTGAGCCAGACAGCTGGTATCGGCTATTAGAAAATGTTAAGTCTAAGCTCCAAAGTAGTTTTAACAGAGCTGCTTCTCCTGAGCCTGGGTTCTGTGAAAGGGGGCAAATGGCTCCCTTCTGAGGCTGGTGGAGGGGCAAGGATTTTCTGAACACATAACTGTATTTTTAATGCCTTACGTGTTCACAAAGGAGCTCACGGCACTTTAAGTCTCAAACCAGCTAGGTTGCGGTCAAACGCTGTGTTTCTACACAAATCATCACTCTATTCTGTTTTTTTCCAGTGTGATCTGGATAATTGTTCCTCCAATAGCACATCTCAAGTTTCATTGCGAAGCATCCAGCATTCATCCCTCTCAGTAATAATGGCGAGCTGTGGAGAAACGACCAAACACAGCTCTTCTCAGAAGCAACGCTCAGTTACGAAAGTCTCCCTGGCGATGGCCTAGGAGTACGTGCCACGTTCCTGGGCTGGTTGGGATCCCTGAACAGCATCGTGTCTCTAATGTTTCCAGCAGAAGGCCCATAATCGTAAGAGCCCATTGTCCAAAACTGACATAGAAGTTGTACAGCCTCTTTGATGTTCTGGGACCACCTTTCAGCACACGACATAAACAGTTTTACAAAATGGGCTCAGGCCACTAACCTACAGACAAAATTCTTTCTATTAAAAATTACAGTTCCCACGTTCAGATGTACAGAAAAGGGCTGTCATTTTTTTTTCTCCCTACCAGTGTTTGGCATGAGTTATTAAGCTATGTCCTGGAACGAAGCCAACGATGCATATCATTAAAGTGAACTTCTGAAGAAGCGTAAATTTTTTCAGCATTGTATCACAGGCGTGCAAATGCAAATCTGTGTTCACCAGGCTCCTCTGTAATAAGAAAATTCTTAGGAAGGTAAGTATGTGTAAGACACTCCTTGATAACCCAGATTTCTAGCTGAAAAGGAGCTGAGAAGATGTTTTTCCCCCCCATGAGGTGGTTTCCGTCTGGCCCATGTTGAAAAGACATTAGCAGGAGGACCTCACTGCCAGGAGATGTCGCGCCAGGAAGTGCAGCCCAGCTAATTTATGAGGGTCCCGTACCTTGGAACTGCAGGCCAGGCTGGACTTGGCCCCATCTCACCCAGCAGGGTCTCTCAGGCCAGGGGCTGGAATGTTTCCAAACCTTTTAATTGATTGGTTTCTCTGATCAAAAGCCTTGAAACACTAGCGTCTCCAGGATCTTTTGGTAGTTCTATTTCAAATTGGCTCTTGAATTACATAAATGATAATTTTGTTCCAAGCTTAGATCCATAAGGGATTCTAATCTTGGGATACTTTGGAACACACAGTGGGTTTTACTAGGTAGTTTTATTTCAGAAGCACCCAAGTGAAGTATAATGAGCTTAGTAGCATTGGGTTGTTGCTAGTTTTGGAAAGTGTCCTTCTGTAGAGTGAGTAGAGAGCTCTCTGATTCTTTGACTACGAGGGGAAAAATAAATTTATAAGAAAAAGACAAAAGAAATGTTTAGTGGGCAAAAAAATGTTCAAAAGGAAATTAAAATACTCAAGTGTCCTTCAGTGAATGTATGCTCCATAGTGCCATATAAACAACACATTTTGTTACTAATGATGGGTGGCCTTCCCTCTCCCGCCATCTGGATGCCTCCCTTCTAGACCTCCCACCTTCTTTCTAAAGAGGAATTCCCAATGTCCTCTTCACTCATCTCCTTCCTCCTCCACACATGGGGGCTGGGCGGGAGGGAGTGGCTGACTGCTCATCCTGCCTCCAGTGATGGAAGTTGCAAACTTATCCCAGTGGGCTGGGGCTTGGCTCAGGTGAGTAGCTTTGACAGCAGTGACCCTGCCAGGCAATGCCTCCTTTCCTGTACTTCATACAATGTCTTAGTTTGAAGCCTGTGTTGCTTTAACTGCAAGTTAGATGCGTCCTGACCGAGCTTGCTAACAGGTATTCAGAAAGGTCAGCCCACTAATCCTCACCTCATATCTTCTTAAAAGAAACCTTGAAATGCATCACAAGTAAAATTTTTTTTAAGGTATGAGTACAGAGCACTATTTTGCATGTGGTCTCTTCTCCCCAAGAGAAGCAATGGGGTGCCAAGATGTCCACCCATGAAGAGGGGGGTTGTTGGCCAGAACATGAAACCCATCTCTCACTGTACTCTCACACCCCGGCCTGCCCTGCCTGGCAGGGAGCTGAGCTGTGGAAACTCACAGATCATCCAGACCCGAGCAGGAAATTCTCAGGAAAACCTGACATGTTCTGAATCTCAGGACAGAAGTGTTGACACCTGACTCCAACCCAGAAAAATATGAAGGTAGGTGGGAACTCCCATAGGAGAGAGGGGAGGCAGAGTTGCCGTGAGGGGTTTGCACTCCCAGGGTTTGGGGGGCAAGGATGTACGAAACTTCATACGGGCCAAGTGGATTCAGGACAAATAAACCCTCTAAAAATTTTCACAATTTTGAGCAGATTATTAAGAAGAAATGATAGAATTCCAGGAACATTGGCATTTTCCATATAAATCGTTAATACACCTCTTGCCCAAACTGACTAAACAAACAAACAAACAAATAAGAGAAAGTAAAAATGGCAAATGAAGGCCCCCAGTGTAGAACCAGGGAAGGGTTCTGAGGTCATGACGCTCATATTGAGGAGTTTCCACCAAAGCAGTGACATGAACATGATGCGGGACATGCAGACGCAATTCCATTCCCCACGAGAATAATATTACACAGTAGGAAGTAAGTGCGGGAAATTCTAAAAATTCACTTTCAAGGATAAGCCTGGCAACCCAGAGGGACCGGCTGAGCCTGGAGATGATGCACACTCCGAGCTCCTGTCTCCTCCGCAGGCGACAGCACCTTCCACAGCGGAACTGGAGGGAAACGCAAAGCCACAGGGGAGCGTCCCATTTGCTGACAACAGAGTGATTTCCTCTGACATTGGACGATCACATCTGACCCGGGGACAGGGCTGCTGAAGGCTGAAGGCAACAATCTATGTTGGGAAAAGCCAGGAAGTTTCCAAAAATCTTTTGTTCAAAACTAAAAACCAAGAGTAACCAAAGCAACAGAAAACTCATATTGTCACATCAGACAAAGAACCCTCAAAACACAGAGCTTCTATTCATGAAATAGACTGTACGCCTAAATTGAAGGAATAGGAAAAATCCACGGAAAATGCCCATGACAGATGGCGCTATGCTCTTCTAGTGCAGGGAGTGTGGCAGGAATTCAGAACACGGGGGAGGAGATCCCCAAATTGTCCACTAGAGCTGGGATACCCATCCCGCCTTCCTGAAGCACCTGCATCCCTGAGCAGGTCACATCAACAACCTCGCTCAGCTGCCATCTGCTGCGAAGGGAGAACGCAAATGGGGTCCAGGCAGGGGAAGACAGGAAGGTACAGACACAAAGTGACCCATGTTATTCTGGGGCCAGTTGGTGGCCAAAAAATGAATTGCTTTTTTTTTTCCAAAAATAAATAAACCGCACAGGAACAGGAATAGAAGAAAATAAACATAACAAGCAGGTTATATTAATGGGAATATTTTTGAAGATTTACTCAGAAAACAATTTATCAAATATACATCATACATTCAAGAAAATTAAAAAAAATTCTCTGAAATAAAAGATTATTTTATGACAACATCCTGAGACATAAAGAGAATTTTTGTAACTAAGGAAATGAAACTAAAAAGACAGGTAATGTTATTGCAACATCAAGTGAGAATTAAACACACTCAAGTTGTTATTTGCATGTGAAGTCAATGAAACCAAATTTCCGAATATTCAGTGTCAAGTGGTGTATGTTCTCTCTACCTTCCTTCTCTGGAAGTCTATATGAAGACTCTATTGGTATAAATAACCCACAAATGGGGAGGCTGTGGTATAAGCCCTAACAATATGATTAAAATAGATTGAAATTAAATTCAAATAATTAGGGATTATGTTTTCTAACTATGTCACTGTTACCTTTCATGAAAGAAAACGGGTGAATTTAACACTAGGTGTGCCTTAAATGGATGTAGCTATATGTGATTTCCCCACTCCCCAAAATCAATGGGAACAAAACTTAAATGATGCTATTAATTCCACCTGCCACGCAGCTCAAGGCATGTGTGCTCAGGAGCAGGAGATGGAAGGCACTACTGCAGTCCCCTGAGAAGGGCCCAGGTCCCACATGACCCCAAGAGTGTGAGCATCTTCCTGCCCTGTGGCTCAAGTGACTAAGGACAGTCACTTTCGTACACCAGGGCCCCTCATGGCAGGCCATTTCCTGCATCTGATACTCAAGGACAGAAATAGCTATTGCTTTGCTCTCAACATTTCAAAGCAAAACCTGAATTTGTTAGTTTTATTGAAAGTCTTTCTCAGCCTCTAGCAGTGTGTTTTCCTAGAAATTTTCAGGGGTAATTTTGATTAATGCTTTTTGTTTTTTCCATGAGATTTGGAATAAGATCCCACATAGGATGCAGTTCTGCAAAATTATTTACCTATAATAGACTAGGGAAAAGACTCAAAAAGTTAACTGTCAACCCTGAAATATGAAGCGGGAGATAGTGCAGGTATCCTAATATAATTCTCTCTATGGAAAAAATAAGACTTCCTTTGCTTAATATTGGTTTATCACTGGTATAAATAAAAACATTATTCCCTTAAATTAAATGGAGCAAGAATTAAAATCCACAAGACCATCTAGTAACTGATGAAAAGCAACAGTAACTACAAATATAACAAACAATTGTAGAATCAAGAAAACATTAAAACACAATTTGAACCTGAAAAACTGAAATCATGAGCCCGTTATTTACTGGCAAGAAGATCAAAGATGGTATTCGGATATGCAGCCAATTACTAACTCAAGTGAGAACATTTTTGGATGGTTTTTATTTTATTATTTAAACTGTTCTTTAATTATTTTAAAAAATATGTATTATCTTTTTTGAGATTAGATCCAACAATAAAGTGATTTTGTTTAATCTCATACACCTTCTACCATGAAATACCTGGTCCTAGACAATGACTCCTGAGGGTCAAAATGAGAAACCTCTGGATGTGCACAATCTTCAGTCTTTGGAGATACGTTCAAAGATGTTCAGAATCTATGCTCCTTTTAGTTAATATGGAAAATGCACTAATGACTTTTAGCAAGATGTTTTACATCAATAAAGTTCTGAGTAGTTTCCTGATCGCACGGGACACGAATCAATCCCCCGTTCTAAATACATTCCAACTGTTCAGTTGAAACGTCAAGCTCTTCTTGAATTCAAACTGTGTGTCTAGCTTTAATGAGAAAAACTCCCCCTTTTACTCTTTCTACTCCTGCCTTTTCTCCTTGTCTCATCTGTTATATGAACTTGTATCTCTGTAAAGATTAGAAAAATCTTGTGTTTTTTCATAGATGGAAATCTTGCTGTCTTGCAAAAGTTGTAGAAACAACGTAATCATCATTGTACATTTTTTGACATACTTCATACTTGCTCTTGGAAATTCATACCACAAGCTGTCGATTCTGGTTTTGCTTAGGCCCAAGTTATGGAGATCAAATTTCCTTTTTACTTTTAGCAGTTGCAGCAAGTAAAAAGTGGCATAATCAATGATTCTTCTCCAGGAACTGAGCAAATAAATTCTCCCAACTGGCTTGAAATAAATAAGAGATAGGGAATGACTTTGGTTAAATTTGGGGGGAATTCAATGGGCATCTGCTTTTTCGGATCTCTGGCTATATCGGGGCCACCTTTCATCCAGTGCTGGAGTAGAATACACTCTGGATTCAAGAACTTGCCATCACCAGAACTTGTCCTGTTAACTTTATATTTCATACTGTGAAACTCATGCCCTATAAATCAAAGCTTTGTGTCTATTTTAAATTAGAATTTACTATGTGTCATTTTAAGGAGGCTCAGAGAAATATTTCCATGAAATTAGACTAGGATATTAGCAACTATCTTGCCAAAAGTCAAAAGATAAGATAGTTGCCTGCATATTTTAATATTAAGTACTAATTCTGATGATGTAGTATGCATATTTTATTAATTATCATACATGTGACTTATTGGGTTTAATCAGAGCCTTATTTGCAGCATTCGTGGACAGAAATAAGTTGAGTAAATATTTAAGACAAGCTCCTGCTCCTACCCCTGTTGTTTTAAAGGTATCAGTGAAGACAAATTACCCGCTATTATGAATGACCTTTAATGATATGCTGATGACATAAAAATAAAGATAATAAATATTAATTCACTTTGTAGTCCTTTTTCCTTTGTGTTGCTTGACATTTCAGCCTGATTCCTTATGCTATTTTAAATGTAAATAACTGGAGCTTTGCTCCAAAGTCATTTATTTTTGGGGAAAAGATGCAAATTAATAAAACTATGTGAAGCTGGGGTCCTAGGGAGCCGGTCTGGCCATGAAATAACAGATTTGGGGCTTTGCCTTTTCTGGTTAGTTGAGAAGCAGTAATAAAAGGAGACTGTCCAGAAGGCAGTGAGTTTTCAATTACCCTGGCCGTGTGGCCGCACCCAACGCCTGCCGCTGACACTCAGGCACCTCTGCGGCTTCCCCTGGCCGTCCAGCCCGAGGCCGGCAGCTGCTCCAAGGGGCAGTAATGAGGTGGCTCCCTGCACAATTGAGACTGTCACCTTCACATGACAATGGCCCAAGAGGCTTTGGTGAAGGAAATCCCAGTCCCTTCCTCATCAAGTCCCCTTGTCTCTCTCGCCTTTCCCAGGACGGTAAGTCTAAGCCTGTTTTCATTAACATGCAACATTAAAATAACAACAACAGCAAAAGTCAGAGTTTATTTTCAGTGCAAAGAATCCCACTAAATTTAAAGGGAAAAAAATAGGACATCTGGATGGCATGATCTACTTGAATATCATCCAATGTTGGATGCATCAGAAATGACAGGGAAAACCAAGCCAATTTGAAAAATCGAAACAGAAAACGTTCTGCTAAGGTGGGTTGTGATAGAATAGCCTTTAAAAAATCATTCTGGAACTTACAGAATCCGAAAGGTTCACATCTTTGCTATTTTGCCCTTTAGAAATATAAATATGGCTGGATCATTGCAAAATTCCAAATTTTGTAATTTGGGCTCAAACATGAGAAAATAATTAAAGACATTATTTTGAGAACTCTGCTGACTTTTAACATAATGTTATGGAGTAGTTAATGATGTATAATAGAGTATATTCATAAAAGCTGCCTTTGAAGTACATAAACATCCTTCAGTTTAAAATATAAGTTACAGTCACTCTCAGGTCAGTGGCTCTTTGTTTCTGATGTCAGGTATCCTCTCGGGGGCTGGGCCGATTGCCGGGAACAATCCGTGAGAAAGCTTGATTTCGAGACTATTCGCTATTTGACGTCTCCTCAGAGACTTCCAGAAACAGTACCAATGAGTGCTTAAGTGATGGCGTTTGAAGAGGCCGGCATGCTCATCTTCGAGGCCCGGGATGGAGGTGACTAACGCTCAGCATCCCCGGAGCAGGCGGAGGGGAGTGGGCTTTGTTCATCCAGCACAAATTTACTGAGCTCTGCTCTGTGCCCAGCAGTGTTCTTGGCCGTTGGAAAGCCCAGCGAGTAAAACAAGGCCCTCCTCCCCTCATGGAGCTTGGGTTCCAGCGGGAGGGCGGCGGCGCGCGGGTGAGCAGCCAGGCTGCAGCGACCGGCGCGGGCTGGGAAGAAAAGGAAACTAGATCCCAGGCGTGGGACGGAGGGCGGCAGGGGGCAGGAGCTGCTGTGGGTGTCACTAGAGAAGACACACTGAGCAAATACTTGAAGGAAAGGGGTGCGGCCAGAGATGCAGACATTTGCGAGACAACCTAGGGTTGCAGGTAGCTGGAGAAAGGGTTTTAGGCAGAGGGAAGAGCAGAGGCCGAGGCCCTGATGTGTGAGCATCTTCGAAAAGTTCGGGGAGGAGCAGGGATGAGAGCCTTGGGGCTAGAACAGAGAACCTGGGGAGAGGGTGGGCAGGAGTCAGAGAGGTGGACTAGAGGGAGGCTGCTGCAAAGGGTTTGGCCTCGACTCTGAAGGAGGCGGGAAGCCATCAGAGAGTCTTGAGAAGTGTGATGATGTGATCTGACACATTTCAAAAGGTGGCGTTAAGGTGGCAGTCACGAGGAGGAGCAGGCAGACCGGTCAGGGGGCTGCCGGTGTCGGGGGCCAGGGTAGGCGCAGGGCAGGCGGTGAGAAGTGATCATGTTGTACATATGTTGACAGCAGGTGCAGGGAAGGAAGAAGACTCAGGGATGAGTCTACAGTTTTTGGCTAGAACAAGTGGAAGAAAGAAGTTGTCATTTGCGTTTGTTTGCTGGGGCTGCCGCGACACAGTGCTACCTACTGGGCAGCTTCCACAACAGGAATGTATCGTCTCGCAGCTCTGGAGGAGAGAAGTCAGAGATCAGCGTTGACCCGGTTGTGCCTTCTGAGGAGTGTGTGAGAAGCTGTTTCCCACTTCTCCCATTTCTGGTCACTTGCTGGAAATCTGTGGTGTTTCTCAGTTTGTAGAAGCATCACCTGAATCTCTGCCTTCATCTTCTTATGGCGTTCCCCTGTGTGCATGCCTCCGTGTTAAAACGAGGTCATACCAGAGTAGGGTAGGTCCCTGACCCAATGTGACTGGTGTCCTTATAAATAGCGGAAATGTGTGCAGGGTGCAGTGGCTCACTCTGTAATCTCCAGTGGGGGAGACTTGAGAGTAGAGGAGGTTCAAAACACCATGGTCATCTAGGGGAGCAAGAGAAAGAAGAGTCTTTCTAAGACTAAGAGTGTGGTTCTCAAGGGGAGGTCTCCAGGCCAATCTCAGTAGCATCATCTGCCAATGTGTTAGAAATGCACATTCTTGGCCCCACCCTGGACCTACTGAATCGGAACCTCTGGGGATGGGGCCAACAGTCTACATTAACAAGCCTCCTGGTGATTCTGAGGCAGGACAATGCTGGAAAACCACCGACCTAGGAAAAGGGAGTAAGATTGCCAGGCATGGCTAATAGGTCGCTTAAAGTCGGTGGTCATGAAGGGAAAGTAAAACCAGTCTGCACAGTTAAATGTGTTCAATAACATATAGCTCTTTGGAAACAGAGGCAAATAATAATAATAATAACAATAATAATAATAAAGAGTTTAATTAAACTAACAGATTAGTCAGGGTTTTCCAGAGAAACAGAACCAATAGTGTGTGTGCGTGTCTGTGTGTATGAGGAGAGTTTAATTAGAGGAACTGGCTCACTGGATCATGGAAGCAGAGAAATCCCACAATTTGCTGTCTGAAGGCTGGAGAATCAAGAGCTGGTGGTGAATTCAGCCTGAGAACTGGAGTGGGAATGTGGACCACTGATGTAAGTCCCACAGTCCAAAGGCCTGAGAACCTGGAGCTCCAACAATGTCTGAGAGCAGAAGGTGGAAGCCCCTGCTCAGGCAGAGCAGGTCCCCTCCTCCACCATCTTGTTCCATGGAGCCCTTGAGGGGTTTGATGGTGTCAGCCCATACCAGTGAGGGTGGGTCTTTTCCACTCTACATACCAATTCAAATGCTGAGCTCTTCTGGAAACACCCTTACTGACACAGCCAGAAATAACATTTCACCAGCTATCTGGGCATCCCTTAGCCCAGTCAAGTTGACACATAAAATTAAACAGCAGAATTAATGTTGAGTTTTTTAGGAAAGTTCATAAAATCTGGGGAGTGGGTTAAAGGATTAAGGGTATGTGCTTGAGTGGTTGTACTCCTGGACCATGGACTTTAAGCTTGGGTAGGAAGACAAAGAATACACAAGGCAGATGAGAGACTGACAAGATGGCAGGATCAATGGCTTAAATTTCCCGGTGCACTTACAAGGGAGTGGCTGGAAAGACAAAAGATTGTGGTTGGACAGGACATGGCACAGTCAGACGAACCATGTTTTGATAGCCAGTTACGCTCGGGTTTGAAACCAGGCGTGAGTACTTAGTGTGATCCTGAACAAGGTATGTCACATTTCTGAACTACAATGTTCTTCTTTTCCATTGCCACATTTTTCATTATTCTGGCTGTGTCCACCATATCATATGTAGTGTTGTTTTTATGGTGATTTGTGGTTTTTAGTGCACTGTGTTTTTCTGCCCTTCCTTGGAAGCCTCTCTCTCCCCTGTCCCTCCTTCACTCACATCAGACTCAGTCCCCATCAAGTTATCCTCTGTCACCAGCTCGATATTATGGAAGCAGAGAAACCCTGCATCTTTCCACGCTAACATATATAAATGTTTAGTGTATTTTAATAATTGCAATTTTGGTGATTTTGTTTTACAAAGATAAACCTGTGTGATCAACATTCCTCTGCATCTTTTTCCCTTTACTCAACTTCGTGTCCGGAAAACCTTTCCCAGTCAACTGGTAGAGCTCTATTTATTTATTCCTTATAATGGCCAGATAATATCTAATTGTGGGATGAATCATAATGTATTCAATTGCTCCATATTGATGGAAGTTTGGTTCCTGTTCTTTTAATCACTGCGATGCTGCAGTGACTAGCCTCATACGCACATTTTTACATACAAATGGTTTAATTTTTGTAATGATCCTTTCTCCAAAATTGTAGCTTCAAGTGTTCCAATCTATGCCCACATTTCCTTCTATTTCCTGCACTTTCACTTGGGTTCCTGGAATCTGATTATTCTTTATCATAAACAGAAACAAAACGTCAACTGTTCATAGTACGCTGTCTCTGCCCTCATTTCTCTCAGGTCCTCATTTCCCCCCGATTCCAGAATAGAGTTTGTGTCAACATGAGCTCTCTCTCGCTTACCTCTCTTGTCATCCAACTTGCTCGTGGAAACCTTGGTCAGATCCACGGCTCCACCTATTCTGTCCTTGTACCCAGGAAGCTGAACATGGATATAGAGAAACCTATAACCATCCTGACTAATCTCTCTTTAAACTCATGATCACCAACTGCAATTAGGCTCTCAGTGCCATCTAGCAACACTTGCATATTCCTGACTCTTTAACTTTTGCTTTTCCTGAATGAGTAGCTTGTTCCTCTTTCACATCAAACCTCCAATGCCTCCTCCTTTATCCTCATTCTCAATTAGTGACCTTGCCTTTCACGTCCTTGAGAATAGGAGAAGCCATCAGAGGAGAATTTCCCGTCCTTACAGCACACGTCGTCGAGCCACACACTTGCCCTGGCTCCTATTCTTGCAGAAGACCTCTCCATACTCCTGTCTGAGGCAATATCCTTTGCAGCTAGAGCCCTTCTCCTAGGTCTGCTCAGGGGCATCATTATATTCTTACTAAATCATCAGTTTTTCTCTCTCTCCTATTATCATGCCATCCACATGTAAACATGCAGCAATTTCTGTCATCTAAACAATAAATATCTCCTGACTCTACATCTCCTCTACCTATCACTCTATTTCTTTCTTCAGTCTTGACAGCAAAACCCTCAGATGCTGGGTAGATCTCTGTGCTCAATGCCTCCCATCCCATTCCATCCTGAATCACTGAAATTGGGTCTTGCCCTCATTATGCTAAGGAAATAATTCTTGTTGAAGTCATCAATGTCCTGGTTATTGCTAAATCTAGTGGTCAATTTCCCTTCTTCATCATATTTGATCTATCAGCAGCATTTTATACACTCTTTGGCTGCTCCTGTCAAAAACACTTTTTTTATTTTGTTTAATTAGTTAATTATATTTGTTATTTCAAAATATTAAGGGGGTGCAAATGTTTTAGGTTGCAAGGATCA
The DNA here is from genome assembly GCF_000956105.1 of Propithecus coquereli. Taxonomy (NCBI): domain Eukaryota; kingdom Metazoa; phylum Chordata; class Mammalia; order Primates; family Indriidae; genus Propithecus; species Propithecus coquereli. Next base: position 4,001,535 of record NW_012138858.1, read on the forward strand.
CTTTTGTAATGCTTGAGTTCTGGCTATAGGTGTGCGGGTCACCCAAGTAGTGTTCATAGTATCCACCCATTAGGTAAGTTTTTCCCCTCCCCTTCTCTCCCTCCCTCCCTGTGGATGTCCACTGAGTTTTACTTCCCTCTGTGTATAACATAACTAATCATCAGGGAAATGCAAATTAAAATCACAGTGAGCTATCCCGTTACCCCAGTCCCAAAATACCTTTTCTAGTTGCTGGCCTGGATGCAGAGAGAAAGGAACACTTATACACTGCTGGTGGGACTGCAAATGTGTACAACCTCTATGGAAAATGGTATGGAGATTTCTCAAAGAACTAAAAGTAAACCCACTGTTTGATCCAGCAATCCCACTATTGGGTATCTACCCAAAGGAAAAGAAGATTTTTCATCAAAAAACACTTTCTTTACCTGGCTTTCCAAAAATAATAAATCTGGGGACAGATGAGAGATTACCAGCGGTTCAAAAGTAAGACAGAAACTTCTGGTCACTTCCTAACATGAAATTTCTCCTTCCTCAGTAATAGCCGAGTGCATTGTTACTCAGAATAAAAGACTGCGCTAGCACCTAGATCCTGGCCAATGTGATATTAGTAAATGCATAAAAGCTGCTCAAAGATACTCAGTAAGTGTGTACAATAAAAAGGAGGTGAAATATGAGATGGTGCTTTGAGGCTGTGGTATTACCATTTGGAAACTATTTCATTTTTGCTTCTTAAGATAAAGTGAGACCAATATAAGAAAAACTAAAAGAGAGAGATCTAGTGGATATAGGTTGAAAAACACAGGAGAGAAATGTATACATTTTTAAATAATACCTAGAATGGGTAAGAAGTATGAGAGAAGGCTTTGGCATTGCCAGGATAAGGTGCATTTCCTCCTGGGGGAGCAAAGGGGAATGAGGTCTTGGTTACAGGATGGTATCAAGGAGGGAAAAAAGGAAATTGAAGGAACCCCTGAGGATGGCATTAAGGGTTTCCAGCAAGTAAAGCTGAAGGCTTCCGTTGAGGTGATTGAGAGAATGGGGGTCAAATCTTGAAGTACTTGGGAAAGAGGGAAAGGACATGACACACAAAACATAACCCATGGATAATGGAATGGACCAACCATAGACAGTGGAATAGACCAACCATGGACAGTGGAATAGACCAACCATGGACAGTGGAATGGACCAACCATGGATGAGAGGGTGGACCAACCATGGATAGCCGGATGGACCAACCATGGACAGGGGAAGGGACCAATCATAAATAATGGAATGGACTGTTGAGTACAAGGGCCGAGAGAAAGTGTAACACATGTGACTCTGTGGTGACACCAGCAGGTGGCTCTAGGGCCTTTGCCCACAGAGCATGGTGGCCTGGGAGAAGGCGGAGACACGCCAATGGAGGGGATTCCTGGACGGGAAAGGGAAAGTGATGCGGTGCCTACATCAGAGCTGAGGAGGCTGGTGAAGGCAAGATTCACCAACAGGGTAGCCATGGGGCAAAGCCTGCACCAGGGCCCAGTACAGCCACATGGAGGACAGAAGAAATAGGGGACAGGGACAAAAGAAAGAACACATGTAGTAGGTAGGATTGAAGAGAGGGAAGGAAGGCACAGTCGGAGCCACGGCAGAGCATTTCTCATACAGAACTTACCTGCAACACTCACTTGTTTCAGTGTTGGTTTATTTGTTTGCTTTAGTTTTTATTCTTAGGGAAGACACAAGGTAGCATGTTGGTTATTTAATATTTTAATATGTTTAAGATGTGTTTATGTCCAGTATGTTTAAATGCAGAAGCGTTTATGTTTGTGTGTTTGTTTTGTATTTATTGTTGTCATTTGATCCCTCAGCAACCTTGAGATTGACACATCAGGCAATACAAATCCCATGTTATAAATTTCTTGTGCAGGCCGTCCACAGGTTGCTGATGACCTGATTTAACAGCGTCCATGCTTACAAATGGGCTCCCAAGGCTCCCCATAAGGATAATTTGTATTTAACTAATTAAATTAATAATTCGGGAACTAGTTTCTTCCGTGCGCGTGAACACACCGGCATGGCGTAAGTGGTGCGTTGGTGCAGCATCTTTGTGCTTGCGGCCGGTCTCATTGTTTATACGGTTGCTTACATATAGCATCACTTTCCTCTTACCTTTTTTATTCAATTTGCGAGTCTGTGTTTACCCTTACGTCCTGCGTCCAAAGGGTAATTCCACTTAAGTCCAGGTGAGCCTGCAGCGAAGAGAAAGGTGATTACAATGGAAACAAAAGTAGAAATCATGAAGTGTTCAGAGAAATGCCAGACCCACCACTCTTTGGGAAAGCATCAGGCTTCAGTCGCTCAACTGTCGGGACAACTGTAAAGGATAAAGTGAGAATAATGGAACATGTACAAGGCACCACTCCGATGAAAGCATCAATTATTACTAAGCAGCATAGTGGATTAATTATGGAAATGGAAACGTTATTATTGATTTGGTTAGAAGATCAAAATAAACATAACATTCCTATTAGCCTAGCATTGATGCAGCATTAGGTGAGTGTTAACCTTTAATATTCTGTTTTGAAATTTCTCCTATCTCCTATCTAAACTTGTATGAGTTTGTTTTTACGTTCTGTTTGTTCGAATTAAAAGAAAGAACACAATAGTTTCTGTATTATTGCGGTACAGGGGTATTAGTATTATTATTATATAATAGTATCACATTGTATTATTATTACCACATTATGAGCCATTATCGTACTGTTATCACTATTATTATTATTATTACTGTATATGAGCTGTTCATCAGGGATCCAAGCTACATACAAATCCGACCTAAAGATGGTCTTAGGAACGTATCTTGTCTGTAACCAGGGACCGCCCGTCCTCGATAGAGTGAGGAGAAGAATATCACATGCCAGGCTGCCGTAGCTCCATGTTCAAAGCAAAAGCAATTGCATTCCTGCAGCTGGAACAATCCAAGGCTACTACTCAACTGTGAAAACCCCTCCCTGATTTGGTTTTCTGCCAGATAAACGTGTTATCTTCTCATCTCAACTATACTGCAAACCGGTTGAGTCCAGGTATCATGGACTCTTTTTTTTTGAATGACCCTCAGAATCTGATACAAATCTTTGCTCACAAGGAAGAAGGTGGCCTTTGGAGTCAGAAATATTTGAAATTGAATCTTAGCCCTGCCAAAGATAGTTTTGAGCAAGTTATTTAACATTTCACCAACTCAGTTTCACCAGCCCTAAATCTGGGTATACGGCAACCTCATGAGGTTGTGTGACAGGGGACAGTAAATAAGGGCTTGGCTGGAGGAGGCCACACTCGGGCAGGTGTTCAGGGGTGGCAGGGCACGCTGGCAGGCACCACCGGCCAGGCATGGGACAGGGTCCTGTGGGCTGGCCCGAGGGAAGCCTGCAGAGAACAGGAGGACGTTCGGCAGGCCTGCCCTCATACGGGCTGGGGAGCTGGGCTGGAGGACTGCTGGCGCCTGTTTAGGGGAAGGAATGGGAGGAAATGGAAGAGGAGGTATTTTTAAGGGCCTTCCTCTTGCCTCGTTTAGCTGGAGTGGAAGTCACCTTTGGGAAGCAGTAAGAGATAACACTTGAAACATCCTTCGGTTATTAATAGAATATTTTCAAAGGACTGAGGTTGCCACCTGAGAAGTTTAGACTTTGTGCTACGTAGAGCAACAGACACGGGACGTTTCTAGGCAGGCGGCCTTCAAGTAGAGGCACTGTCGGGAGCAGTGTCAGCCTGGCACCCTTCGGTGTGGTTTGAAAGGAGCAGGCGATGGAAAGTCAGGAGGACACGTGTGGCGTGCCGGGGGCGGCCACTGCAGAACCGCACTTCTGAGCATCGGCACTTCCGATCGGGAGAGGGCTTTGGTGTGGGACCATACCCGCTGAGAATACTTTTGGCCTAGATAAAGGTGGGCATGCGTCATGTCCTATACATTCGGCACTTCTTGGGTACAGGCAAAGAGTGCCTTCTCCTGCGTCAGGATGTTTATTACTCCAGTACTGGCAGCTTTGGTGCAGCTCAGGGTGCGGGAGACGGCACGTCCGCGTCGTGAGACCGGGCAGCTGGAGAGAAACGTGCCGGCTAATGCATGGGCGAGGCTCTGCCTCCCGGGAGCAACTGCCAGGGACGACCCCGGGGCCATCCTAGAATCAGGGTGTATGTGGCCAGAGAGCTGCTTGGGAGGAAGTCTCTTCCCCTCCCCTGTCTCGCTCAACGGGAGACACTGCATCGCATACACTGTAGCACACACGCTGCGTCACCCACACCATAGCACACACACTGTGTCACACACTATAGCACACACACTGCATCACACATACCATAAAATACACACTGCTTCACTCATATTGATAGTATAGCACACACACTGTGTCACACAGTATAGCACACACACTGCATCACACACACTATAGCACACACACACACTGCATCACACACACACTATAATACCTATACTACATCACACGCACTGTAACACACACGTCATCCCACATAACGCACACACTACATCACACACATTACATCACATGCACCACATCGTGTACATTGTATCATTCATACATGTGTATATGCACGGGCATATCTAGATCTATATCCATCTGTCTGTCTATCCATCCATCCATCCATCCATCCGGCTATCCATCTATCTATCACCTATCTATCTACCTATCTATCTATATCAGTAGTGGTGCCATGTGAGTAAATACATAAATGCATGATGTAGTTTAAATAAGAAAGTACCAGACATAATTGTATTTCTCGATTCTTTTGCTGTAGAAATTATTAATATATTTCTCATTAAAACTGAAAGTCCTTATAAGAGGTTTAAAATAGTTAACTATGAGATAGAGTAATAAAAGTAGAATAATGTTGATTTATCTAAATATTAGTATTTCATATTTTTACATGTGCTTTTTCCCCAGAAGTCAAATAAATTATCTTTAAATTAGCAAAATAATAATAAAAACAATAATAATTATTCAGCTCTTGTCATGTGTCCTCCTTTAAACCTAGCTCTTTATTAAACGAATTTATAACATTTTGGATACTACAGTGATTTTTATCACGTTTTATGCATCAAAAAATGTCAGTATCACTCGGGAATTTTTCAAATACTGTATGTCTTGACACAGCAGCGTTGACGGCAGCGCGAGTCGGCAAAAGCACCGCACAGCTCTGCTTTACACTGACGGGTACTCTGCGTCCTGCGAATCTTTTCATACTGTTTATTCTTCAGTACGAAAATAACTAATTGTTTTGTTTTCTTATTTTTTGCTATTCTATAACTTGCGTCTTAGAGACACTTTAATGAAGGTGATCCTAAATATTAGAATGAAAAGAAAATGGTCCAAAATTTAGAATTAGTGACAGCACGTGAGCCGTACCCTTTGCACACACTAGTGCACATTTATGTGCCCACAAAATCAGGGGACTGGCTCTGATGGACATGTGGCGGGGACGACGCAGCTGTCACAGCGCAGAGGTTCCGTGGATGCCTTGGCGCTGGCCAAGCCGGGGGAGGCTCCCCATCCGTGTCAGAGCCCCTCCTGCAGCCCCGAGCTGGGGTGAGGCAGAACTGCTTTGATGACTCCTGCACTCCTCCTGGCCTCTGGCAGCTCTGCAGCCGACAAGCGGGGCCTCCCTGGGGAGCAGCTGGAAGGCGCCTCCCCCAGCTGGGCCGAGGCCGAATGGCTGAATGGCCACTGTCCAGCCCGCTGCCACCGCCTGCGTGCTCGGCCGGCCCAGAGAAGCCAGCCCACACGCTGGCCCCTGGGTGCTCTGGGGCCGTGGCCTCTGAGGGCTCAGATTTCAGGCTTTCAGCACAGGCCTTGAAAAGCCAACACACACACACACACACACACACACACACACGCACACACACACACACGCAGTATACTTAGGCTTGGAGAGGCAGGAGGGCCTGGAGCCTGCACTCCCTTGTTGGGCTTCTGGAACCATTTGAGCATCTAGCCTTTGTGATAGCAAACTCCAGGGTTGTTGGGCCTCTCTCTCTCTCTCTGCCCCCATCCCCATCCCCTGCTAGGATCTCAAATTGCTGTCCCCAAAATCGAATGGAGTTTTAGAGCTCAAGGAGAGTTAACAATCGATCTTGTTTTCCTTCCTAGGACATCCAAAGTGATGACTTGACTTGGAACAGTTCTCAGCAGGGCACACCTGACTGTTAATGCACAGGAAGAGGACTTTTGACCAGGGTTGGGAAATCCCTTCTCAAAGCCCCGGAGCCCCGGGAGAAGCTGTGGCTGCTCAGGAGGGCTCCGCGTCCTTGTTTCCGGAAGGCGAAGGTGGCTGAAAACAGCAGCTCCCAACACCGATGGCGACTTGCCCCTCGGGTTTCTGGTTCACTCCCCTTAGAAGTGTCTGTTACCGTTAAGTGAACAAAGGTGGGACACAGTTGTACCTACAGTATGATCTCACTTTGTTAAGCACTTTGCAAGATAAATACGTGTGAAAGCAACTCACAGACGCATGCACCAAGTGTAGAGAAACGTCAGGAAGGACGTACTTGGGGATGTTGGCAAAAGGCTGAGTGGCCCACAGTTGCTTTGCACTCTCTTTCCTTGGCCAAATAGTATTCTCACACCTTCTGTTTACACTGGAGTAAGTTTCCCTTTTGTTGGTTTATTTCTCAACTAGTAGGACATAAAACTGTGTTCCTAGAAAGAAGGGAAATCAAAAGAAACACAAAAAAGAAATATATAACAGTGAGATGTCAGCATCGTTTTCTGCTTGGTGCATAGACGTGTGTGTGTGTGTGTGTGTGTGTGTGTGTTTCCTAAGCTTTAACTAATCTTTATATATCACTTTTATAATGGAAATTCATCACAAAATTTACTAATGTTAGCTTTTTGTTCTGACACTCTTGGAAGAAAAAGCTGGAGAAATTGTCTCCAAACCCTAAGTAGATTTGACTTAACCCTTAAAATACCATTCAGTATTAAGAATTAGGCCAGAAAACATAAGATTCTAGTGAAGAAACCTGTACTTTTGTTTCCAGGTAAGCTTTAGTCATTAGAATTCCGATGCAGCCTTTCACTGAAGGAAAGAAGAAAGAGATCTTGCAGATCCTAAACTGAGTAACAAGTTCAGAACACACCTTGCCATTTCAACTAAAAAAAAAATCAAAAGAAAAAAGTATTAAAATTGAACCTCAATTAACATACATTAACAGTGTAAATGGACATTGAAATATTCTAAATCCTTAGGCTGAATTAACAACTTCTGATGATATTATAATAATAAAGCCTTTTTCTATGTCTTGAGATCCTTTTTTCTTCTTCCTGTTCACATCTGGAGAGTCTCAGTTGAAGCAGAAAGCGGAGGGATGCTTTACTATTGCTATTTAATATATGTGAAAGTCTATAAGCCTGAAAAGACACACATTCAGTGACAAGATACATATTAGTTCAATATGTTAATTCAAACTGTTTAATACACTTAAGGTGCTCATAGGATCAATACAGGAGATTTTCTTCTAAGTGAAGTGGTTTTTAGTTCTAGTGAGTCAAAAAGATCCAATTATACATATTATATTGTTATTTAATATATGCTAAAGATATAAATATTAATATAAATATATTGATATGTGTTCACAGATACTATTAGATATATAATTAATAATTATTTAATTAATACATTATTTAACATATTGCTCATAATATATTATCTTGACATATTATTCACATTATCTTAATATGTTATTATCATTATTCAATATATATTTCATGAATTATTTAGCATATGAATTTTAAGAAAAGCTATATCATGCTTTAATGGGCTTTCTTAACTTTAATTTGGGGCTTTATTCAAAGTTACAGCCATATCCTAAAAAATACATTTCAATGTAAAAAAAAAAATTGGTTCCTAAAGAAGTTGGCAACTGTGTCTTCATAAATTGAGTTATGTGAACAAATCATAATCATTATTTGTGAATGGAAAACAACGGCTCAATTATAATAGGGAAAGCTGTGTAGTGACCAAGATCTCTAAATTCGTTTTAACTTTCATTCGATGCCTTTTAAAAATCAGTCATGGAAAATGACCAGGCTCCCTAGATCAGTGTGAAATTAATATGTGAATACCCAGAGAAAACCAAAATGCTTAAAAATGTATCTCGTATAAGCTTTGCTCCCACTTTGAGCAACACCTGCTGAGATCACCTATGGTTAAAGATTTCCTGTATCATCATTCCCTTTGATAAAAGTAAGTTTTTCCATCGTGATCATTGGCCAGGGTCAGTCTGCAGAAGAAGTGCCGGTCAGTGCAAGGTGGCCAGGTGAGAAGGAAAGCAACTAGAAGGCGGTGCTTGCAAGCTGAGTTTCCTTCCTCCTCCTCCTCCCCTTCCTCCTCCTCCTCTTCCTCCCTTTTACATTTAAAATCAGTAGAACAACACTTGGCTTTTGCAATTCATCTGATTTATTTGGTTTCATGGCTTTCAGATTCTGCTCTGGAGGCTCATGGGGCCCGAACGCACTTTGCCCTGAGTAAGGACTGTCAAACCGAGGCCCACATCACAGCCTTGGACTCAGAGGCAGGAGGAAATAACACTTGTCCTACCAAACACAAGAATGAATTTGCATTTCAGGTCCATCCTCATTTCCGCTTGTATTCGGGGAATTTCACAGATTCTGAGATTTGAAGGGAAATCTTTTCTGTTGTTGGGAGAGCGCTGCAGACATGCAGTCAGCTTAGTGACCTGAGTGACCAATGAGAAACAGCAAGACGCAGAAACCAGGCAGAACCCTCCGAACTTTAAACCAGCCGCCATTTGCAAACAGAGCCCTTCTAACAGAACGTGCTTCCGGTCAAGCCTGTTTCCAATCATCCGGCAGCGTCAGCCATTCTAACTGTGGACTGTTTTTCCAATTACTCCAGCGTTGTGGACTCTGGTCCTCCTACAAAACCTGCTGTGTCCAGCACAAGCTTTTCTTTATTACATAGTCTAGAAAAAAATTGGCCCCAATGAAAAGAAGTTTCTTTCAGTAAAAGTCAAGGAGACCCGGTATAGGAGGTCAGATATTGGAAATTTTGAGAAAGACATTAAGGATCTTGGGCTAGTCTGAACCTCACGACCTCGGCTACTGCCTTTGCGACATGTGGATGAAAATACCTTATCGGAAGATGGGGCTGGCTCAGGTCATCTCTCCCCTCCGAGAACCGATCCACCATCGGAGCAGATTTCACTAGTCAGAGCAAGGCAAAAAAATTATTATTTCGGACTTAGGGAAAACTTGGTAAGTGATAGAAGGTAACTTAAGTCAACAAAATAACTTCTTTATAGTCAGAAAAGAACAAAGAGAAAGCATTCCGACTTACAAGAAACTTTTTAAAAGTTGTATTTTTCATATATTCATACTTAACTGGTAAAGGCTACCTTTCTTGCTTTCCTTGTGGGGCCAGTGGAGATTATCTGTATGAAAACGCAGTGAATGTGCTCTGTAAATATTACTGTTATTCCTACTGTTGTTATCGCTGGTGCTACTGTGGGGATAAATTAGAAGACTTGTGAGAGGCTCGTGAAACTGTGTCCCCGAGAGGCCTTGGGCGATGGCTTATTTCAGGGTACCCTAAAAGTCGCCTGGAGGTGGGAAGGTGGTGTGGTCTAGTAGAACGGGTCGTGTGATGGTGAAAAATAACGCTTTATTTTGGATCTTTTAGTGAAGATTTAGCATCCAACATAAGCTAATAAAGCTAAAATCATCCACTCTGCGTGTTACGAATACACATCTAGACCTAAACCTAAAGTGATCTATGCATATGATTGCGATCTAGTTGGGAAACTCTTAAAAAATAAGTTAAATTTCAGGCACATAGAGACCTGACTATGAAAAATTCCTTTCATATGTTTTTATAAAGGTAGTGTAGGAGAGAAAAAATAATTTTTTTCCCTCACCCATCCCAAGGTTCATGGCTAAGTGCCCTATGACAAAAGACAGATTAGCAAGAGGGAAGCATAGCGCGTGTATTTAATATATTTGATATAAGTTTTATGTGGCACGGGAGCTGACAGAAATCGAGACCTAAAGAAAGGAAGAAATCTGTGCATTGTTACGGACAGCCACGCAGAAATATAATCGGAGGACAAAAGGGTGTGACCTATGGAAATACAGTGGGGTCTGGGGGGACATAACAGGATTGTGCAGTTTCTTCTTGTCACCCAGGTACGGGGCAGGACACCTGTCACAGGAGGGCTCCAAGGGAAGGGAGAGGAAGGTCAGAGAGTGCCCCCTCTAGGTTTTGGGGTCTGCTTCGGGGAAGAAGGTGGAGGGAGGGTGACGGTGGCCTTCCTACTGTTTTCTCGAATGCCGAGGTGTGGTATTTCGGCACAGTGTGTCCTGAACCCTGCCAGTGATCTGTTTGGGCCAATAGAAATCAAATATTCAGGGGGTGGAGAAGAAATGGGGCTTGGTGTTAGAGGGTGAGCATGAGTTTCCAGACTGCCTGGTAAGAGAGTCTTCTTCTAGTTTAGGAACAGCCATTTTTTTCAAAATGTTAGCTTATGGGCACAGTTAGAAGTTCTGGGAGGGACGTGAAAGAAATCGGGAGCAATTCTAGCTTGATGAGAGTGGATGCTGAGAGAGGAGGCAGCCTGGCCGTGGAGAGAGGAGGAGGGGAGTGCTGCCAGGCATGCCTTCCTCCCCAGAGGCGGAGCTCGGAGACAGCCTGGAGCAGATAGATTAGCACCGTAGCTGTGCCCCTGAAAGCTGGAGAATGTTCCAACAAGGCAAAACCTATAAAGTATGGCCTAACAACTCTTCCCTTTAAATGCACAGCTCTGAGCTTACCAAAGAATGTGTCGTAAACCTTGCTCTCACTTATGAATGAATTTTTTCAGGAAAATCCTCTGATACCTAATACATGTACCTTACTGGTTTTAAAGTACACCCTGCAAAGACACAAGCACACAGCATTGGGCTGCACGGCTGCATGTTCTTCGTTCAACAAACATTCGAGTGCCCTCTGAGCAAGTGACAATGTGTACCATAATCTGACTCTTCCAAGTCCTGGACTCTTACGGGAAGCCTCCTGTCACAAACACTCAGTGTTCCTGGCCTGGGGGCAGCCCTCCTAGCTGCACTGTGGGGACTGGATGTGCAGCACAGGATGTGGCATTGGGGGCGGGGACCGCGGGGACCACATTGCATGAGCGAGATGAGTCCCGCGTGCCAGGCACAGTCGGGTGCTGAGCAGCAGCTCAGGACACACTGTGGCCCTGACCTTTCCTGGCAGGTCCTGTGTCTGCTTTTCCTGAAAGTTGCTCCACCGTCATTGCACGGTATTTCCCAGTGACCCCGCACTGCTGGGCTCTGGCCTGCCCGGGAATCCTGCCCCTTGGACAGAAGCGACTCTGTGGCCTGCTCATTGCTGTTCCGCGATCCCTTTGGACGGCTGAGAATTAGCAGGGCTGGGGAGTGTAGGTGGCAAGTTAGGGCCGTGGGGCCGGGCACAAGTCTCGGAATGAGGAGTTGGGGGCACAGCAAGGCTGCTGCCAGGCTGGGGTCTCAGGATGCGTATGATCTAGTGGAAAGACAGACTGTGGCGTGCACAACAACTAAGCAGCGACAGACAATCGGATGTGTCATCAGGCGTTAAGTGGGTGACAGAGAACAGACTGCACTCAGTTAAAGGTGGACAGAGTCACGAGCTCTGAAAGACACTGACACATGGGAGCGTGTTACACCTTTGCACATCTCATCTAAACCTCATCCTCACACCTTCGAGATACGTGCTGCTGCCCTACTTAAAGAAGGGAGGAGGCTGAGAGTGGTCTTTTCTCTTTCTCTGTCCCTCCCTGCCTCCCTTCCTCCTCTCCCTGCTCTCTGTTCCTCGTTGCTTTCCTTCCTGCACAGAGGGAATGGGAAGCAGGACCAAGCCTGCATTTGCCTGACTGCGGAGCTTGGGGTCTCTCCTGACACTGTGGTGTGTATCTACGCAGCACCTTCCTGGGGTCATGAGATCAGTGCCCAGGTCCCCCAGGAGCTCGACAACCAGCAGGAACGTTGACAGCACTGGGAAAGCTTAAGGAGCCCTGTCCACACCTGCTACCCCCAACAACATCATGGGCTCCCGGAGAGCAGAGGTTCTGTGTGCTGGTTTACAGCATTTGCTTAGGGAACAATCAGGGAGTGAAATGGTGTCTGCATTCAGTTTTCAGAGTTGCCTTGAAAGTTATGTGCTCGGTCTGTGTTGCCCGAAGGTCAGACCACACTTTCTGGCAGGGTCACTGCGGATACTCGTGACAGGTGCAGTGTCCAGAATTGAACTCACAGAGTGGGGGGTTGAGAGGGACTCTGTGTTTACTGCGCTTCCCAGGTGATCTTTGCGCACTCCAAACTGGAGAACAATCGGAAGGGGAAAGTGCCTTGGTGTGAGGGTGGCTGGTCTTGACCTCAGCTAACATTTATTGAGCACTCACTGTGCGTTGTTACATTTCGTCCTCACAACAGCCTTACGCTAGACGTATATTTTTTTCCAACCTTTACAGATGAGGATAAGCGGCACAGCAAGGCTAAGCAGCAGCAGAAATCGGAGTTATAATTCAAAATTAGGCAGGCTGGCTTGTAATCACTCCCACCCAGCTGAGGATTAAACGAAAAAGAATTTCGGGAACCTAATGAATTAATAAGTCTTTGAATTTTTAAAAAATTCCCTAGTGTACTTTTCTTTGTGTTTGTCCCTGGCTCTGATTGCAAAATGCTACAGATTGATCACTGTATTTTATCAACATAGGAATCCCCTATGGAAACATTTGTAAAATTCTGAGGCATCAGCAATGCACTGACTGAATCATGATCCTCTCTAGCCAAGACTTAGCCGTTTAACTTAAAAAAAAAAGGGAGAAGAAGAAAAAGAAGCAAAATGTGACTTTTGAAGACACTTGGTTTGAACTGAAAATGAACTCCTATTAAAATCAGGCTCTAGAAATCTATTTCTCCATGGGGAGAGAAAGAGACACTTTCGCATTTGTATTGTCTTACAGAAAAAAAAAATTGTATTACATAAGATTGATTTGAAAATAAGCACATCATCTTTTTTTAATGTGCTGTTGCCTGTGGGCCTATGCCAGAGAAATCCGGGGAAAATCATGGCCTCACTCATTCAGCGAAGACCTTTCAAAGTCCTACTGCATGGCAGGCCTCTTGCGCTGAGGGCTTTCCACACTATGAATCCAAGTTTGAAAACAATTCAGAAGTTAAAGAAATTCACATCGTCAGCTTCACAAGCAGTTCTTGCAGGATATAAAAACATGTTTCATGATTTTCGTAGTCAGACCAGGGAAATCTTAAGTAATGACATGAAACCAAAACCCATTTTGAATGTTGGTGAGCTCACCATAGGAGGGGATGGTTAAATCAGGGATATGATCTTTGTATTAGTCAGAGTTCTCCAGAAAGAGAACCAATAGGACATAAATAGATGTGGAAGAGGAGATTTACTGCAGGAATTGGCTCACGTGAGTATGGAGGACAAGGGGTCTCATGCTGTGCTGCCTGCAGGATGGAGACCCAGGAGACCCAGTGGCATAGTTCGGACCGAGGCCGAAGACCTGAGCACCTGCTTATTTACTCAGTCTACCGATTCAAGTGCTAATTCTTCCAGAAACACCCTCACAGACACACCCAGAGATACTGTTTTACCAACTATCTGGGCAGCCCTTAGCCCAGTCAAGTTGACACACACAATTAATCATCACAGTCTTGTCTTCAAGTTAGTACAATGAATAGTCTAGAAACTGAGGACATTAGGGACAGAGCTGTCACCACAGCCTGAGAAGGAGGTTTGTGTTGTCCGTGGCAGGCCAGAAAGGAGAGGAAAGGTATCCGGAGCAGTGGCTGCTAGAGATGATGCTTGGAAAGAAGAGCAGGTGCTCCCCAGGTGGCTCAGGGACAGCCATGTCCTGGCCTCAGGAAGCCATGGCAGCACCATGCATTTAGACAGCGCCTGGGAATTTGGTTTGTCCAAAGCCGAGGTTGGAGGGGGAGAACGGGGCACCCCTGTTGCAGGCACTCTGGGGGGCTGATATGTCCAGCCGAGGAATCTGAACTTTGTCCCACAGGCAGTCAGGAACCACTGAAGGCTGACAGAGCTACAGATCTCGGTGCAGTCCTGCCCTTGCCAAGGATTCATGCTGCGACTCAAGCAACGGCTCCAACGCCAGCCACAAGCACGGCTGATCAATCACCTGATCAATGAATAAGGTAGAGGTTGAGGCAGTGGGAAGATGGTAATGATCAGTGTTGCTATAAACAGAGTGGGGTCAAGTTTGTGGCTTCATTGTGAAGCTGACCACCTCTACCCTGTTCCAGTTTTTTTCCTTGAGCACTGGCTAAGTTTTTAGTAGCATATTTCAAACTTACACATTGTATGAGTTTCTCCTTGAAGGGTGAAATTCTCGAAAACTTCCTTGCTAAAGTAAAATAATTTTTTCTTATAATGTTCTTTATATGGTACCAAATTTAAGATCATGTATATACCCTTTTTGATTATAACTCTTATGGAACTATATAAATTTGCCATATTAAATATAAGAAAGCAATAAAACCAGGGATTCAAATCAACAAACTTAACTAAATATGCTGTTTCACTGAAGTAACGGTGCCAAAGTAGAAATGACGTGCTTTGAGGGTTCACTTGTGGCTCAAGCTGTTCTTTTGATTTCACTGGGATGGCCCCCACTGTGGTCATCGTCAAATTCACAAAGCAAATGTAAGTTTATTGCCAAGTATGTAAGTCATGGGCGGCTCCAGCTTTACAAGTTAAGCTAATCCAACTTAGGGGCTCTACGTAAGGAAATGGATATGACATTTTGCACATAAAACTGTTGCCCCCCCCGCCCAGGGGCCTGGAGGAAGCCATTTCCATGGAAGGCCATGGACCTCAGGCTCCGTTGGGGTTGTGACAAGTCCATCTTTGTGTAAAGTGCCTAGCGCCACACTCAGCATAGAGCAAGCCCTCAATAGATGTTAGCGTATGTTGACTTGCCCTTGAAACCAAGCAAAACCTTTGCTGCAGTGACATCCAAAGGGTCTTGAATTTGCCCATTGCCCTCTTCTGCTAAGAAACCCCCCACATACTAGGCAGTTGGTCAGCCAGAGTTGTTAAGGTCTGGTGAATAAATGGTTTAACCATTCACAGAGAAATGACCCAATACGTCAAAGGAGTCAATGCTACCTAAAAACCCGTCAATGCTCCCCAGAAACAGCGAGTCCACCCAGTCCCAAAGATTGCTCTGGTTTTCCTCGTAGACAACATCCGTCTTAGACAGCGCACCCTGATGTCTTCGTCTGTTTCCTCTTGATGGCTACAACCTTGATTCCCATCAGAAATCTGCAGATGGAGTTGTTTTAAGAGCTGTAAGCAAGGAGGTGTCAGGACTCGGTGTCCGTGTTGACATCCACTTGTGATGGGCATATGTCTGAGACACGCAGTCCTAGGGATCTATTTTAATCTTAATGCTACTGCTTTGGTGATAAATCAGACATGGATTTGCACATTTTCTGGAATTGCTGAATGCCGTCAGTAAGCAGCCAATAGAAGCTGAAGCATAACACCTCTCTTGCATCATTCCTGATTAAAAATAGAATTGAATATTTAAATAAAAAACAAATTGACATACCTCTTAAGCAACATCCGAAAGACCTACAGCACTCCCCAGTAATAAGTTATGCAAATATGTTCATCATAGTCCATATTCTAGAGACATGAATGAACTCTTATCTGCTGCCGCCCAGCCCTTGTCTTCAACAAACAAGGCAGGGAGCTGCTGCTGGGGGTGGCCATTAGGAGCAGAGGAGAAAAAGATGCTTTTGTTTGGATTTTACCCAAAGCAATGCCCTTCAGTGCCAACCTTACAAATTTACAGAACAGGGGATTTTTTTCAAGGCATTTTCTTTCTTTTAAGTGTTATATTTATATAGAGGAATATGCAAAAGAAGAAAAATCCCTGAGCTGGGTGTTCAGCGTGGGGGATTTGGAATGCCGAGGTCCGGTCAGTGCCAGGAAGGACTCCAGGAACACAGAAGCATCATAAACAGAGAGGGAGACGCACGTCCCTGCACGGGGAGGGGAGAAGCTCGGTGCCCGGGGAGCAATCCATGCGAAAGCCCGAGAACAGCAACAGGGGAGGAAGGGTTCATCATGTGGGGAAATAAAGACAGAGCAAGTTGGTAGGAGAGAAGGCAGAGAAAACAAGTTCTAAAGAAATGAAGACTGAACAAGACACAAATAGAAAAAATGGCAGTGGGGGGGTCGGGGAGGAATCAATTATAAACATGCCTTTTCCCAAAGGTTTTCTCTTGGAATCATGGCAAAATGCAAGAGTTCAGAACTGGATAATTTTAATAATTGCTTCAGCTACAAACTGCGCGCTATGGCAACCAGAACAGGAATGCCCTCTAAAACAAAGCATTCTCATGCCGGAGCCCTGACATACCTTTTTCTTTTGAAGTAATATTGGTATCTGGGAGTACAATTGTTTGATTGTTTGTTTATTTGTTTTTGGAAAGACATTAGAGGAGAGAAAGGAATGTTGACAGGATTTAATTTACTGGACCTGGGTAGATTATTGCATTTTAATTTTTTTCTTTGCAATTATTTAAAGATAAAAAAAATCAAAGAGATTCCGTACTCTTTCCCACTGCCACTCTGAAAGATTAAATCATGTTTCTCAGAAATGAATACATTCAATTTCACCCTGGGAAGAAAAAAAATTCTGCTTTTTGCCTGAATGATAAAACAATTTTATACAATCCCTAGATGTTTAATATTGAATAAATATTTAAAGAAATCATGTTTCTCTATTGCATATGTAAGCATATATAAAATATTTATACCCTGGTCTGTTTGTGTCCAACATAATCTACCCAATAAATGCGATTTATGGGGGGCAGGGAGTTATTTACCTGGGTGTGACCTCCATTATGTTTGGAAAGGTGGCTGGCCCGGTCACAGACTTCTGATAATGAACTGCATAAAACCAGGATTAACTCATTGTTCCCTGCTTTATCTCTAGCTAGACAGACTGCAGATGCATTTACATTTCAAAACAGGGATTTACTCAAAATATTCAGATAAGCTTGAGAACACCTGCTTTTTTAGCCTTTGCAAATAATATCTGTGCATTTTTCCTAGAAGACAGTCCTGACCTATGTTATCACCGAGTAAATAATGTGTGTGTCTGAAGAGGTGCAAGAGCAGAACGGGGGCGCGGTGCCCAGATGGGATGTTGGGGGAAAGAAAGATGGGACCTTGCAGAGAGTTAAAGCGGTCACGGAGCTGTTGCTGATTAGAACGTTAGAGTTTGGATTCTCTTTAGGCCACAGTTCTACTAGCCGGTTTAATTCTGTTAACACATTTACAAAGGCTGTGTGGTGTCATGAAGGAGGTGACAGGGAAGGTGAGTCTATTGGTATGACACTCAGTAGGGCACATTCCTTACACCTGTTGGGTCACCTCGCAGGTGAGGCGGCGCTGCGTGAACAGCGATGTGCTCACCTGACCAAGCTCCCAGCCCGGGCCTGTCTGATCCCAGCCCGACTGCTCGTCCTCTCTGGTCTCCCACCCCTCTGTTAGGAGCTTCCATTGGAATCTCAGCTTGAAACCAGCTCTCTCCATGGCCTGACCTGCCTGGTCTCAGTTTTCTCGTCTGCACATTGGGTTGTTGACACTCCCTTCCTAGCTGCTGTAAAAATGCCCTGAGCTGCTGCATTTGAAAGCTCGGAGCGTGGGGATGGACACAGAGGAGCCGCCTTCTCCCCCAAGGCGGATTCTACCTGGCGGCTAGTCTGTGGTCCCGGCAGCTGCCGATGGACTAGAACCCTCGGGTGGTCGTCGTTTCAGGGAGGGCGTGGACGGACTGGGCACAGACTGCAGGGCCACGAGGCCGGCAGGAGCAGGACGGCCGGAAAGGGAGGACAGAGCAGGAGCTGCAGGAGCCCGTGCCAGGCAGAGGGACGACGAGCTAATGAGCACCGTCACTGGGGACCTCGTGCTGTTTCTTATCAAGAAATAATCAAGCTGATGCCATCTTGCTCTCGAAGAAGGTCCCCTGCTGTCAGCCCGCGGAGAGCTTCTTAAATTACTCTGCTCAGACTCGGCGTTAGGGCAAGTGTCGTCCGGGTCAGCTTTACCGAAGAGCCCACTCAGGGCGGGTGTCCGGAGAACACGAGTCCGGACTCCCCGGGGGTCCTGGGCGGGTGGAGTCCCCAGGGCGCCAGGCCTCCCTTGGCGTTCTCTTTGCCGCCTTTGTTTCTGTCTGGAGCCTGCAAACCACCCTTGGCTCCTTCCTTCACGTTTGAATGCTGGCATCATCTGATCCAAACTGACTTCCAGACCAGCCTTGCAGGGACAGGGAGAGGCGGTGTCATTTACCGAGGGGGACAGAGGCCCGGGAGAGTGAGGAGAGGTGTCCCCAGGTGCCATGTCTAACGGAGGCTGTGCTAGGACTCAGGTCCACTGAGCACAAGCGGTGCTGGGCCCGGTGGACACATGTCTGTCACCTAGCTTGAGTCAGTCCCACTCTCCCACGCAGGCCTGAAGCACAACTGGAGACCAGAGAGAGGTCTACAAGAGGATTCACACACCCAGGAAACGGGATGCTCCCCTGGGTGGGAGGTCACTTGGCCCGACACCCAGGGCTCCCGCCGGGGTCTGCTCTGCTCTGGGGTCTTTTACGCAACGGGGGCCTCGGCACGCGATGGCTCCTCAGAGCCCGGAAACGTGAGTCCCTGCGACTTGGGCTGCGGGTCAGTTAGACGGTGCACACGAGCTCGGGCGCACATTTCTCGCCATGGACACGTGTAGGCGCGGCGTGCCCGGCTCCTCGGGGAACGGCACGGTGAGCGAGTCTGCGGACTGTTCTTGAAGTAACCCACACTCTCCGGGGAGGGACAAGACAAATTCAGAAACTAGTACGTTTTGAACATTTGTCTCAAATAGTAAACCTTGCCCAGCTTGTCCCTCAACAAAGCTGACCAACCAAGTGTCACAGGAAGAGTGGGCTGGGATCCAAAGCAAGGTGTCCCCCCTGGGGGGGATAAATCCAGGCCAGACCTCCGAGAGGAGGGCTTGAGAAGCGTCCTGACGGCTGTGTGAGGCTTTTGACAAGCAAACATGAATGGTGAGAGAATTTTCTAAGGAGGCAAAAACATGAACAAATGAAGGGCAGCAGGAAATGTCTGGGGAACAAAGAACGGAGGCTCTGAAAGTTGGACGCGCCTTTTTAAAATTCACTTGTTTATTTTTTGGTTTTAATCACAAGTATTTATTGATGGATCGAAGATACAATGTTAATGGAACCATAAGGCATAACTGTGGATTAAAACACTTGGCTGTACGGCCAAAAGGGGAATTTTAATCTCAGGAACTTTAAATATGCAAATCAAGGAGCCCCCAAAGTGCGTCTCTAACAGATCAGACCCAGAAAATTCATCCTTTTTATACAATTCTTATATTACGTCACTTGATCATAAAGTCAGACTAATACTTCATAGGGAATTCCTCATTCATTTTTTTTTTTTTTTCCGAGACAGGGTCTCACTCTGCTGCCCTGGCTAGAGTGCCGTGGCATCATCCTAGCTCACAGCAACCTCAAACTCCCGGGCTCAAGCAATC
>NW_012138858.1:4021398-4022250 GCF_000956105.1 Propithecus coquereli
CCCCACCCCTTTGCAGTGGTATTTCTTGCAATCCCCTTCCTAAAGAATTGTGTATGCATCTTATGTGGCCTCCAAAGCAAGGAAGCAAGCGGTGAATCAGAGAACGTCAGCCAAGGGCAGGTATCTGGAGGAACAGACTCACAGACGTGCACTGGGACAGCAGCAGCCTGATGCATTGGAGTTTAAACTGAGTTGACTTTGGCAGAGAAGTTGCCGCGGCTTGTTCACAGACCTGTGATGCCATCCTAGGTTGCACCACCCCTGCTAGACCCCATGTTTATAGGGGATTAGTAGTCAGTGGTCTACATGAGGCACTAGGAAGCCAAGGTAACCAGGCAGCTAATGATGCAACATACTCAATGCTCTATGCCTGCATCGGGCGCTGACTGTGCCTTCCAGCATTAACATTTGCCAAGTGTAAAGTTCGTAAAAAATTCTGTGCCAAATTTCAAGACACTGAGGACAATCTTTGAATCTTTTGTATTGGGGAAAAATTAGGCATTTCTGTAACACTAATCTTTCAACTTGGGAATGTGAAGTGGGAAACATTTCAGTGCACACAGAACTGAGGCATAAATCATGCTGCAGAGGTGTGACTGCAGGAGGCTTTAGAGGGTGCCCAGCCTCCTTGTTCAAAAGTCGTGCGAAAGTCCCCAATCATATTGTAACAGCAGCCATTCTGGTTGTGTCCCAAAACTAAGCAAACTGGCTGTTTTCTGAATAGTCGACACTGCACTAACAAGAGGAGCCTCTTACATAAGGAAGTTGAGCATCAGAGGCCAGAGGCAGGGTGACCTGGGCAAGCCACCTGGAAGACTTGGCTTTACACCTCTCACCAAGGCCACCTTTCAA
>NW_012138858.1:4022300-4023710 GCF_000956105.1 Propithecus coquereli
ACATGGATTTGCACATTTTCTGGAATTGCTGAATGCCGTCAGTAAGCAGCCAATAGAAGCTGAAGCATAACACCTCTCTTGCATCATTCCTGATTAAAAATAGAATTGAATATTTAAATAAAAAACAAATTGACATACCTCTTAAGCAACATCTGAAAGACCTACAGCACTCCCCAGTAATAAGTTATGCAAATATGTTCATCATAGTCCATATTCTAGAGACATGAATGAACTCTTATCTCCTGCCGCCCAGCCCTTGTCTTCAACAAACAAGGCAGGGAGCTGCTGCTGGGGGTGGCCATTAGGAGCAGAGGAGAAAAAGATGCTTTTGTTTGGATTTTACCCAAAGCAATGCCCTTCAGTGCCAACCTTACAAATTTACAGAACAGGGGATTTTTTTCAAGGCATTTTCTTTCTTTTAAGTGTTATATTTATATAGAGGAATATGCAAAAGAAGAAAAATCCCTGAGCTGGGTGTTCAGTGTGGGGGATTTGGAATGCCGAGGTCCGGTCAGTGCCAGGAAGGACTCCAGGAACACAGAAGCATCATAAACAGAGAGGGAGACGCACGTCCCTGCACGGGGAGGGGAGAAGCTCGGTGCCCGGGGAGCAATCCATGCGAAAGCCCGAGAACAGCAACAGGGGAGGAAGGGTTCATCATGTGGGGAAATAAAGACAGAGCAAGTTGGTAGGAGAGAAGGCAGAGAAAACAAGTTCTAAAGAAATGAAGACTGAACAAGACACAAATAGAAAAAATGGCAGTGGGGGGGTCGGGGAGGAATCAATTATAAACATGCCTTTTCCCAAAGGTTTTCTCTTGGAATCATGGCAAAATGCAAGAGTTCAGAACTGGATAATTTTAATAATTGCTTCAGCTACAAACTGCGCGCTATGGCAACCAGAACAGGAATGCCCTCTAAAACAAAGCATTCTCATGCCGGAGCCCTGACATACCTTTTTCTTTTGAAGTAATATTGGTATCTGGGAGTACAATTGTTTGATTGTTTGTTTATTTGTTTTTGGAAAGACATTAGAGGAGAGAAAGGAATGTTGACAGGATTTAATTTACTGGACCTGGGTAGATTATTGCATTTTAATTTTTTTCTTTGCAATTATTTAAAGATAAAAAAAATCAAAGAGATTCCGTACTCTTTCCCACTGCCACTCTGAAAGATTAAATCATGTTTCTCAGAAATGAATACATTCAATTTCACCCTGGGAAGAAAAAAAATTCTGCTTTTTGCCTGAATGATAAAACAATTTTATACAATCCCTAGATGTTTAATATTGAATAAATATTTAAAGAAATCATGTTTCTCTATTGCATATGTAAGCATATATAAAATATTTATACCCTGGTCTGTTTGTGTACAAGTGTTGCTATAAACAGAGTGGGGTCAAGTTTGTGGC
>NW_012138858.1:4026544-4058914 GCF_000956105.1 Propithecus coquereli
GGCCTCCCAGAGAGCTAGGATTACAGGCGTGAGCCACCGCGCCTGGCCAAATTCCTCATTCATTTACACTTGAGCCATCTAGCCTGGCCACTGCACTGTTCCCCAATCCTCCCCACCCCTTTGCAGTGGTATTTCTTGCAATCCCCTTCCTAAAGAATTGTGTATGCATCTTATGTGGCCTCCAAAGCAAGGAAGCAAGCGGTGAGTCAGAGAACGTCAGCCAAGGGCAGGTATCTGGAGGAACAGACTCACACAGATGTGCATCGGGACGGCAGCAGCGTGATGCATTGGAGTTTAAACTGAGTTGACTTTGGCAGAGAAGTTGCCGTGGCTTGTTCACAGACCTGTGACTCCATCCTAGGTTGCACCACCCCTGCTAGACCCCATGTTTATAGGGGATTAGTAGTCAGTGGTCTACATGAGGCGCTAGGAAGCCAAGGTAACCAGGCAGCTAATGATGCAACATACTCAATGCTCTATACCTGCATCGGGTGCTGACTGTGCCTTCCAGCATTAATATTTGCCAAGTGTAAAGTTCATAAAAAATTCTGTGCCAAACTTCAAGACACTGAGGACAATCTTTAAATCTTTTGTATTGGGGAAAAATTAGGCATTTCTGTAACACTAATCTTTCACTAATCTTTCAACTTGGGAATGTGAACATTTCAATGCACACAGCACTGAGGCATAAATCATGCTGCAGAGGTGTGACTGCAGGAGGCTTTAGAGGGTGCCCGACCTCCTTGTTCAAAAGTCGTGCGAAAGTCTCCAATCGTATTGTCAGAGCAGCCGTTCTGGTTGTGTCCCAAAACTAAGCAAACTGGCTGTTTTCTGAATAGTCAACGCTGCACTAACAAGAGGAGCCTCTTACGTAAGGAAGTTGAGCATCAGAGGCCAGAGGCAGGGTAACCTGGGCAAGCCACCTGGAAGACTTGGCTCTACACCTCTCACCAAGGCCACCTTTCAAGAAGGACATCTCCACCCGGCCACCCTTGGATGACAGAGCAGGGGACCAAGAGATGATCTCATTCTTCTAAGAGGAGTGTCGGTTACCAAAAACCTCTTGGAGAGGCAAGATCCCAGAGACCCAGTTAAGAGTGAAGGTGACAAACTGCCACTGAGCTACCCTGCCACATCAGAAATATATCTAACAGGCAGAGCCTGGAGTGCTAAATAGAACAGAGGATATTTTGATGCTCAATAAAAAGCAGGGGGACTGAAAGACTAAGTGGATGGCCTGCTGGGTGACAGAGACAGGGGAGGACTTATGGGAAGGATGGAAAGCAAGCTGCAGCCTCCTGCAGGTAAGGCGGCAGGGCCACAGTCTACGGCCCGCGGAGGAGCTTTGCTGGTCCATTCTTGGCACCGTTCCCTCTCACTTTCTCAGACTGCATGGATGTGTGGCAGCCAGCAGCAGAACAGGGGAAGGTGATATTTATCAATGGAGAACCAGCGAGTGGACACGGAACAGACACAGACGGGGTGAACCATGCTGCCGTGCCCTGTGGAAATACCAAAGGCGGGTTGTGTTGACCGAACATGGCTGGGGCTGTTGTGCAACACAGCAGTGCTCTGGGGGAGGGGGGTGACGGGGGGGAGGTGGGCTGGGGGACAGAAGGACTCTCGAGGAGTCCTAGACTAGAAGGCAAGGAACAATTTGGTCTCTGTCCTTTAGCGAAGACGTCGAACACTCATTTTCTGTTCTACGTCCACCTTGTCCAAAACCTTACCAAATTCTCTGACAGATACAGCCCTGTCCCCATCCTGATCAGCCTGCTGACTGGCCCCATCTGTGATGCTGCCCAGCCGGTCATCTGAGATGTTCGCTCCACCCACCACACTCCTGTAGCAGGAGATGTAGCACCTCGTCACGGAAGATCTTGTCCTCTTCATCTAATTCACACAGTCGAGAGGCAAAGTACAGTTGGTGCTTTGGCTGTAGAGTGGCTGTGGTCCATTCAAATCTTTGTTCTTTTCATTATCCTCAATGGGTCAGAAATGAGCCAAAGTTCTTATGACTCCATGGAAGTTTACCTGCTCCTCTGTACCTGGAAAGAAGGCATTGATGGTCCAGTCCCCCAGTGGGTTGACAGCATGTTCTGGAATCTCTGGAAATCTTCCCAGCTGAAAGTCCTATTTTCCCTTTGAACAGGCTGGTGAACTGGCTGCAAAGGCCGGTGATGTGACTGTGGGAAAAGCCAGTCTCCTCCTGGATCTCCTCGAGCTCTTCGTCCCACAGTAACAGGGAGGCCTGAGACCCCATCGCCGAGCTGGGAGCTTCTCTAGGAGTAGTGGCGGTGGTGGGAGGAAGGGTAAAATTTATTATTATCATTGTTTTTTGGCATCAAGGATAACAATCATGTTAAGGAATATTTACAATTTTTTTTTTTGAGACAGGGTCTTGCTCTGTCTCCCAGGCTGGGGTACAGTGGTGGGATCATAGCTCACTGCAGCCTTGAACTGTTAGGCTCAAGTGATCCTCCTGCCTCGGCCTCCTGAGTAGCTGGGACTACAGGTGTGCACCACCACACCCAGCCAGCAATTTTTAAAATTAAAATCTTCATTGTTATGGAGTCATGAAGTTTGAATTTGAAAAGGTTTGCACCAATACAGGACAGCCTCACTAACTATAATTAACATTCAGTATCATCCCCTGCCATTTAAAATCACACACAGACACACAGATACACACACACACACACACAGACACGACCAACACCCCAGGGGGCAGCTTCTTTTGAAGGCAGGCAACTTGTTTTCTATCAATTTATGTAATTATCAAGCAAACAGTGTCAGGTTTTGCTGAACCATTTGAAAAACCAAAGGACCAGGCACGCGGGGTGTTTCTGGGAGAAGAGTGATGCGCAGTGAGACCAACGAACTTGGCCTCTGAAGCCGAAAGTTCACGTTGCGATTCCACCGCTCACGGCTGTGGGACTCCGGGCCTGTCGGTTTTTGGGAACCTCCCATTTTTCATCTGTAAATTGGGGATAGTGTTGTCTGCCCTGCTGTCCTCATGGGACCAAGGGATGGTGTGAAATCACTTAGTAAACTTCCAGATGTTGAAAGGACAAAGAGAAAGTATCCTCAACGTAACAAGTAAGGAACCCCAGCTTTAGAAGCACCTTCTGTAGGCTGGACCCAGCTCAGGCCCCTCCCGAAGGTTTACATCATGTGCTTCTTAGAGCAAACTTGCAAAACAAATGAAACTCCATTTTCACTAAGAAAAAAATGGTCCAAATGTGGACGGCACATGCTTATTCTGAGGGAAGACGGGATCCCAGCTCTGCCTTACTCTGGGGCCTGGAGCTCACAGTTCACAGCGTGGAGGGCTCGTCACACGGCGAGGGCCTCGGGCAGCAGAATTTACTTTAAACAGGGATAAGAGGCAAACGCTCGCATGCCTTTGTATTGAAAGGAGGAAGGAAAATATTTCTCTGCTCCTGACCACGTTTATAAGGTAGCAGAGAAGGATGAGAGGGGAGAGAACGCTGAGACCCCTACTATTGGCTTCTGCGTGCCACACACCGCCCAGGTGCTCATCACACGAACACTTCTCACCTCAAAGGACGACCAGAGGCTGGTGACTATGGTTACCCCAGTGCCTGCCGCAAACAAGGAAACGAGGGTGCAGAGAGGGCGAGCATTTTGCACACTGCTGGAGAGCTGACCTGAGGCAGCTCCGGAGACTCCTGGACTTGAGCGTTCTGATTCCAGCATTGTCACGTTCCTTTGTGTGTGTGTGTTAGTGTCCTCAGGCTCCCTGCTAAAGTACCACACGTGGGGCGGCTGCAAACAACAGAGCCTCATTCTCTCCTGGTTCCGGAGGGCAGAAGTCTGATGTGCGGGTGTCAGCAGGGCCGTGCACCCTCTGAAAGCTGTAGGGGGGTCCTTCCTTGTCTCTCTCGCAGCTGGTGCTGCTGGCAGTGCTTGGTGTCCCCTGGCTCGCAGCCGCGTCACTCTGGTCTCTGCCTTTGTCTTTACGCAGCCTCTCCCGGTGTCTCCGAACTCACAGGGCTGTCTTCTTGTAAGGACACCAGTCACATTGGATCAGGGCCACCCCCACCAGTGTGATATAGTCCTAACTGTTTACATCCGTGATGACCCTGTTTCCAAGTAAGGTTGCCTTCTGGGGTCGTGGAGGTTAAGACTTCAACATATCTTTTTGGGGGGCAGGGGACACAATCTGGCCCATAACAACACACTGCATTTATTAGTTACTTATGATACTCAGATGCACAGAGCTGATTCAGCTTGAGGAGGAAAAAAAGCAAATGTTAATATATATTCAATTTAGATAGGTTTTTGGTGAATGATTTCAGGTAGAGAAAAACTGACACATCTGGACCCTTACTCTTATTCAGTACTGTACTGGGCAGAAAATAACATGCAACATAAACTAGAATCGGCTTAAAATTGCCTGCAGTGAGCGTGGCTGCAAGAGGGTCTACGCTTCTGCTCCCTAATGCTTTACTGCTCCTCACCTGTCTCTCTCTTCTCTCCTGGGCTGTGATCTCCGTAAGGGGGAGAAATACGTCTTCCTTGGTTTTGCACACAACATCTACCACAGAGCCTGGTTCATGCTGCGTAGTCAGAGAGTATTGAGTGAGCCTCGGAGTTTAGAATTGACCAGTTTCACAGAGCCAAATTCAAGCCTGGAATTCAATTCTAATATTCCTAATAAGAAAATGTGTTCTTTTAAAATTGAAAGACATTACCAAACAATTCCCCCACTAATAAAACGCCAGGTGCAAACATATGTTGCTTAAGTGGGAAATTTTTAGTCGACTCTCATAGACTCCTAAATATTTCTACCCTAACCTGGGAGCCAAGACTGGTTTGCACACAGTTAGCACTGCTGCTGTTTCCTCATGGTCACTAGAGGCAGAAGATAAAAATGGAAAATTATATGGTATTTTCAGCATTAGTGAAAAGTATGGAAATCTTTATTCTAGATCTTAGCTGGGCGATACCTGTTTCCTTGGGAACCCCTGGATCCGGGAATCACCCCCAGGGTCTGTCTTTGCAGCACACCTGTGAAATCTCAAGGTATAATCAGGGCAGCAAAGACGTCATGGACCACAGGAGTCAGAGCCTATTTAAAAATGGTGCTGTCAGGTCAGGGACCTTGGCTTTTGTGCTTTGGGGCCTCATAGCAGAAATCCAGAGATGACTTACCTGCGCATCTTACCAGGGACTCACGGGTACTGACTTTCACTATGCTTCCTTGGCTTTTGGACATATATATATATGTGTCATCATCGACCACCGGAACCTTGCCAACACAGCTACTTTTGTAACCTGGGGAAACCAAACAGAGAAACCTGGCTTGACCTTCCACTTTCCTGAGACGAGGTGCTAAGGGACCCAAGGGATTTTGCTGAAACCTACTTACCTCCCTCCCTCCCTCTCTCTATCTACCTATATCCTAATGATCTATCTCAACCAGGATTTGCGTTTTAGTTTTATTATGTTCTTGTTTCCTTCTCCACACAGTCATGTATAAAAGACACATTTATTTTAATGTCATTTAACGAATAGCTGCATAGTACTTTCTGTCTGCCAGGTGGGCACTATTCCAAGCATTTTTGCTGGTGGTGAAATCTTGCTGGGTCCACCCCATGCCTGGAGGAGGGTACAGAGATTAGAATTATCCATTCACTATAGTTTAAAAAAAATTTAAGCATTTAAAGATCTAATTGTTTCACCCCATGAGATGAAACCTCTTCTCCTCTCCAGGTTTTGGGCATCAACCCTTTATTCAGTTACTATGGCCGTGTGACAAACCTCCCTGACAGGTCCCAGCTTGGTTTTGCCCAGGAATCCGCAGGGTGGGAGGTGCTCTGCAGGGACGGCTCATCTCCCCTCTTGGTGTCTGACAGGAGGCTCAAAGGCCACTGCCATCTGCAGGCCGCTCACTCACATACTGAGGTTGATGCCAGCTTTGGCTGACGCCTTAGCTGGGCTGTGGCCAGAACAGTTCCACCTGGCCTGTATGTGTGGCCTGAGCTTCCTGCAACATGGTGGCTGGGTTTTCAGGGTGAACGTGTAGAGAGAGAGAGAGAAGCAGAGGCTGTTCCCTCCATAGCCCAGCCTCAGAAGTCAGGAACCATCACTGCTGCAGCATTTTACCTGTTGAGGGGTCATAAAGTCTTGTTAGTTTCAATGGGTGGGAAATAGACCCTGTCTCTTGACAGGTACCACAAGATTCTAGAAGAACATGTGGGACCAGAAGCCTTTCTGTGGCCCTTCTGGGGAAACACAACCTGTTCCATGCCTGAAGTTCAAGGCAACATACCCGCTATGCAACCAACGCTTTCGTGTCCACATGTAGACACAAGCCAAACACTTCATTGTGTGTGCGTGTGATTTTCCTTTTCTTTACGTCTTCCTTCAGCATGCAGAGGTTCTTCTGTTTTATGTTTAATCAACCTTCGCTGACCTTCTGTGTTCATCCACGTTATCTTCCTTTGCAAATTGAAGGTGCATTGATAAAACTTTCTGACTTTCTGTTTCTCTAAACTTCTCCTTTTACTTCATCTTCTTTCTCAATAATTCCAGAAATTACCACAGAACTTCACGGTGGGAAAATTTAGTGACTATAAATTCCACCATTGTTACTTGTGCATTGAAAACTGAGCCCCCGAGAGAAGGGACACATGTAGTCAGAGGTGGAAAGAATTCAGTTAGAATTCACGTTTCCTGACACTTAGATGGGCCACTTGTTTGATAGGCCCCTAACCTCCAACTTCCTTACTGGAAATGAGTGGTGACACTGGAATTTCTGAAGCTCTTTAAATCTATTATCTACCTACTTACCTCCCTCCCTCCCTCTCTCTATCATCTACCTATATGCTAATGATCTATCTCAACCAGGATTTGAGTTTTAGTTTTATTATACGTAGCATACGCTGGGAAGCTGCGTTCCATTGCAGATCCAGGAATCATTTTTTAAATATCTTAAAAACCTACTGGCGGAAGAATTGTTTCCCAAGACACATCATCCTGCAACACCCTGAGCGCTGTCAAGTGTCATATTTCGGTGTCCGAGGCTGTAACCTGAATGCTGTGGTCATACTCCCCCATTGCCTGCAGCGCCCCCGCCCCATGCAGCGGCCTGTGCAGGATGTGCAGGGTGGGGTGGCGAATGGGGAGCCCAGACTTGGGGAGGAGTTTCCCAAGCAGTGGCCTTTCCTCTCCCTAGGAAGCAGAAACAAACCACCTTCCCACCTCCTGGTTCTCTCCCTCCCTGCTCCCCACCTCACAGGAAATGCAGAGCAGCGGACTTGACTGCAAGTTGCAAGGTTTTCATTTCCCAGGAGGTAGTACAGATGCGTGCCAGGCCAGTGGAACGGAGCCTGCGAAGTGCTGGAATAAAGCGGTTTGAAAATCATTTTCTGGCGGAGGGAAAACGTGGTGGCAGAGATTCCCACTGAAGCCGCTTCGCACACCCTGGCCCGGCCGCCCCGCACGGTTGGGTTTCACACTCACAGATCGGCATGCCAGTTTGTCAGTCGGTGCTGCTCGGCTGCAGAATTGCTTCCCGCGTCAGTTAAGTCTTCGTTTGGGGCTCATTTTAAGGGCCAGTTCTGAGGCCATGGTGGCACGATTCTTTCCAGCACAGCCAGAATGTGCTTCCAGCTTTGGCAGGACGCTCGGACCTAGTCCACTGGCGTTTCCTGGGGTGTTTCAATCCAGGTGGGACGGCTACTATCAAGTTCCACTGCGTATCCCGCAGGGCCCTGGGCTGTTCACGCTCCTCCAATCTTAGCGAGTGGACCCTGTCAACACTTGCATCATCTACATTCTCTTGAAGTTTATAAACCATTTTTATTTTAGGGTATCTATAGATACGTTATATATTGATATATATTTCCATTTCTATTCTATCATCTATCTACACTAATCCATCATGTCTGTCCATCTCTCTCTCACACACACACACACACACACACACACACACACACAAACATATATATATGTCTCATCATCGACCACCGGAACCTTGCCAACACAGCTGCTTTTGTAACCTGGGGAAACCAAACAGAGAGACCTGGCTTGACCTTCCACTTTCCTGAGACGAGGTGCTATGGGACCCAAGGGATTTTGCTGAAACCTTCTCTTTCTCAAGAGGCAGTTTCACCACGTAGGTGCTAGAGCAGTGGCCGGACAGCGCATCTTTGCAAACCTTTCCCCGGCGTTGCTGTCTTTTAAACTAGGCACAGTCCGCGTGCTCCAGGGGTCATGCGCAGCGTGTTCCGCAGGCTGAGCAGCAGAAGGCCAGGTACTCTGGCAGCACTCGCGTCTCAGAGGGAAAGAGGGTGGAGGAGAATCTGTGTTACCGATGACGCAGGTAACGTGCGGGCGCCCAAATCTTACCGTAAGGTGCCTCCTAGGAAGAGAGGAAGCCAGATCGCTGTCCTGTAAGAAAAAACGTTTTCCTTAATGAGAAAATATTTTCAGAAATGTCTAGAAATGTTAAGTTGGAACATATAGTCTTCAAACTGGCCGAAGCAGAGTCTTTCGAGGACCTAACTAGTGTTTTCTGTGGGCTGAGGCCTTCAGTGTGTCGCTGCAGGGTCAGGCACAGCGCTCGGATGCCTTGTGGATGCCCCGCAGTTCCCAGCGTGCTGTTCCCAGCTTGCACGGTGCATTCATGCCCTTGTCTGTCTGCAAGACGCAATGCTGGCCGTGCAGTGACGGTCAGACTCCTGCAAGGGTTACGTCGTAGTTGAAAAGTGGGTCCCTTTGCTTCGATACGACTTTAGCTGCTCTCCCGCTCAGGCTCGTTTTCTGGAGACAGAGCATGTAGCCTGCTTAAAAACCGGGAGCCTGCGCAGAGCCCTCGATTACTGGCCCTGGTGAGCGTCACAGTGGAGATGGCAGAAGCGTGGAACGTGCGCCCCTTTCTCCTGCGGCACCTGAAGGCAGAGGCTTCCTCCCGGTTACATCGCCTGCCCTCACACACCGACACCGCGAGCAAAACAAACCGCTGGCAAAGGTCCCCCAGCTTGCGTGTCCGGAGCTCAGCCTGGGCTGTGTGAGAAGTTGCAACCGTCTGGATTTAGAAACCTCAGGAAATCCCCAAAGCCCTTTGGCACATTGGGACCGTGTGTTTTTTTCCCCATATTTGTTTTTCTTTTCACCAAAGAGCACCCAAGTTAATTAAACCCCAATTAGGCCACAGCGAAGATGTAGATCTTGCTCATTCCTGATTTAGGAACAAATGAACCAGGGGCCACGGATCCTGATCTCAGCTTGCAGAAAGAAGCAGTTTCGTGTAGCATTGCAGCAGTTACTGTGGTGGGGAACTAGGTAGATGTTTTACAATCACTCAGCATTCAATAGCCTATTCCTTCCTTATTTCTGTGCCTACAATCCTAATTTCATCATAATTTAAGGCTGTAATTCTGCCTGTAAATGATTGATCTAACACAGATGGAGGAGACCTTCAGTCTGTCAGGGCTTGGCATTCTGGAACAACCCCGGACTTAGGACAGCCCCATCTTTTTATAGGGGAGGAACCAGATTTGCCTAGCGTTGCTCCTGCTTAGCTCCCCCGAGGATGACAGCACACCGCACCTCTTTCCTTTTTCTGGGCTGTTCCAGCAGTAGTTGTGTTGTTTTGTTATTTTCTATGTGAAACGTCTTTGAATAGCTATTCAGAAACCTATGGTCTGCCAGATACACAGGCATAAGTGTATGTATATTTAAGATGTGTATTTGCTTAAATATATTTTATACATTACATATATTATATAAAAATATATATTTAAATTATACAAAAGTATAATAAAATTAGGATTATTAGGTGCAGAAAAAATAAATACGTTATTTTATGCTAAATATTTATGCTCCACCATATTTATAGATATGTATTTTTTTTTTTGCATTTTATGACCACTTCATCTTTCCTTCTCTGAGGAATTTTGATGCAGAGATATTGCAAGAAAATACATTGCAAGCAGTGTATTTTGACACACACTTAGAAAAAAGTATCATTTTAAAATCTAATATGCATTTTCATCAAGTGGATTTCTAATGTTAGTGTTTGCATACACTTTAATTTACACAGAGTACGGAAAACACAGTAGTTGCAACGAGGAGTATCTACTAGTGCTTCAATTTTCACAGAGAAAATGATATCTAAAAACATAAAATTTACTGATTTTCCAAATCCCAATCCATGTTACATGGGAGCCTGTCTCCTAGGAAATATGCAAATGGAGAGGAAAGGAAAAAAATCATGCTGTAGAACCAAGCCTAAAAAAATTATAAATGATCCAGTTTCACTTAAAAAATGATAGAGGGAATTCTACCAACTAATAACCATGAAAGCGTTTTCCCTCTTGTTTATTAACCTGTTTCAGTAAGGAACCTTTTACTGCAGCCCAGGCTCACGTAATCTGGGTTTGATCAATATCTCCAGACAATTGTGGCTGCAACGTTACACCTCCCCCAATGCGAGGATATAAAATTTGGCCCACCCCAATGACACGCCACTAATTAAGCCAAGCCTGGTGCATGTGTTGAGAGAGCAATGATGTCGACAACCTGCCCACAGAGAGGGAGTTTCAAACCACAGTCAACAACTGTGCCCAGCTCAGTCCTTAAAGGGAAATGATCCCGGCTTCTCCAAATGACACCCATAACCGGCAGGGCTCTCTTTGATTTTAACAAGAATACTCAGCCTCGCCTGTGGCATTCGACCGCTCTTGTCTGCACAATTTGGGGACGGTGATCACAGGCACTAGGCACAGGCAGAGGCTCTTCATCTTCTCTTTGGCTGGAGTGGAGGAGCCCTCCCTCATTTCCTAACCAGAAGGAGCAGTGGGGTCTGGAGGGCTTGAGCACGCTGGGGAGAAGGTCCCACGGCTGGGAGCCGTGCCCCTCTGACTCGTGTGGGACTCTCCTGGTCTCTCAGTGCTGTTTTTCCAGCAGGAAGCTGGCTTTACACAGAAAACCCTGCCTAGTGGAGGCTCTTTCCAACTGCTTGTCCAAAAGTTATTGGGTAAGGCTGAACTCTAGGGCTTATGAAATGTGCTAAGTAGTCCCAGGAAAACGCTTTTGCCAAGCAAGGAAGCAGGCAGGGAATGTGTTCAGAGGATGTTGAGGTGCTCGACCCACGTGACTGGATGCTTCTTACACGCGTCCCACAGAGCACCAAAGGTGCATCGAGTCCTCCCCCAGCATTTCTTTGATGGCAAAACCAAAACAACTCCCAAGTTCTACCTATAAAAGAACATCCAACCACTGTTTCTATCAAGAATCAAGTTTTGGGAAAACAAAATTGTCCATTCTCAGTAGAAGGCTGCAATGTATAAATTTGCCAATTTATTCAAACCAAACCAAACCAAACCAAACCAAAAATGGAATGGATGCTGCTTCCTGTCCTACTACCGTAGATTTGTGCAACTCCCGCTGGGAGGGTTTCGTATGCAGATCAAGAGCAGCACATGGCTGTAAGATATTTAAAAAATAGATTAAACAGCGATGTAAAAACACATGAATAATAGTGCATGTGTTACATAGGCCTTTGGCTTTAAAATGTATCCTTTATTCACAAAAATGTTGATATGAAGACTGAATCAAAAAAAAAAAAGCATCTTCGTGGGATAAACCAGGAGCTTGGTTGGCAGGGTACAAGCATACATGTATGATAAGCACATGCATGCATTTACATACATGTAACGTTCAAATATATTCACAGAAATACATTCACATTTTACTTAGAAGTGTACATAAGTTTGTAAAATAAATGGATGTGCCAACTACATTACTATCTCAATCCAATCTGATGTAATGTTGAAATTTATTTCTTTCATTTTTTCTTTCTTTTAAATTATTTTTCTTTCTTCCTCCCTCCCGCCCTTCCTTTCTTCCTCCCTCAAATAGTAATTATCTAATATGTGGTAGATATGGGCCCAGGTGTGTTGAAAGATCCAAAATTAACTGTTCCGGAGTCTATCATGCTAACAATTAACGATAACACAGAGGGTAGGAAGGAAATGCTCGGGGAGATGCACGAGCATTGTTAGGTGAGGGCATGAAGAACATGGTAGCCTTGCATAGGATTTGGAATCTAAGTTCTGGGTTCAAATCCTATCTCTCTGCCAGCTGCCTGTATGATCTTAGTGAACTGAATTTTCTTCCAGAAAATGAAAGTAAAGACATTTGTGTTATCCTTCATGGAAATAATATAAAGATCAAATGGTTAAAGCTGTCAAAACATGGTATAAGAAGATACAACTTTATGTGATGTACTTATACATGCACAAGCCCAGAGAAAGTAGATCTTTGTCCAGCATTGAAGGATAAGAAGAAAGTCAAGGGCGGATGTTTTGGGCTAGACAAGTAGGCTCTGTCTCTAGGAGCTAGTATGGTGGTGTGAAGTTCAGCAGGAGACCAGGGAGGCAGGCATGTCTCAAATGTAAGGTCAGAGTGGAGGGTGCCCACGCACGCGTACACACACACACACACACACACACACACTAGTGTAAAATGGGACCATGTTAGAGATCCCTGAATGCTTTTCTAAGGAGCTCAGCCATCCGAGAAAGGACTCCACCATTTCCAGCTCAGCATTTCATCCGGAATCAGCGACCTCCAACACCCTGTAGGCCCCTTGGATTCTACTGTTTGATGCGTGTTTATAAAAATGTCTAGTCTAGCATTGCTTGGAGCTACTCTGTTCTGAGAAAGAACATTTAAAAAGAAAAAGAAGGAATTTATGTAAACACAACGGAGAACGCTGCTGAGAGAATTAAAGTTAATGCTGGGAGGCTCCCAGCCCTTCCTCTACACAGGATCAGGGCGGAGGAATTCTTTGCTTTTTCACAAATCCAAATAATCCCTCTGGATTTGCAGTAAATTAGACACTCAGTCCCTCAGGCCTTGACTCACATTGTGAGGAAATTATTTGATTTATTTACTTGATATACTTAAAGCATTCTACTGGTCTGAGAGAAACTGGATGCATGAAGAAAATACAAATGCAACACTTAAACAAAATGCTGCAGGTAATAGCCTCTGCAAAGGAGACACACACAGCCACAGCGATCGGACACTGGAAATGAAGAAACCATTGATATGAACCACATGGGGGTTTTTGGACAAGTAAAGCAAAAGCCAATTATGATCGACCATCCCCGACTGTAATTTCATTAATCCAAGAGCTGACGGTTCTACCCGACAGAACCTCCAATGCGGCGTGTTCCGGCCCTTCTCTAAGAGACGACAGTGACTCGCCAACGCTGAGATCGGACGTGCAGCTGACATTTGTGAGCTTGGACTCTGCACTTCACGGAATTGCATAACTTTTCCTTCTGAGGCAGATGTAATTATCCCGACTGCACAGGAGGAAGCTGAGTTTAGAGAGGCCGAATATGACTCATCCAAGATAATAAAGTTTATACGGTAGTAAGTGTGGCATCGCAGGTCTGAGTTCCGCACTAGAATCCATTTTAATGATGCCGGTCAGGGATGAGAATAACATCTTTCTTTTTCATTTTTGCAAAAATTAAATTAGAGTCAGATTCACTTTGCAAACACACACACATACACACAAATCCTTCATTTGGGCAGTTCTTAGATTTATGTCATTTAATTATGACAACAACCTTTTTGGTAGGTGATGCTGATATATTTTATAGGGGCAGCCAATAACTTAGAAGGTCTTAGCAGCTGGCATGTTATCAGACAGTTAATGGTTGGGCCAGAACTTGAAACATAGTCTCCTGACCCCCAGTCCAGTAACTTTTTCACTAGCACATACACCATCTATCCTATAAGCATAATAGCAGGAAATGGGATTTCAATGCAGCACAGTTGTACTCATCTTTCTGGTGAAATTTAAATATATTTTCTTTCAAGCAATATAGAGTAATGACTATTAAAATTAAAGAGCTGAACAGCATGGTTCAGAACAGGAGCAGCAATACATTTATGCAGGTGTACACTGGCGTGTGTTATACTCGCTGCCTGTCTAATATGAATCATATTCTACACTAGTTGGCTTTCCCAGTGTTGCTGGAGAAATCACCCCCCGAATCAATGCCAGCTGATCGATCAGTATCCGCGGCCGTCCCCTGCACACTGTGCTGAGGCTGCCTGTGGCACAGGCAAGCAGCCGCTTGACCGTGAGAATGTCTCCCTTCTGCCGTGAACAGGGCCTCCATCTGCGTCCTCTGTCCCGTGTTTTGATACATTTCGCTTGTTGCTTCTCATGGGCGATGACAGGACCTCGGGCTGTGCCCTGCACTATGATGCTAAGCCCACGGCAGTCTGAGCTGGTGTCTGTCCACCCGAGA
Source organism: Propithecus coquereli (assembly GCF_000956105.1). Taxonomy (NCBI): domain Eukaryota; kingdom Metazoa; phylum Chordata; class Mammalia; order Primates; family Indriidae; genus Propithecus; species Propithecus coquereli. Next base: position 4,040,854 of record NW_012138858.1, read on the forward strand.
TCCTCTCGAAGAGAAGTCCATTTTCATGTCATTTGATATCAGTGGAAGTTCGATGACATTTCTATAGCTTGATCTTTACTGAGACTACGAATGGGTCAGATGCCTTGCTGGGCTCTTCTCTAATCCTTGCAGCAAGTTGTGCAATCGATATTAGCAATCACAAATGAGGAAACTGAGACTTGAGGCTCCTGGTCTCAAAACCGATATTTTCTCCCAATAAATTAGACTGATTATCTTGATGGATACACTGGAAGTTTCTTTCTTACGAAACTACTTACTCTCACTTTTTCCCTTGTCATAAGGATGTAATATATATCGCTTTCTTTTTTTTTTTTTTTTCTGTTTTGCTCCTCCCAGTGGCCCTTGCAGACTATTTGGTCATAGAAGCAGCTGAATCCAGGGCTATTGAATTCATTGACAGTCTAGATCTTTCACCTGTGTCCGAAGAAAACCTCATTCCTAAGCCATTTCTCCTGTTGGATCTGCGCTTTGCACTTCCATTGTGCACACACCTATACACACATACACACTCACACACTCCATACACATGCAGCACACACACATATGTGCACACACACCTCCTTCACATATTTTCCTTCCAAAAAGCAAAGCTGAAACTCTGTCCTAACAACTCACCTCATCCCCTTGGTGCAGAGGTGTCTTTGGCCCTTCCTGAGTATCTGCAGTCTGCTGGCACCCCAGGCCAGGGCTGCCCTGCACTGTGGCATTTGGTATTCATCTGTCCCTCTCTTGGCCATGATGATTTTAGGGGCCTCCCTCCATCAGTCACGCATTCTCATGCCATGGAGCAACTGGTCTATTTTAGGCACCTCTGCAGGAGAGCCTGTTGCTCTAGTGGCCTTGTGGCTTAGTCCTGAACTTGTGCCCTTGTGCCCTCCTCACCGCGCTCTGCTCCTCAGATACCTCCTGCCTGCACAGGCTTGGTCTTCATTCTGGAGAGTCAGTACATTTCTGGGAGGAAAAGAATCAGTTTTTACTCTTTTAAAGAAAATTGTAAATGAGCACTCACTCATTCTAGTTCTCTAAAATAGTTGGTTCAGGAATCTTTTCAGAAGAGTTAAAACTTTTTTCAAATGCTATTTTGTAAAGGTGTGAGTCACTTATCTGCCTTCTCTAAGGATATTTTAAAAGAGTTAAATATGACATAGTCACCAGTTAGACTCTCCATGAATCAGTGCTAGGGTCTGAAGATGCAAAGATAAATGACTTCAAGACATTTAGGAAGGAGTACCTTGAATTATATATTAAACTTCTAAAATTATTCTGAATATATGTACATAAAACTTCACATATACTCGTATGTATGGCCATCAACAGGTGATTGACAGAGTGGTTATATTATTATTTACAAATCCCTTCAAACCAAGGCCTTGTTGAAACCTTATTCAGTCTTCATGGGGGAAACATTTGTGCCCCGATCCTGTTCATACACTTTTACCAGCTGGTCCTTGGGTCCCCAGTTGCAGTTGGCCAGCTTTGCACACAAATGGCCGGATGGCGGATGGGTTGGCTTGCTGGCCCCGCTCTGCCCTGCCCCGTGCCGTGCAGTGGAACGCACCGGCCCGACTCAGAAGGTTACTTCTGTGCTTTAGAATTTTTCTATCACTTACAGGCACTTACCATCTCTCTGCAATTTCTTGATGCTCACAATTCAGGTACAGACCCTTCTTTAACTTCTTTGACTCAGACACCCCCTGTTTCTATTGGTTTCAGAGCAAATCTGTGTAAGTCTGGAACAACTTTGGAACATCAGGTGTGAGGAAAGGGGGAATGGGAAGGCTACAGTATAGACCTCTCTCTCTCTTTTTTTTTTTTTTCCTTTTTTGGTCATGACGACTGCCCTCATTTCTTCCCTGAAGGAGAAAATGAAAGTCCAGTCAGTCACAAAATCGCCCTCACGGTGGTAGCCGGTCACAGCTCTCGTAAGAATTAAGTCAAGAGGATGAAGAAAACCCATCACTGCCACCGCTGATCATGAGGCTACAACTGACCTTCATGACATTTCCTCTTCACCACCCACTAGATTCTACATCTAATGGGAATTCTCTTATCTTTTTATATGTCTTTTACCCTTTACCAATAGTTTGCATGATTGGGTTTGCGTCTTTGGTGGGGTGATCCTGACCTTCATCCCTTCGTTGTCACGCCCTTGACCAGCATCAGTCCCAGCCGCCAGTTGCTGCTGGGCTGAGAAGCAGCTCCCAGCGACGCTGCTGCCCATCCCAGGTCAGTTGCACAAACAGCACCTCCCTGATCCGCTGATGGCTAGCGACAAGCATGAGGAGACCAAAGCAGGGAGAAGGCAGATAGAGCTTCCGGTTCAGTGGGGTCTGACAAGCCCTCATTAAAAGACTTCCTGTTTAGATACGAGGAATGCTAATGAGATAAACCAAAGGTGACAGGAGAGGGAAACACACCTTCCCTAAATGCCACAGTAAGAGCAATGGTGAGAGGAACCAATTATACCTTCACCTTTGGGCACATACTCTTGCATTCTAGCTACTGGGGACCAGGACCTCTGCACCATGCATGGGTCCAGAACATGCACTGAAGCTTGGAAGCAGTTCCTCAACATCACCTAAAGCCCACCGCCACACTGAGTCTCCAACCAGCCATGGCATCATTCTGTCAGACTGGATGCATCTGTATGATGGGGTAGATCTTAGTCTGTTCTGGCTGCTGTATACCAATGTCTTGGGAGCCTTAAACAACGGGTGTTTACTTCTCACAGTTCTGGAGGTTGGGAAATCCAAGCTCAAGGTGCCAGCAGATTTGGTGTCTGGCGAGGGCCCACTTGCTGGTTCCCAGATTGCCACCTTCTCACTGTGTCCTACATGGTGGAAGGGACAAGGGTGCTCTGGTATCTCTTCCTCCTGTTATAAGGACAATAATCCTATCAAAAGATATCTACTCTCTTGACCTTACGTAAACCTGGTCACCTCCCTAAGGCCCCATCTCCAAATACTATCGTATGGGGGGTTAGGGCTTCAACACATGAATTTTGAGGAGACATCATTCAGTCGACAGTAGGGTACATGGTATGACCTGTGGTATTATGCCTATTGACTGACCTCATTTGCCCACAGAATAGCTTCTGTTAGTCTGGTATAAAGTTTCCTGTTATCTACCTGCCACCAAGTGGTTATCTGGTCTCCAGGAATGGTGTCAGAAGATTCAGCATCACTTTCCACTAGTGACCACTTGGTCATTCGGTCATGGCAGTCTCTAGCTCAGCCTTGGTGAGAGGGAGCCCACGGAAAGAAACTGGGTTTGGGATGACATTATTGGGCCACTGAGTCAACCATGACCTCCCTGCTATTCATAGACATCATGTCATGTGAGTTAATATGTTTCCTTATTTTTCAGGCCAGTTTGAGTTGGAGAAAGGTTGAAGAAAGAAAGATGGTTACTGGTATTACTGTCATGCATGGCACCCTAAACAAGCTGTCCCATAAAATCCGCTGCAAGAGAAGAGGCTGCCTTAAAGTGAGGCGTGGGCACAAAAGTGGCCATTCTATCTGACCACGTCATTTCCACTGTGGTGTGTTGTGGAGGTGTCACTGAATTTCTCGATGCTTATTTATTTTTTTTTTTATTCTCTAGGTATATTCTGAGTGGCAGAAGCTGAATGAAGGTGTGAGTCTCAGCCTGCCACTTCCAAGCAGGCGCACAGACGTGCTGCAGATTTTGAAGTCTGGAAAGCAATAAATAAACACTGATTCCCAGAACTTCACCTGGGTTCGGATTACATCAGAATAACCAGAAATACTTATGGAAAAGACAGATTCCACTGTCCTACTTCACAGCAAATAATTATCTCTGAGAGTAAAGCCTAGGGATTTATATTTTCAACAAACTCTTGATAATTTTTATTCACTGCCAAGATCGAGAGCAAACGTCTAGAGAAAACTGGCTGAGATCAAAGCCAGAGCAAGGGCCCACCAATTTAGCTATTTGGGAAAAAAAAAAGTCTTTCTTGTTAATCCAAGCTCAACATTTTACACGTCTATTTGTACATTCTGGGGTTGAACTTGAAAAGGCAATAACTTCATGGTCAGAAGAACTGATGCTACTTCTTACTCTGCCCATCTCTAGCCCTGTGTAACTTTGGAGAAATCACTTCTTTGGGGTCCCGGTGTTCTCACTTGGCAAGTAAGAAGGGGAGGATTATTTAAGATTATGTATAAGGTCCTGTGTTTATATGAAATTCTAAAAAAATCCATGACCTCAACATTGGGGAATGGTTATAAAACTTTTGTATTCCTAGGCAGATTTATTTAATTTTATTTTAATTTACTGATTTTGACTTTTCTATTCCCACCACATTTTTATGGGTAAGAACCAGGGCAATGGGAAGGATGTTTAGCAGCAAATGTTCCCCCAGAGATACTAATCTGTAGGAAACCATCTATGAGTTAAGACCCTTCCTTCTGAAATAACAGTTTCACATCTTGAAAAGAAATTAACATGCTTTTATGGTGTACAACCATGTGTCATAGTTGAAAAGTTGTCCACCAGGTGAAATTTTGTCTGACTTAGATTTTCCACTTTTGGAACTCATGTAATTTGAAAGTAGATTATACAAAAAGCTATTAGAAGGCACAGTTGTGTACTCGAATTTTCATAGAAGAGGGTCGGTGTTATTCTAGCTAATATGAAGTTGTTGTCACATGGGCTATATTTTCCTCCTCTGTGGTCCTGTAGGAATCCCCCGTCTAGAGAACAATCTGTGATTTGGAAGGTTCTGCTTTAGACCTTAGGCATTTGCTTCCAACCTTGTAAATCTGATGTGAAAATTCATCACGTTTTCCTGCTTCAGTCAAATCCCTGGTGTCGAAGACTCAGTAACCTCAGTGCCAATAAAAACAAGCGGAGCAGAGTGTTGGAAGTGCTTTCCTTGCAATCATCATTCTCTCCCTCAGGCCCGGCAGTAGGCAACAAAGTCTTAAAAGTCCTAAAACGAAGCACCGTGATGAGATAAATCCCGGCGGTTCGTGCAGAGCTGCAGCCCTCGCTGTGTGAGGGGGGGCCTTCCGCCTCGTGTGGCCCAGCACAGCCGCGGAGCCCAAGCAGACTGGCATCCCTTGCCTGTCCCTCTTCCTTCCAGACATTTCCATTCACAAATCAAGTTACAGAATTGGTTTCCCTGCCTTCCCAAGGAGCTTTTAAAGGCTGACTTAGTTTCACAATGTTCACAAAAGATGAGGGCCTTGCGCTTCTGTCTTTAAGATGGAGCTGCACGAAGCCGCGTGGCTTCAGCAGGGAACCTGAGACTCGCCTTGCAGGTGGACGTCTGCGGTGCTCTCGGGCATCCTCTGCACGGGCAAGAGCGTTGATCTTCCACCACGTGATGCTCGTTAACCGTCACAGCAGTGGGACCTGTGCGTCCCTGTTCTCTCTGCTGATGACATGTGCCTAACCGTCGGCATCAGTGAATTCTCTGCATTCAAACGTGGTCCCTTCATCACACGCTATGAGGACTTTGAACGGCCGACTTGCCGTCCGCCAGCCGAATGCAGCACACCTGTGCGACAGCAGCAGCACGCGCCCTTCCTGCCGGCGCGGGTTAACAGGAGGCTTCCTGACCAGCCAGAGGTGTGAATTCATAACAAGATCTGGTGTGGGCAGGCTTTAACGGCTTGTCAAACGTGTGAGTTGAAGATAATGAATTCAAGTCCGGTTGTGTCGCAGGTTTATTAGCAGGGATGACACAGACTGAGGAGCCACCTGGGAGAAGCAAGTGTGTTTTGTGGGGCCTGGATGGAATGGGCTTTTGTTAAAGGCAGAATTGACTGTTGAGAATAGCTAGGTCTGTCTGCCACCCTCCGCTTTCCTGCAAAATGAAGTAGCCTTCATTTTCACTGACTCCAGCCTCGGGGAAGAATAACCCCAGACTAGCCACTTTGAAACACAGACATGACCGAAGCAGGAAACTTACCTGTGCCATCCAGGAGGGCAGCCACTGCTGAGGGTAGCCACCGACACTTGGAAAGTGGCTGGGCCACATTGCAATGTGCCGTGAGTGTAAAATACACACCAGATTTTGAAGACATTACACACAAAAAAAGTAAAATACAGCATTGGTATTTTTATATTAATTATACATAGAAATGATAATATTTTGGATATATGTGGTTAAATAGAATATATCATTAAAATGAATTTTACCTGTTTCTTTTGCATTCTTCTTTGTGATTACTAGAAAACTTAGTTGCGTGATAGCTCATCTCGAATTTCTATTGCACAGCACTGCCTTACATCAGCTGATAGAACCCAAACATTGAATAAGTGTATTTTTTGAGGTGATCAAATAATCACTTGATTTTTATATATTACGTTTTCTTAGAATTGCTTGGGGGATTTTCAGATGGTGGTTAATAAGTTCATTCTTTCCTTGTTCTTTAGTCCTAATATCTATATACTAGGTTTTATATTTAAATTCCTTTTTAAACATTCTGTTTTTAAAAATAATCCTTAAATAGACAGTGTAAACTTGGAAAAGTTATTTTCTGATCTATCCCAAGTAGATTTAGATTTCAACTTTCAGTTTCACGGTAGCAATTGTCAAAGAAGGAAAAAAGTATTTTTACTCCTAATTCATTTATGACATTGCACAGGTTATTTGAATGACAGTGTTTCAATACTCAAAACTGAAGGTCAGCTGGAAAAATCCTGCTCATTCTCTCTGCCTCCTCGCCCATTTCATTTTCCTTTCCCTTGTCTCCAACAAGCTAGCCAAAATTGACCTCTACTTTAATATTTAATTTGTACCATTTCATGTAAAATTAATTTTTCCAGAAGGATGCATTTTGTATTTTTTTTTGTATTCAGTTAAAATTCACATAACATAAAAATTATTTTAAAGTGTATAATTCAGTGGTGTTTAGTACATTCACAATGTTAGGCAATACCTCCTCTATTTCCAAAATATTTTCACCACCCAGACGAAAACCCCATACCCATTAAGCAGCCTCCCCCATGTCCTCCTTCCCCCAGCCCATGGCAGCTGCCAGTTTGTTTTCTGACTCTGTGGATTTACTACTTCTGGATACTTCCTATAAATGGAATTATATGACACGTAGCCTTTTCTCTCAGGCTCCTTTCACGGAGCATACATTTTTGAGGTTCACCCACGTTGTTGCATGCATTCGTGCTGTGTTCCTTTTCGTGGCTGTGTAATACTCCACTGCACGTGCATTCTGTGTTGTGTTATCCATTCACCTGGTGATAGAAATTTGAGTCATTTCACCCTTTGGCTATTGTGATTAATGCTGCTCTGAACATTCATGACAGGTATGTATTGGAGTCTCTGTTTTCAGTTCTTTTGAGCATATACCGCGGAGTGGAATTGTGGGGTCACATGGAAACTCTATGCATAACTTTCCGAGTCACAGTCAAACTATTTTCTACAGATTATTTTACATCCCACCAGCAAGGCATGAGGTTCCAGTTTAAATCATTTTTCATTGTGTATCCTTGTGTACCTGTTCTTTGTTTTTAGACTTGTGTACGTGCTGTCTTAAATCACTTTGTGAATTGCTCCAAGATAAAGTCCAGGATGCAGAGGCCGCTGGACTCAGAACCACGCTGCTCACAGAGCCTGCTCAAATGCACCTCATCTCTTCTCTTACCTGGGTTTGGAGCCTAAAAATCTGGCTCTGGTGCCTGGTATGAATAGCTAGAAAGAATCACCTTACCATCTCATTTTTCTCCGAGCAAGGGCCAGCACAACCACGATTCTTCTCTTCTCAAAGCAGAGTGCTCACAGATTATACATTTTACTTCCAAATTTTGGTATATGGTGAGTAGTCCAGGAAAAAAAAAATCAGATTGCAGTGTAATAGACAATAGAATAAAACTTTCAGAAACAGATATACATATGCATGTGTGTGTTTGAAAACAATTATATATGTATAAATGTACATAACACATATATTTTATGTATTATTACATGTAATTACATATGTATAGATTTAATATTATATAAACTATAAGTTTTTACATATATATCCTGCCAGCTGCTACATCTATTCCAATTATCCATTCTGGAACTGGAGAAATCCCGACAGCATAGTTTGGGGACCCACTGGGCTGCTCTGAGTTGTGCCGAGCTAAAACACTGATCTGCAGACCTCTATCAGCCGCTCCTCTGACTAGTGGCGCATAGTGACATTTTGGGTCTTTGGAGTTACTGCCAGTTCAGAGTGAATGTGCAGTACCCCCACCGTCTGCTTATCTCCCGTTTCCAAATGCACAGTCACCCTGGTAAAGGCTTTTGGTCCTTTCAGGGAAGGCCGAGATAGAGATTAACAGTATAAATTTTTGATAGTGTGGTGAGGTTTCTCCTCAAGGGGACTCAGCCTGTCCATCTGGGGGTCCCGGGTCTGTAAACTTGCTGAGATGAAGAAAGAGGCAGAGCACATCACTGGGTGTAAATAGCAAAGGGCGGTGAGTCAATTACGTAGTCGTTTGCAGCAAGAATACTAAAGGCTCCAACTTAAGTCATACATAAATTAGACTACAGATAGATTAAAAATTAAATTTACATAATGGGATTAATAAAATAGTAGAAGAAAAAAAATAAGCAAAATTTATAAAATCCTGGTATGGGGAAGTGTATATAAACACTGTACAAAAACAAAAATTATAAAGGAAAAAAGGGGAGTACTAACAGGACAAATTTAAACATTTTTCAGCAAGCCAAAATCCAATACAAGCAAAGGAGATTATAGATTTTTGATGACCTCTCACCATGGAGAATAAAATGCAAACTCTTTGGTGTGGCATTAAAACCCTTCTACATTTGATTGCAATCTAGTAATACCTTTCTAATTCCATGTCCTACCAATTACCACTCACTTTCCTACCTCCTGAACATGACCTGAACTCACCGTGGAACTTGACGTTTGTTGAACGCGCCAAGTTCGTGTCTTACAACTGTCTTGTCGCTCATGCTGAAGCCTCTCTTCCTCCTTCAGGTGGAGAAGCCCAATTGTTCTTTTACTGAGGACTATTTTAAACCCTGTTTCCTTAAAGGAGTGAGCCTCCTGTACACCTCCCACCCGACAAGGAGAAGAATCAACGCTCCACTCTCTGTTTCCACGCACTGTAGCGACTCTGCAGGTTGAGCAGATCTTTAAATGTGCATCTACTTTGCGTCAGCCACTCACTGTCCCCCTTTCTTGCCTTTAAAAACCCGCTGGTAACAAAGGCCGACCTGAGAAGAGGGGAGCTTTTGACCTGAAGTCCCCTGGCTGAGCTCCCCGCAAGCCAGAGGCACCAGGATGGGAGGAGAGGACTCCAGCTGTCGCCTAGGAAGGGTGGGCCAGAGCAGGAGCTGGGGGACTCCTGAGCCAGTGCTCGCTCTCCACACCAGAAGGGCCGTGGGGACAGGTTTAGTGAAGTGGGGCCAGGGAATGGCTCAGCTAAAAAATGAACTTTGTTTGTTTGTTTGTTTTCTCACTGTAACCCTAAATTTCTGGGCTCAAGGGATCCTCCTACCTCAGCTTCCCAGCAGCTGGGACTACAGGTGCTAATACACCTTGCTAATTTTTCTATTTTTAGTAAAGATGGGGTCTCACTCTTGTTCAGGTCTCGAACTCCTGAGCTCAAGCGATCCTCCCGCCTCCCATAGGGTTGGGATTACAGGCATGAGCCACCATGCCGGGCCAAGACAGAAGTTTAATTCAACCTGCAATGGACTTTTTTGAAGATGAAAGTAAGCCTTGTTTCCCAAAATGTGATTGCACTTAAAGTCGAAAGTGACTAGAAAGACATGGGGTCTTTCCAGATATTGTCAAGTTTTGGGAAAAAGGAGAGAATTTGAAGGTAGGAGTTGGAGAGAAATAAAGCAATTTCCTTTTTGTACCGTACAAAACCCAGATGGTAAATCACAGCAGTTGCAAGGGACAGCCTGATGCTAAAACTACGCCATCCGTTCCTGCCCCAGATGTGGTCTTTTACGGATGAGCCGCCCTCAGCGTTGAGCCTCATCCTCCCCAGACCTTTTCCCAGAGCCCTCGGAGCCCCCCAGCATCATCTCTGGACCCGGCTCAGGACATCCGCAGAAGAGCTGTTATGCTATTATGCACAACGATATCTTGGCTTGTTTTCACAAAAGTAAAAAAGCAATTGTCTCCTTAGGTAAGATGTTTCTGACCCTTCGATGCGAGGGGTCAAGCTGTAGCCGTCTCTTAAAACAACGGTTCTTTTCTTCCTGACATGGGAAGGTCACCCACAGCTCAGTATCACAGAGGCAGCTAACTCGGGAATCGCCTGGTGCCGTGCGCGCCGCGGCGCCGCTGGGGAGCCTGGCTTTCCGGGGAAAGACAGACACACAACGAGGTGATAAGGAAGGAGCTTGTTCTCACCTTGGACAAGAGTTTCAGGGATGTGAATCTGATCACACTAGTGCAGGAAGAACAGAGCACATGTATTTTGTTCATGACACCAGGAAAGTTTCCCCAGCAGACTGGCAAAGAGGACAGTATTTTCAACTTAGAGCTTCCCTCCCCCTGACACCCCATATCCTGCAGAGGGAAATGTCCGACAGTGATGGTTAAAACGAAATTTTACCTGCCCAGATAATTTTCTTATATTGGACTTTTCTCAGTTCCTAAATCATTACTAATGGAAATTCTTTTTAAAGTAGCATCATGTTCAACCTTTTGAAATCAAGGCCGTGACTTTCAGTGAGAAGTCAGCATTTCGCTGGTGGGATTGAGCACCGTGCCGGTATTTCGTTATCTGCTACAGAGGCCAGCCAGCTTTTCTCACCCTTTCTGCATCTACTGTGCTGAGTGTAACTAAGGACATATCCGTGTGCCAGTAACAAGGCCTGCAAAGGTGAAGATGCACAGATCAAGAACACTTCAAGATATTTCATAAGTAGGAGACTAAAAATATACAAAGAATTAAAAAAAATGCAAACAGCCTTCCCTACACCAAACATACTACAATAAAAAGATAAAATGTGGTGTTGACGTCTTAGCTCACAACTAAGATAAGACCTATGAAATTCTTTGAGGATTATTCCGTGGCTTCATTGGAAAGGATAATGGCAAGGGCTCTGCTCCTCAGGAAGGGCTACGTTTGACAGCCTTGTTTGTTCGGTACCCTGCTCACCCAAAGTCCACCTTAGTGAGTTAACAAGGGGGTCAAATTAAGGAAAGAGCCTTACCTTTTTGATAGTACCTGGATACGATTGCGGACTCACTCCCCTTCACGGCTTCCCGGCTGCCCAATCTTCTTGGCCCAGCTGAGGCCCTGCGTCCTCATAACACCCGAAATGTTCTAGCTGCTGCTAGGATCCCTGAGGCTCCAGAGAGCCCAGTTTCTAGGACTTTGAAGGAACACTAGGAGGAGATTTTGAAAAGATTCAGCCACACAGAGGTTGGGAGTGAAAACAGAAAGATACTGGTTCCTACTCTCCTTGGTGCACGGAAGTCCTGTTGGGTTTTTGTTTTATTTTCCTCGCATGTGCCAGAAACTGCTCTCTCTTCCTTTCCTATAGTCACAAGGCTTTCGTCCTCGTATGCCAAGATCACTATGTGGTGTCCTGGCTCTCTCCCTTCTTCGGGACTCATCTGTGTCTGAACCATTTTGTAAACTGAAGCCAGAAGGATTAATCTGGACATACAGTAGATTCTGTCTACTCCTGAACTCTTAAAGCTTAAATATCTATACTGTCCAGCGTTGAGGCTTGATTGAGGACTTCAGCTCTGAGCAGCACAGATATTTAAGCTTTAAGCGTTCAGGAGATGCCCCACACAGAATAGGCTCGCTCGCATTATTGAGTTTTTATAGACGCGCGGTCCCTGCCTTCACCCGCCGGGCACCTCTCCCCCTGCCTCTGTCTGCACATGTCTTTCTTTGACCACAGCCATCGTTTCTCCGCTTTTAAAGTTGAATATGATTAGATTGGGTCTGTCTGGATAATCCAGGATAATCTCTCCACGTAAAGATTCTTAGCGTGAATCACATCTGCAAACTCAGTTTAGCCAGGTAAGGTGCGGTGTTCACAGGTTCAGAGTGTTAGCAAGTGGGCGACTTCGGGGAAGTGACACCGCTCTGCCTAACACGCCTGCCACTTCTGATCACACTGTACTGCAGTGACCGACTTCTGCTTCTGCCTGCATCCCTGGGCTACCGGTTTTTATGTCTTGTTCATCGTGACTCCAAAGCCCTCCCAGCTACCACCCAATTTCTCTGCTCCTTTTTACACAAAATTCCCTGAAAGTGGCGTCTATCCTCGATATCTTCGCTCCTGTTCCTACGCATCCTTGATTTTGCTTCAGTGGGATTTTGACCTCAGTACTTCACCGAGACAGTTCTTGTCCCAGGCTAGAGGTCTGCCCTGGTTTCTAAATTCCACGGCATGTTCTCAATGTTTAAACCACTGTCTTTTGGAAATATTTGACATCGTTGGTTCCTTTTTCCTTCTGGCAACTTCCAGCAGGACATTCTCTCCTTGCCCCTTCTTCACGAGCGGCTCCTGCCCCGTTGGCTTTGTGGGTGGCCGTCGCCTGTGCCTTAGGAAGGCTGGTGGTCTCTTCCCCAGAGTCATTCCCAGCCTGGGTCCTGCCCACTCAGCTCCAGACTCCACCGTGGATGTGCTCAGGGCCTTGGGGGTCCCCGCTTGGACCTCAGCTGCTCCCTTCTCTCACTTCCTTTAGATTTGCACAAAGTGTGGCTTTGTTGCCTTTGCCTCCTGGAAAAGGGTCAGGAGAAGTCTGGAAAAAGCAGAAACGAAATGAGGAACTGGACACCCAGGTATCTGAAGAGCAAAGAAAACGACAGCAGCCATCCGAGAGTTTGCAGCATTCGTCAGAGCTGCTGTCAAATCCTGTCCCCTGCATACTCCAGGCAAAGCCCACCAGTGAGGAGCCGGAATCTCAGAGGGCAGCGTGTGGAGGTTCACACCACTGGTCAGGGACAGAAAGGGAGACGGCATCAGGGCTGAGCTTGCAGTCCTGCACCCTGTCCACACAGAAGGGACCTTGCACACAGCGTCACAAAATGGACAGATTTCACTGATGGGCTGGTTTGCTAATTTCTATTTGAATATCTGCAACTGATTAGGATTGTCTCTGTCTTCCTTCCGTTGTGGAACGAGCGATCATGCCATGCCACGCCACGCCCAGTCATCTGTGCGCTCGCTGCTCTGAACTTGCCCCAGAAACCAGGTCACAAGGGTCCTTCCACAGCCTACGCCTCCTCGTCCCTTTCTTCTGCGTTCTGTCTTTGCCTTCTGCCTCCACTTGGCCACAGCACTCATCGCTCCACTTTGACCTTCTCTCGACCTGCATCTGCCCCAAAGCCCCAGACAGAGGGCCTGTAAGGAGTGGGGTTCGCGCGGCATCCCCCACCATGTTCCCGCGAAAGCCTGGGGAGTCCTGCCTCAACTCTGTCAGTGGTGACACAGTTAGGGACCCTTCACCGAGTCTCTCGGTGGGTACTCTGGGCTGTCCCAACAGTCCCTTCTCTGTTTGTTCTGGTGGACAGTAGACACCTAGGCAGGTGTTTTCTCCAAACGAGCCTCCCATGCCCCAGGGGAGAATCCGCGACTCTGTACCTTTTCTCTCCGTGTCACACACATCCTGGACGTACTACCTTGGCACCTGACGTCGTGTAACATTTTCGGGATTTCTCTAGGAATTTAGCGCTAGTTTAAGGATGGGAGACAGGTGACACGGTTTCCTCCCTCCCCGTCCTCCCACGCCTGCGGTCAGGGAGCTCCTTCCTTCTGAGCCAGCTGCTGCCTGGCAGCCCTCGACACGGTGTCCAGGCAGCTGCCAGTGATCAGCAGAGGTTTGCATAGGAGATAAAATCTCCTTGCTGCCTTTCCCTGAACTGGACCCATGAAAGGACCGTGCCGTGCTGGCCTTTCCCAGGAGTCAGACGACGGCTGCTGCCTCCGGGACGGTGAGCGTGGGCTCCGTCTCCACCCGTCCTCCACCCGTCCTCCCCCCGGCCTGGTGCCTGCTCTGCTCCCATGGAGCTGTCTCCCCGCCGCCTCGCCCGCTTCGGCTCTCGTCCCATCATCCTTTTACCTGGACTCGGCTGTGAAATGACTCTGTGCTTTATGCCGCGGGCTCCGTGAATTCCCAGTCAAGGAGAAGGCCTGTTCCAGGCTTCTGTAATGTTTTGACATTTTACTGTGTAGAAAGCCTGTTGGAGAGGACCTTGTGATTTCCCAGAAGTGCTGTGTTTAAAAATAAATGACCATTATGAGAATTGAATAATTTCTATTCTTACTTTTTAAATCTAGCTTTCTTAAAAAACAAATCCATTTGCACTTTTTTCCTTGGTTCATTTATTTTTTTAAGAGAAAGCTCCTTCACCACACCAGAGAGACACATGGAGGTAAAGTCCCAGGGGCGGGAGAGGCGGCTGGTTCCCCACCCTGCTCTGCCGGACACCCGCGGCTCTCCGAGCCCGGCTTCGCCCCAGCTGGCCTCACCCTCGGGCCCGGGCAGGCCCACCATCGCTGCTGCTCCGTGCCCGTGCGGATGTCTCCTCCGAGGTTCTTCTAAGTGCCCGGTGGGCGGACGCGGCGCGTTCTGCCACGTGGCTCCCAGATGGGGCTTTCGCCGACTTCGGTGGGAATTCCACTCGGGGACCTGGGCAACGAGGAGTAAAGGAAGAGAAGTGTTCGCCCCTCCGTGGGAGACTGAATTGAACTCACCGAGATGGGCCTTTCAGAAGCCTCACTCTGCGCGCCCTGCGAGAAGGGCCGGTGGTGGGTGGGCAGCGCCGCCTGGGAGCTTCAGTCGGACGCCTGTGCTGAGTGTCAGCTCTGTTGATCGCTGTCTTAGATTTTTGTGCTTCTTTAACAGAATAACTGAGACTGAGCACATTTTAAAGAGTAGAAATTTATTTTCGCACAGTTCTGGAGGCTGGGAATTGTGAGGTCGAGGTGTCCGCATACGGCGAGGGCCTTCTTGTCATGTCCTCGCATGAGAGCGGGGGACAGAGGGAGCCCACCCGCAAGCCCTCGTGACAGCAGCATTCACTCTGTTCTGCCCTCCTCACCTGAGCGCCTCCCAGAAGGCCCCACCTACCAGCGCTGTGGCACTGGAGATCCAGCTTCCAACAAGTTTTGAGAGACCCCTTCAGACTCTAGCACTCACCAACTGCATAGTCTCAGGAAAATCTTCGTGGAAATTTCCTCCTCTGTGAAATGGGGCTAATAATGCTAAACGCACAAGGCTATTGGGGGAATCGACCAGATTCAAAATAGCACGTGGCATGCTTTTAGATACCATAAGCTTCTCCATACTACTTTGTTTTTTCCCTATTTTTTCAAAACTTCTGGAAACCCCGTGGAGTCACTCGTGTCCTTTGGAATTGATGAAGCCGGCAGCCTGACTCACCAACACCCTGGCAGCATCGGTGTCCGGCCTGGAAGGAGCTGATGTATTTTTATTGTTCCTTCCCCAGTTACCGTTTCAGCAGCACACAGCTCTTCACGGCTCCTGGCACCTTGCCCTCACGGAGCCTGGGACACCAGGAGAGAGAGCAGGACATTACAGGTGTGCTCCTTGGTGGCACAATTAGTGTGACTCTTTTTGTCACTCCCTGGGGGAACGTCTAGCCAGAGCACGGGCCATGACGTGGGTGAATTTAGTGACCGTCAGCTGTTTGTAATCTGCAATCTTGTTTAATTTCTAGCCAGATCCCTTGTTTTGAATACTCTGCAGAGTTTGAATAACATTTATTCGTTTTTCTCCGCCCTATTGAAATTTTATGAAATTGAGACGGGGAAAAAAAAACCCCATACAATTGCTCATAATCCTCTCACTCACAGATAACCAGGATTCATATTTTTGTGCATTATTTTCCAAGCTTTTTTGGAATGTATTTAAGATCATATTTTCTCTGCACTAAGATTTCATGAATTATAAGACACATTATCATTATAATAGCACTTTTGGAAAAAAGAAAAGATGTGGACATCACCTTATCCAATCTATACAGGCTTTGCAGGATGCATGTCAACTTAAAGATGATAAGACATGCATATCGGAACCAAAGAAATGTAAGTATAGATCCCATATGCCCCAAATGTATCCAGTTTTAGCGTCACTGGGTTTTTAAACACCTCTAGCACAGTCAGGTAAGGCACAGCCTACACACCCCTGTGGTCTAGTCTTTTCCCATTTCTCAGGTCTCTCTGGGACTCTCCATGCAACATCTCCATGTGCCTGGAGGGGCACTTCCTGCCCCTGCCGCTCCCTGGCTGCAGTCCGCTGATACTTCTTTTGGGCATAATCTGCTGCTGTCTAAGCCACACAGAAACCAAACACCAAAGCATATTAGGTGTGCCCAGCATCCCCTGCCGTGCTCAGATGGCTGGGAGGAAAATAATCTGAAAGTAAGAAAAGAAAGTCCAGCAAATATTTCTAGCACAGATGATAAATTTTACTTGGGGGATATTTGGAGATACTTTTATTTGGAGCTTATCAAACACTCATTTTGAGGGGACAACATCTGTCCCTGCCTTTCCCCGCTCACCCCATTGGTTGGTCAGCCAGTGGAGTCCCAGCCCCTGGTTGCCACCTGCCTTCTTTCTGGCTCGTTCTTCCAGAGTTTTACCCAAAGCCATTGTGAGCTTTTCTCTTAGCTGCCTGTTGCACTGCTAAAGTCAGAATAGCATATTTCATAATATTTGAGAAACATAACAGTTTCTTTATATTTTGTGCTGTTTTTACGTTCAGTTTGATTTGGCTACCACCCACCCGGCTTGGTTTAAAGTCTGATCTCTGTTAGGGGTTGGTTTGTCTGCTCCCCTGGGCTCCTGAAAATCTGAGGCTTATGCAATCTGACACCTCTGGCAGCCCGCATCCCGAACCCTCCTGAAACTCCAAGAAACAGTTGTTTCTCCTGGGGCAAGGAATCCCGGAGCACAAAAGCAAGGTAATGTTCACAGGAGAATGGGGGAGAGGAAAACGGTCCTTTTCTTCTTCCTCTTCTTACAGAGTACAGAACAGGGAAGGAACTGACATCTGGTTTCAGAGACAGACACTGCTCCTCAAACCTGGAAACAGAGAGACCAAGTCCCCGCCATTCTTGCGGGATTGATCCATGGACTGCGAGTAGAAGAGCTGCAGGGCCCTGCTGGCCCAGCCCCGCATGTGGCTTGTGTGCACCTCCATGCTCCTTTCCCTTCCACTGGCAGGATGGAAGGGCTCTGAGACCCTCGAGGATGAGGGACCCGCAAGTTGGGAGGAGCCTCAATCATTCTGAGCAAGGCCTCTTGCCCAGCAGAAATACCCACCGCCCCAGACAGTCATGAGAGAGAAAAGCATTCATGTGTTGATCCACTGCAAAGACGGAGTTTATTTGTTAACGCAGCTAGCATGTTACCGTAACAAATTTCTCTCTCAGTTATCTGCAGATGTATGTCATGATTTACTTAACCATTTTTCTATTTTTAGACATTTTGGTTCATTAACATTTTCTTATTAGAAATAGCACTATAATAAACATGCTTGAAGAAATATCTCTGCATACTTTGAGGAATATTTAGGAGAATATATTCTTATAAAAGGAGATTTACAGTCAAAGTGTATTGAACATTTTAAATTTCAGCTTAATTTGATGGAAATTATCACATTGCCTTGAAAAAATTTGCAGCAAATTAGACTTCCCCAGACTATAAATGCACTTTTTTCATACCTTTTCCAATCATGTATGTCAGTAATCATTTTCATCTATGCCGTGTGATAGAAAAAACAAAGGATCTGTAACTTTAAAAAAAATTCTAGTTTATTTACTACAGGAACAATTGAGCCCTGTTTTCTACCTGGGATATTTATGAGCTGTTTATATTTCTTATGTGTATTACCTTTGAGTTTGTCTTTTATAAGATTCTTTCATTGTATTGTTTATATTTTTCTTATTGACATGTAAAAACTGTTTATATATTAGGACTACTGTGCTCCTATCTCTTATTTATCTTGAAAATACTGTCTCTGTGTTAAAGTGTATTGTTTCCCAGTTTAAGTTATTTTTAACTTTATTTAAAATGGCTTTTGAC
>NW_012138858.1:4059374-4061078 GCF_000956105.1 Propithecus coquereli
TACAGTTGAAAATTGTTTGATTTTTATTATTTGCTACATGAACATATTTGCTCATCAAACTATGATCTGTCTATATCTTTAGAATTATTTCTTTAAGCTAGATTCCTTGAATTAGCATATGAATACTTTAAGATTCTTAAAACATATTTTTGACGTAATATCAGAAAAATTTTGTGACGGTTTACACTTTCACCGAGAATATGTGAGAAGGCCTTTTCTCTCTATCTTCATCACATTTCTACTTTTACGAATGTGGGTTAATTGGAGAGGCTAAAATAACATTTTGATTTAATTATATGTTTTGATTACGACTTGATCCTTTAAATAATATAATTGTTAGTACTCAGTACTTTTAGTAAAACTTAGCTTAACAAAAAGGATGTAGCCTGGCAAAAGTTAATCCAAGAGCCTTAAGTGTTCAAAATAACTTTTCCTGAATGATCTTCAGAAGAATAAGAAAATCATTTCTATGTTCTAAGCCTATATTAAAATCTTTATCTTTCTAGTATGAAACCTCAAATAACCCTACAGGTTTTCCAACCGTGCAGTTCTGTGGCTTCCAGCATAGCTGCTTTCTGGAGATGATTCAAGGGACAAAAATATGCTTATGGAAACTTGGCCCTGCTCCACCATCAATCTGAGCACTAACTTCACCCTGGAGGGTTGTCCCCCACTTGTGCCAATGCCCTTAGGACTAGTGGTTTCAACCCACTTATGCCAGGGGAGGCTAGATCTGTCACTCCCTGAAATCTGATAGCATTCTGCCCAGAGTCCGTTCTCGCAAGAACTTCATTACTTGCCCAGGCGTTAAAATCCAGCCTCACCTTTCCAACCCCTGCAAAAAAGCATTTGCGGGCAGCCTGCGGCTTTCCCCGTGAGTCAAGGCATTCTTGGTTCACACTGGCACTTTTGTTGCAGTTGGTGAACTTGGGGATTCAGAAATGTGTACGTGGAAAACCGAATTTCAGAAGCGTCCTCACGTGAATGCTCTATCAAGTTTGCTGGTGTAATGAGCAGTAGCCGGTTATGTTCCTGCTGGTGGTGACCCGACCAATGTCATGTAAGGGGAAAAAGTCAAAAGGGGGTGGAGAGACAGCTTCTGTCTCTGATTTATCGCCTCACTTCCTAAAGAGAGAGTGGTAGTTCTGTAAAATCAAGTGACTCCCAGAGGCTGACGGATGCCTTTCTGATTCACTACCGTGGTCAGAAGCTTGTTCCCTGAAGACGGAGGCAGCTAATCATTGCCAGGTCTGAGGAAGGCGGGAACAGAACATCACTGTGGCTGTTAAATGTGAGTATGAATTGTAGAACTCCACCAAGAAAAGATAAAACAAGGCACAAAAGAAGCCTGAACTACCCCAGCAGCGGCTCAAGAGCTGCCATCATGAGCAGGACTAGTGTTTGGAGTTTTCTGCTCAGGGGTGAGAGGCAGAGGGTGGAGGTGGATGGCCGGGTTTGAGCAGGCAAAGCTGAAAGGCTCCTCCATGACTTTGTCAGCCTGGCCTTGGCAGCTGTTTAAAGACAACAGCTGCTTGTCTTCCTGATGCACGTCGGGGGAGTGACGGGCAGGTCCCACCACCCCAACACCAAAGCCTCCAGACAAAACTGAACCCTGCACTCTGCATGTATTCTTTCTTCAACACCATAATACCCTGTTACAAATCAATCCTCCAAAAAGTATAAATAAGAGATAGAAGAGAACAA
>NW_012138858.1:4062410-4071486 GCF_000956105.1 Propithecus coquereli
TTTTTTTTAGGAATGCTATATTTGAAGACTTTACTTTTTATACCATTATAATACCATTATTTATAATTTTATACCTCATCTGACAAATTTAGTTGTTAGCTTTGTATAAAGCCATTGAACTGTGAGGATCCTCTCAACACCAAAATATTAATTCCCAAAGTATGCGTATGTTTAGGTGTTAGTTTTTTGTCTTCACCGATGGCTTGTTTACATTGGCATAGGGCAGAATATGTGTCTGAATAGTCTTAAATATAGTATTAGCTTTTTTTTTGTTAATGAATGCTCATAGATTTTTATATTAAGGATCGGTAATTTAAATACTTTGTAGTCGGCCTGAGAGAGTAATACAAGGATGCCGCCAGGCCTTACATGTCTCCAGAGATGAGAGCCATGGCTCTAGCAATGCCCCGTCGAGGGTAAGGACATGAGTTAGAGAAATCGGGACCTGTGCTTCTTCCCTCGTGAAATCCCCCACAGCCTCGAAGGCCCAGTTTAAGTATTTTCTCCTCTGTGAGACATTCCCCAGTGGTTCTCTCCACATGATCTCATGGGGATCTATCTGTATCAGTTAGAGCTCTGATTCCCTTTGCCGTGATCTGAATGTTTGTGTCCTCCTCAAATATGTGTTGAAATTCTAATCCCCAAGTTGACAGTATTAGGAAGTAGGACATCTACTAGGCGTATAGGTCATGAGGATGCAGCCCTCATAAATGGGATTAGTGCCTTTACCTCATAAAGAGGCCCTAGAGAGCCACCCTGGCCCTTCCACCACGTGAGGACACAGTGAGAAGGAGCCACCACATAGGACCCAGGAATGGGGCCTCATTGGTCACTGAATCTGGTGGCACCTTGGACTGCACAGCTTCCAGAACCGTGAGAAATAAATTTATGTTGTCATAAGTCATCTGGTGTGTGCTGCTTTGTTACAGCAGCCTGAACGGACTAAGACACCCTTCTACTGTAATCATTTACTTAAGTGTCTGTCCCCGCCATTAGACCATGAACTTTTCGAGAACAGGTGTTATTTCTGGCTCATCTTCTCATGGCCCCTGCCTAAGGCCATCGAAAGTGGTAAAGGGTAGCTCTTTGGAGGAGACGAGAAGCCATATGCAAAGCTGGAATGTCAACAGCTAATCACAATCTAAATGCTTTTTGTAGACTATACAGCCTTTCTAAAATGTTCTCTGTAGCGTGTTAATAACTATTATCAGTATTAACCAAGTTTTAGCTTCCTTTGTCCGCTTTTCTCCTTTCAGGGCCATGTTTCTCTACTATAGTTAGAGAAACGGCATTAAGGTCATGATTACATCCAAGAGAGCCCGCTTAGTGACTCCCACAGTGGCAAGCCCGTCTGCAGCACTGGTTATTGCCGAGAAAGTTAAGGTCTCTGTCCCCATTGTCACGTTACCCTATCAATACTGGGATCTCCAGCAGGGTGGCAGCAATAGCGGGAAATAGAAAAGAAATATTGTAGAGGGTAGACTGGGCTGAAGATGTTGCAGTAACAAATAAACCTCAGTGGATAGATCTCAGTGGATAAACACAATGAAGGTTTAGTTCTCACCCATACAAGGTCTCTTTAGGTGAGCTGCCTTCCTCACCTCACGGCTATGGATAGGAACATGTGGAAGCCAAGGTCAGCATGTCAGAGGACAAGAAGCTGACGAGGCCCAGAGAATGTCTTAGCAGTGGCTGCTCTCACTTCCCTCCATGCCGCTGGCCAGAAGCCAATCTCATGGCTCACTGTATTTTCAAGGGATGTTGGGAAAACCTCCCTTGAAATCCTACATTCTCAGGAAGGTGAGCATAAACTGTACTTGGTGAAATTAGTTTGAAGTCAGGGATCCACACAGCTTCACTGAAGTCTGGTAGGAAAATGATTTTTTCAAATAATTTTCCATCCCTTTGGCTATACGCACCCTTGAAAGTATGAATACTACGATGCTTAATTACAGTTATTGATGTATCAGGCTGAACTTTTAGTAAACTATGTCCTAAGATCAACATTGCTTGATGATGAGGTTTAACACTAAATAACCTCATGGGGAACATTTCATTCTTCTATGATGTCACCTAGTCACTCTCCTCATGGGGTGATCAAAAGATGAAATAATTTTTAAGGTTTCTATTTTTGAGCCATTTGACACAGTACAACTTTCTAACCTATACTTGGAACTCTCCTGTGACATTTTATGATTACTAAACGGCTCAAATTGATTGCACACTTTAATTTTGAGACTCATACGAACCCTGAGTGAGAGATTGTCCGAGAAGACCTCCACGCGGTCTTCTCGGTCTGTTCGTGCCTGCTGCCTGCGTCGGTGGGAGTCGGGTTCAGCATCTTATCTTGCTCTGCTGCAGTGCGATTGTGAAGGTCAAGCCGGGGCATGTCATACGACATGATCCACAGCCCCGATTATGGTGCTTGCTCCGCAGCCACCTTGTATATAGCTATTCAATATTTGTATGTTGCCAGCTTTCAGAAAAGATTCGAAATGCAGAGCTCATTTGAACGTTCGAGAGTATTTTGAATTGATCCATCTCTTCTCGCTGGCATTTTCAGGATGCCTCGTTACTCCTTCTGTAAATATGATCTAATACAGTCTTTCCTTAACCCATCAATCCAATTCAACACACTGCCTTGCCTTTCTTCTTTCCGTGCTGTGAAGTAGTTTTACACTTTATGTTTTAAGCTCCCGTTTGATTTTCCTGGCAATCTTGCTTCTATTTCAACCACTCTATCGACCTAATGGATTCCTAATCCCAGACATAGTAACTCTGAGACATGACTGTCCTCAGTGTCCTGGATCAGATTTTCAGGATTCTTTCAGTTTTGGAGAATCGATAAAGCTACCCATGGAAGAGACGGTATTGAAGAATGGGTTCAATTTCAAATGGCAGAGATGGAATGTGGGTGTCAAAAGGATGCTAAGATGAGGCGTTAGCATGAAGAAAATATTTATTTAGCATCTACCATGTGCCAAGAGTCTGTGCATTTAGTGTATAACAAAGACCATATTATATCTGTGATTTTAATGAGTTTGTGATTTATTGGGGAAGTAAGATATTTATATAAATAACTGTAGTATAAGTTCAAGTGATTAATGATGTCACAAAATACTTATAAATGGCATATTGTATGCTTTTAGAAAAGGCAAACATTTTCCCCAATTAAGTTCCTCAGGGAAGACTTCTTGGCCGATACAGAGGTTAAAATGCATTTGGAAATCTGAGTAGGAATCGGCGATCAGGAGGGAAATGTATAAGCATGTCTCCACCTGTAGCCGTAGGGATTGCAGCACAACCAAAAGGCATTCTGAATGAAATAGGGTCTGCAAAGAGGTTTTGGAAAATAACGTAGAAAGTGTAGGTTAAAGATAGCTTCAGAGAGCATTCAATAGCAGGTTGAAAATTTGGAGTATGTCCTACAGAGAAAAGTGAGTCTCCGATGGTGATTCTTCATGTTGAGGCCATAATAATCTGGCATGCCAAATTCAATCTTGCTATTCCATCAACTGAACATGTGCGTGGTGTCCTTTAAATGTTTCCATTTGATACAGCTCATCATGTCACCCCGGTTTTTTCATGTAATTCTAGCTGAGAGGGCTGCCCTTGGCCTTCTAAGCTAATGTGGTCTCTCTCTTTCCAGGCATGCACCTCTAAGCTGAAACTTAACAAAACTTCTCTCTTTTTGAGCAAGTAACAGTTATGAAAGGAAAATTGTGCTTTAATTTTTTTTAAAACAGGAAATCATTGTCCATCTCCATTAAGATCTGGAAAAGTCTTTGTCTAGGGGCTCGGAAACTGGATATGAAGACATTATTTTGAACAGGTAGAAGAATATTGGTATTAATGAAGAGTCTAGAAAAATATTTGAGAAGCAATTCATCTTAGGCAAAGCATTTCATAAACGGTTACATTTCTATTGGCCTGAAAGCCTTTAGGAAGGTTCTGTAAATTAGCGTGTCCGCCTGAATAACTATCTTTTAAAATGCCCCCTTATATTAATGCCCTGATCTGCTTGGACAAATTCGTCATTACATCATTCTTATTTTACAAATGAGAGGAGCTGACTAGTCTCCCATGTGGCTTTGAATATATGAGTTTGAAATTCAAGAACCTTTATTTGAAATGAAACCGGAATATGTGGTAAATTGTCATAAAAAAATCACCAAATGCATAGAAACCAGATCTTAAAATGATGATTTGTCTAAGCATGACGTCCACACAGCCCATTGCGGTGGCTCTGTTCTAGAAGCAGAGAAATGTGGCTGTGCTCTGAAAAGGCAAGCTACGGTTTGAGTCACTTATATACATTTTAATAGATTTATAATTGGATTCAGGATTCCAGCTGGAAGGCAGGAGTAGGAACTCAGGAAAATGTGTCCCTGGGTATTTCCTTTATAGGGATCATTGAGAAACAAGCCACATACTGAAATAGGAGAGAGGTGGGAATTGGTGTCCCAAGATTGAAGAACACGAGAAACCAAAGATCTTTCAGAAGTTGAACTTAAAATGCCAGGCATCTGCGATCTAGCTGGAGAGGCTGACAATTTTGACAGTCAAAGTCTGATCATTAATACCATTACTCATTCCAACCAGGGCTAAGCCATTTTATTTGCATTAACTAAATATATTATGAATAGAAGTCAAGCTGGCTGTGGCAATAAATGGAATATGGAGATTCCATTTACTTCTCTGGCAGAAACCCAATATCCTTTCGTTTTCCCTTTTCCCCCTTCGCAATGAGCACAGCTGGGACCCTGCATATATAAACAAGAAAGGCTGGGCTGTTTTTTCTTCCTCGTACATTTGACAGTTTTAATGTTTATAACTTTTGCTAATTTCGAAGTGATTCTAGCATATTTCCTCATGTTGCCAAAACAAAACCTGCAATTTATTCCAGAGAGATGTATAGAAATGTTATATCTCCTCCTAGTTGTTTTTTGTAGGTATCTACTCAAATTTGATAATCAAACAGAGCTTAAATTATTAAACAATCACCATGGTTCAGTAAACTCTAGTCATTAAACAAAAGTTGAATTATGAAGACTCTTACTAAGCCAGTGACAATTAACAGAGTCAATTATTAGCAGGTACCAAAATGCTGTGCTCTGTAAGTACTTAGCTTTGCACGAGTGATTTCAAAGGAGCTCCTTGCATTGCCTCCGACGTTCTTTCTAAAATCTAACCCCATCTTCCCCATTCATCATCACCAGTGTAACTAAATGATTTAATTATTAATATTTTTCTAAAATGTCTTAATTTCAGTTATGCTTCGCCATTTCTTTCCAGCATGGGCAGGCCCTCCTCTTTCAAACTGGGACGTTCTCTTGGAGTAAACTTCTAGGTCCTGCCCCTGGCTCATGGCGCCTCCCTAGAGTCCTACATCCATGGGCTGGAATATTCTTCCTCAAACACACATCGTCACGGCACGTGTCGCTGGAGAACACGCCCTCCCTGAGCCCATTCGGAACAACCTCCCAGCCTCCTCCCCACCCCTCCTCAGCACACACCACATACACGCAACCACCCCACACGTACACACACACCACACACAACACACTACATACATGGAGACTATACACACACTCTGCACATACACAGACTATACACACACACCACGCACACCTCTCCACATACACACATACAGACTATACACACACCATGCACACACCCCACACGTGCACACACAAACTGTACACACACACCACACACGGCAAACCCTGTACCACAGGCAGAGACTATACATGAACACCCCACAAACATACATCACATACACACACAGAGACTATACACACACACCACACACGCCACACATACCACACACACACACACACACCTCACAACAAACACACCACATACCACATACAAAGACCATATATACCATGCACACATATCACACAAGCACACGTCACCCACACACAAAGACCACACATAGCACATACATCACGCACGCACACACCACGTAGAAACACACACTATTCTCAAAGCCAGAATTGCATTCCATGCCAATCTTTCCTTTCCTATATTCTTCAACATTTATGTTTTTTAAAATTTTTTACATATACTATTTTGTCTTTGTTAATAGGGGCTTGTGCTGCCAAAAGTTACTCTCCTGGCCAAATGATTTGCTTCAAATAAAACACGACCTCCTTCAGGAGCTTCACTGATTCTTCTGCCACTTTATGCCATGTAGCAGTCTGGTTCGTGTGCAGCGGGCGCCCAATAAAGGCTTTTAATTAGCTATTATCTCCCGGAGCCTCACTTCGTTGTGTTTTCCATTGCCTGGTTACCTGACTAGAATGGTCTTTACAGCCGCGAGGTCCCTCACAACCCCCTTCCTGTTCCTCGGTTGTGCTGTGATTGTCACCACATCATGCTCCTCTCTCGCAGTAGATGTCGCCGGTTTCTCAGGCCAGACGGCGGCGTTTCTGCCTGAGTGGGTTCTGCTACCGCAGGTAAGGAAGAAAATCGTCTCGACCAGCAAAGCCATGCCCGGGGACACGGGCACTCTCCCGAAGTGCCTTGTCCCCTAGCTTATTATGCGATCTTTCTTGTAACAAGTTTCGGAAAGAAATTATTTCATGTTAAATATAACACAAACACAGAAAAGCACGTACGGTACATGTACGACATACCGAATTCAGTCAGGCCACACCGCTGTCATGCCCCCCAGATCAGAGGCCGCCCGCACGCGGCCCCCAGGAAGGCACTCTCCCCGCTTTATGGGAATCACACCCTTACTCTTCTTTACAGTTTTACCACTCAAGTGTGCTTCTCTGCACACTGTAATTTAGGTTGTCTGTTTATTTTTATTATCTTGTAATAATTTTAAAAACTCAAGAGCAGTTGCTTTCTAGGCACTGATTTCATGGGAATGCTTTAGTGGGCTCTCTTCTATGTTCCATAGTTAACTTGCTTTCACCCCATTTCTCTGTCCTGGCGTCCCGTCCACATCCAGATGCGCACCTCCGTCTCCGCCTCCCTCTGTTGCCTACCTATAGCATCCAAACTGATTTCATTGATCCTTAATTGTCTGCACTTCTGAGCCATTAAGCATAATAAGATCTCTGTTATTTTTGGGTCTTTACATTTTAGTATAAATTAACAGTTATGACGCTGAAGTGAGAGAGAGGGCACTGTAAAATATGGTTGGGTGTGTTAATACTTACAGGTACTAATGGAACACAAGAAAAAAAGAAACCTCTTTTGTTAATGGGTTGTTATAAAATCTATGCACATTATGTTCAGAAAGATCACTTTTCATTCCAGGAAATACTTCTGAAGATAGTGTTAGGTACAACTCAGGCAGTAATTTTTTTTTAAGAGGGGTTTGAATGATTTGCCAACATTATCTTCTTGTTCTTAATAGTACATTTAAGGGTGTTGAATAGTGGTAAGTAAGTCATGATAATCTTACTTTGAACCGAGCAAAAAAGACAGAAAGGAAGGAGGGTGGTGATGAGAAAGCGTATCAAATAAGAACATAACCTCACCTAGAATCCGAGAGTCCCTGGGAGAATTCTCTCACCTGTTTCCAGCACTGACCATAAACCTGAAGCTGCCAGGGCAAGACGCTTGCCAGCTGAAAAATCCACCTCCTTCAATTTGAAGTCAAAATAAGACAGAAAGCAAGGAAACCGGCTAAGACCTCCAGCCACGGGGTTTGTATGTGGAGCTGTGATTGTAAGTAGCTTCCCCGGCCCAGCAAGACTAGCTGAGGGTTAAGGGATTTTCGTTATTACTGAAACAAAATTATGTGAACACTGTCGGGAACGGAGACATTTCCAAAGAGGATGGCTAAGTTTGTGTGCGTGTTTTCTAGCCTGGGACTCAAAGGCAGGGGGGCATTTCATGCAGAACTCAATATAAAAGGACAAGGCTGAGGACCTTTTGGAAAAGTCTGAAGCTGGCCCTGTGATGCATATCATTCATTTATCCATTTCCATGTTCAAATGAAGAATTGAATTATACTGTATTTGATGTTAGGTGTTTATGTTTTAGGTTAAAAGGGCATGGCAAGTAACATTCATAGGGCGTCGGGCAGGTGAGAGGGTGGGAGGAGATGGGTACATTCACACCTAACCAGTGCAGTGCTTGATGTCTGGGGCCTGGGCAGGCTTGTAGTTCTGATGTGGGTGATGCGAAGGCAGTACATGTAACCAAAGTGTTTGTACTCCCATAATATTCTGAAATTTAAGAGAAAAGAGCATGGCAGCATGAAGTGTGAATTTGGGGAGCACTCTCTCTGCAGCTGGCTATCAGCACGTGCTATTGTGTATATAGCACCTGGAAAAGGTCAGTGATGCATTTTATTGTTGAAACACAGTAAATATGATACTTTAATTTATTTCAATATTCGGTCTCCGAATGCCGTTCCACTCTTCAGAGCTGTGATTGCAATACAGGATGCCCTCTTCTTGCGAGTTAGAACAGGTGCTTAGCAAATACACTGGAGTGTTAGCACAATGCTGTTCACCATGAACTTGACTTTGGTGCCATCTAAATGAGCTTGAAGTACTGATAATACCTATCCAGGCTTAAATGTATAATATAAAAAACTGAGATTCATAAAATCTGCAAGCACATGTCCACCTCAATTCCTCATATTAGGATTTATTAAGGAGAGTGGTGGGTCACAGTGAGTAAATATGAATTTAGTCCACAATACAGAATGCACAAAAACTCCTGAAGTTGATTCCACCTATAATAAAGATTTCCTATTCACTTAAAAAAAAATAAGATAGTTAAGCTTACTTGGCATTCACTTGATAATTTGTTTAGGTACTGGCTTGTTGAGGCTCTCACTTGCATTTTAAGTGCTATTTAATCCATTTAGTTCAGTTAAAAGCAATTAAGAAGTAATTGTTTTAGGATTTTGAATTCACAGAGATAACCTATGTTGCAGTTTCTTAATGTATATAGCATGGTGGGTTGTTTTTTAAAAAGGGGACGCCTGTAATCCTAGCACTCCGGGAGGCCGAGGCGGGCGGATCCTTTGAGCTCAGGAGTTCGAAACCTGCTCTGAGCAAGAGCGAGACCCCGTCTCTACTAAAAATAGAAAGAAATTAAT
>NW_012138858.1:4071536-4081026 GCF_000956105.1 Propithecus coquereli
GGTCTTTACATTTTAGTATAAATTAACAGTTATGACGCTGAAGTGAGAGAGAGGGCACTGTAAAATATGGTTGGGTGTGTTAATACTTACAGGTACTAATGGAACACAAGAAAAAAAGAAACCTCTTTTGTTAATGGGTTGTTATAAAATCTATGCACATTATGTTCAGAAAGATCACTTTTCATTCCAGGAAGTACTTCTGAAGATAGTGTTAGGTACAACTCAGGCAGTAATTTTTTTTTAAGAGGGGTTTGAATGATTTGCCAACATTATCTTCTTGTTCTTAATAGAACATTTAAGGGTGTTGAATAGTGGTAAGTAAGTCATGATAATCTTACTTTGAACCGAGCAAAAAAGACAGAAAGGAAGGAGGGTGGTGATGAGAAAGCGTATCAAATAAGAACATAACCTCACCTAGAATCCGAGAGTCCCTGGGAGAATTCTCTCACCTGTTTCCAGCACTGACCATAAACCTGAAGCTGCCAGGGCAAGACGCTTGCCAGCTGAAAAATCCAGCTCCTTCAATTTGAAGTCAAAATAAGACAGAAAGCAAGGAAACCAGCTAAGACCTCCAGCCACGGGGTTTGTATGTGGAGCTGTGATTGTAAGTAGCTTCCCCGGCCCAGCAAGACTAGCTGAGGGTTAAGGGATTTTCGTTACTACTGAAACAAAATTATGTGAACACTGTCGGGAACGGAGACATTTCCAAAGAGGATGGCTAAGTTTGTGTGCCTGTTTTCTAGCCTGGGACTCAAAGGCAGGGGGGCATTTCATGAAGAACTCAATATAAAAGGACAAGGCTGAGGACCTTTTGGAAAAGTCTGAAGCTGGCCCTGTGATGCATATCATTCATTTATCCATTTCCACGTTCAGATGAAGAACTTGAATTATACTGTATTTGATGTTAGGTGTTTATGTTTTAGGTTAAAAGGGCATGGCAAGTAACATTCACAGGGCGTCGGGCAGGTGGGAGGGTGGGAGGAGATGGGTACATTCACACCTAACCAGTGCAGTGCTTGATGTCTGGGGCTTGGGCAGGCTTGTAGTTCTGATGTGGGTGATGCGAAGGCAGTACATGTAACCAAAGTGTTTGTACTCCCATAATATTCTGAAATTTAAGAGAAAAGAGCATGGCAGCATGAAGTGTGAATTTGAGGAGCACTCTCTCTGCAGCTGGCTATCAGCACGTGCTATTGTGTATATAGCACCTGGAAAAGGTCAGCGATGCATCTTATTGTTGAAACACAGTAAATATGATACTTTAATTTATTTCAATATTCGGTCTCCGAATGCCGTTCCACTCTTCAGAGCTGTGATTGCAATACAGGATGCCCTCTTCTCGCGAGTTAGAACAGGTGCTTAGCAAATACACTGGAGTGTTAGCACAATGCTGTTCACCATGAACTTGACTTTGGTGCCATCTAAATGGGCTTGAAGTACTGATAATACCTATCCAGGCTTAAATGTATAATATAAAAAACTGAGATTCATAAAATCTGCAAACACATGTCTACCTCAATTCATCATATTAGGGTTTATTAAGGAGAGTGGTGGGTCTCTTAGGAGAGAGTGAGTAAATATGAATTTAGTCCACAATACAGAATGCACAAAAACTCCTGAAGTTGATTCCACCTATAATAAAGGTTTCCTATTCACTTAAAAAAAAAATCAGATAGTTAAGCTTACTTGGCATTCACTTGATAATTTGTTTAGGTACTGGCTTGTTGAGGCTCTCACTTGCATTTTAAGTGCTATTTAATCCATTTAGTTCAGTTAAAAGCAATTAAGAAGTAATTGTTTTAGGATTTTGAACTCATAGAGATACCTATGTTGCAGTTTCTCAATGTATATAGCACGGTGGGTTGTTTTTTAAAAAGGGGAAGTAATAAGTTCATGCGTATTTTGCATGTGTGTTTGTGAATGAATGGAATAGAAAAGTTGAGAGTCTAGTTTCAGATTTTAAGGGATTTACTTAAATTTTCTTATTACTACCACTATTTCATACCACTTTTTAGAAGTATATCATCACATGTAGGTCTGAATTTACTTTTAAAAACAGTTGAAGAATGTTCTGAGAAACTGTCTATGGTTGGTCTAAGACAGTAAGCTTCTGAAAGCCACAAGTGTGATGTTGTCTTATCAGATCCTTAACTCTACAATGTCTTCTCATCTCAGTATTTCTCTGTCTGTTTTGCATTAATATTGAATTGAACTGAATGAAATTGAACAAGTCTGAAGTATTTCTACACCTGCATTTCTTGAATCTGGATCCACAGAAGAGTTCTTCTAAACCTAACAACATCCTACTCACCCACTAAACAGTGAGGATGATGTCGCCACCCCCATGGGCTGTGGGGAGGATTCAGGGAGAGCATATAAAGTGCTATCCTGATGCTTCAACATGGCAGATGCATCCTCCTGCCTTCTCACTCCCATGGTGACCTAATCAACAGGCCCTGTTGATTCTAAGTAGAAAGATATTTCTAATCTGTGCAATTCCCTCCTTCTCTATGAACATTTCTCTACTTTGCCACCTCTTGTCATCTGGAATACCGAAACCAGCTCCTACCCAGTCCTCTGCCTCCACCTTGCTCCATTCTAACAAAGCCTCCCGGCTCCAACCAGGTGGGCCCTCTCCAAACACAAAGGTGGACAAATTATACCTTGTTTAAAACCCTTCAGTGGCTCCCCAAGTCCCCCAGATAAAGTCAAATCCTTAATATGACTTGCAAAGTCATCCTTGATCTGGGGCCGCGCGGCTCTCCAGCATGGTCCCTGAATGCTCTTTCTCTAACACTCTCTGCCTCAGAAATAGCGTTTATGGGGATAGCTGCTAAAAATGGACTTCATGGGTTTCATAAATATACAGCTAACGTTTTTATAAGTTGTAGAGTATAATTTTCTGTGCGCCTGAGGCCAGAACAGAAGTACTTAGATAAAATTAGACTATAGTCAAACATCAGTTAGTATTAATAAAAGGACCCTGGGGAATCACTTGGTTTCTCCATGTCCTGGGTCCTGTGTGCACTCTGAATGGCTCTTGGACATGCCAATTTTTCAGGTCTTGAAAGGCACAATGCTTAGAAGTTCCTTGACTATTAGTGTATATCGTGCACACATATTATGTGTGCATATTTCATATGTGCACTGTATACAAATATTGTCCACATATTGTGTACTCATGTTGTACATGCATATAGGGCATGCATATGCAATCACGCTAACCAATGTGTCCATAGAGGCCATGTCTATACTCACACAGTTACTCCTCTTGGGGGGCTATCTACAGTTTGGTTCATGTATTTGAACTGTCATTGAGAGTTATCAATTAATATGTTTAAGAGCCTGAATAACTGTTGCCACTTATTGAGCTAACTCAGAGCAGAAGGCTACTGGCTGCTACCATGACTCTGAGAATAACCCGGAGCCAGGGACCCAAGCGGGCCCCTGTCACTGGGGCAGACACTGCGGTGGCACTTTCAGCCTTGCCCCCAAATGGCAGTCGTGAGTGGGATTAACCTGGCAGTACCTCGACCATTGAAGACAGACTCTAGATATTTCCTCTCTAATAGTCGTAACAATGACAGAGCCAGTTACCATATGCCTGGCATTAGGGCCTGGGTTACGGGTGTCCCAAATCTCAATATTTTTCACATGTCAGCACATCACACGTGGCCTTGATAAGGATGTTTGCTTTATTGGTGCGCCCCAGGACTGTTGTGTGATAGCCTCACTTTTTCATTTAAATGAACGAATTAAAAAGGGAATCTTATCACACAAACAAAATGGGAAACCAGTATCATTTGTCATAAATGTGAGGGGAAGAAATGCATCACTAACTACATGTGTGAAACTGAAAAAGTTCATCTGTGTGCCACCTAAAGTCAGCAATTCTACCGAAACGGTGTACTCCAAGCCATACCCTAGCCATACCCTAAATCTATTTTCTTACCTATCACTGATTGTTACAATCCTGAAAGACTGGACACATCACCGCCCTTTTGCAGATGCAGAGATCAAGAGAGAATAAGTAACCTGCCAAAAATCCTGTGGAATTTTTCTGATTCCAAAGCATCTGATCTTTCTACTGTGAGTCCAGATATAGGTTACTTAGGTTCATCTCCTGCAATGCTTTTCCATTGTAAACACACATTTATTTGTCTGAGCTGTCGTGGTAAACAAAGGTGAAAAGCGTCGACATTTTTACGTTAGAATTTAGGTTACCGTGCACCTCAAAAAATTCTCCTTAAAAAATAGGACTATATTTTCCGTGGTTCCTAGGTTATAGACACTGATGCTTAAGGTCGTATATTGTTTTCCCTGTTGTTCGTGTGAGTCCTGGTTTAGAAAAATCCCAAAGAAATAGTCAACCAATGTACGTCCATGGGACCACGGGGGTGAACTTGAAGCAGCCCATTATTTTTATCTCAAATGATAACAAAACTTCCCATTTGTTTTGGGAGCCCTTTCAGCTCGTGGGCCTCATTCACAGGTCCCCCACGCTCAGGGGAAGGGAACTACAGAGCCAGCACAATGCAGGAAGGTACGGCCTGTCATGTTGGATGCTGGGTTTTATGCCATAGAGCAATGACGTGCTACACTGAGACATTTTAATGACAATGTGTAAGACTCTACATCTGCTAACTTCAAATCTTGTGGGGCATGAGGGGAGGGGAAGTTACTGCAGACACTATCAGAAAAGGAGAGAGAAGAGAGAGACAGAGAGAGAGAGAGAGATGGAGATCTTATTATTCGAGTCGTCCACTCCTGGCCACGCAGGGCCCTATGTCCGTAACTACACCGAAGGCAATGGAGAGAGCTGAGGCGCCTTCCTCTGCGAGTCTGTTTTGGGTCCACCCGGCACTAAGGCCAGGAGCCCTCATCAGGGCCTTTCCGCTCCAAAACAGCTGCTTAACTCAGTCTTCGCATCATCTCATGTTTTTTAAAAATCCATCTCTTTAGAATGGTTGCCTTAATTTAATTTTGGAAATGACTGTTACGACAAGGACACAGAACCCTGACTGGAAGCCTGACAAATAGGAGCGCAGCGCCGCGGGCAGAACGTCAGCGCCCCGGGAGCGCTTCGCCTCCGAAAACGCTGTACAAGAGCTTCAAAGGTATTTCTTCAAATGTGTCATCGTGCCAGGACTCACAGCAGCTTTATGAGCAGCAAATAAAAGAAATATGTGTTTTTTTTTCACAAACACTGGGCTATTGAAAGAAAGGGGCCAGAATGTGTTTCTTTGATCCGTTGTGACATTGCACTGTGTTGTGACAGGACGTGACACAATCAGTAAACAAACGACACGCAATTCCTTATGGGGTGGTGACGGCATGGAGACTTCTAAACAGGGCCCTGGGGGGTGAGAGGGGGTCAGCACAGAGTAATCTGGTTGGGGGGACAAGTACTAGGTTTGTAATTTTCTGCACAGTGTCATGTTTTGTATTTCCATTTATATTTGCTTCCAAATTCTTTACAAAACCAGGTCACTAACATCTTGATATTTCCATGCATGGGTTGAAAGCATATAACACCATTCTCAACTTTTTTTCATTGTCTACTATCATTTAAATGTTTTGAAACTATCTCTTCTCCTCTCCCAACCAATATAAAACTTTGAATTGCATATGAATTATTTTTCATTCAGAGGTTACCTTCTAATAATTTTTCCATGCAAATTTGTAACTCCTTGGATTTTCTATTATTGCCACCATTACTACTATTCGTACTACCAAGCACCTACTATACACCAAGCACCATACTGAGAACCTTATACACCTAATGTGTTGATCCTAACAACGCTTGCAAGGATGGCACATAGCCAACATTATTACATAATTTTACGGGCTTGGAAACTAAGTATGAAAAAATAAACTAACTTTCTAATGCCACAGGCTACTAGGAGGAAAACTAGAATGCTACAAGAAATCTTGGAATGAAAGAGAAAAGTGTTACAGGCAAAGGGATCTCTGGGCGCCGGGAGAGGCAGAGTGGGGAAATGAGGCTTGAACTAGCCACCACCAGCTAAGAGCATCTGTGTCCCTGCTATGTAGGCAAGTGGCCTGGTCCCAGGGCTCCCTGGAATGCTTCCTAGGTCACACCCTGCCTGCCCGCTGGCTCTGGACTGAGATGGTAAAACTCCACATTGCACACGTTCTTTCTTGAGGTCCTTTGCACTGTAGCCTTAGCCCTCATGGAACAAAGGAATAAATAAAACACTTTTTTATGCAATATAGCTTAGCAATTGGGAAAAAAAGTTACAAAGAAACAGACTTCCTCTTAATCCCCCCACTAACAATCTCAAATTTATATCCCTCTATTCAATCCAATAATCCAATACAGTTTGCCCCAAGCTCACAGCCACCAGGAAGACGTAGCTAAAAGTGAAGTCCCACAACATTTTTTTCCCTTAAAATCCTTCATGGCTTTCCATTGTCCGTATTTGTACTGTCCAGTGTGGTAGCCACGAACCATATGTAACCATCAAGCACTTGAAATGGTTAGCCCAAATTGAGATACGCTGTGATTGAATAATATACATCAGATTTCAAAGACTTAATAGAAAGATAAGAATGCACGATAGCTGATTGATAACTTTCATATGGTTTACCTGTCGAATTGATAACATTTTGGCTGTATTGGGTAAAAGAAAAAGTTATGAAAATTGACTCTACCTATTTCTTTTCACCCATCCTTCAGTGTGGCTCTGGAAGCTGTCTCCAGGGCAGGCTTGGAGGGCAAAGGTATTTCTCCTGAATAACAAAACCAGAGCAGCCAGACGAACTGATTGAGGGTCTTCACAGACAGCAGGAGCATCCTCGCCGCACCTTCCAGCAGGACATGACCTGTGCTGTGGGACACAGACCGTGCAAATTCTCCAAAGGGAAGTGGTTCCCCTGCTCCCCAAACAAGTCTTGTTTTTGTATAAAATCGTGAGTGTGTCCAGAATGGTTTAATTTATCACTTACCTGTAGACCACCAAACCGTGAGGAGCCAGATTAAGCCAGACTAAAAGAACTGCATGTGGGTGGCAGACCCCAAACCATGACTCACAGCTGCGTGGTTGACCTGGTGGAACTTGGTTACCATTTAGGAAGTGGTGCGTTTCACAAGAGCACGGGCATTTCCCACATGGGTGGGAAGAAGCAGCCCCAAAAAGGCGTGAACTGCAAGCAGTAGCTGCTACTTTTACCTCCCAGCTCTCATTCTTTCCCCTTCAAATAACCATGCCCCCGTGTTTTGGGGGAGCTATGCCTCTCCTATGTTCAATCAATGCAAATATCAATATGAAGTTGTGAAGATAAAGCATTTGATTGCTAATTAGCCATGTAGCTCCACCATCAAGCATGAAATTCAGACAGAAACACATGGCCCAAATCAAGCCTATCAGAGCCAACGAGGTTCAACCCCTGTATTGTATTTGTTCTGCCTCCAAAATGAACTGCTGTTCCCTCTGGTGCACAGGGGGAAGAGCACGTAGGTCCGCTGTAGCTGTTTCGCAGGCAAGGCGTGCCCAGAGCAGGTCCAACCCTGAGGCGGCAGAGCTGAGGGGAGTCTGTGCCTGTTAACACTGGTTGAGACCCACGTCTGGTCGTACCCAGGACTCATTCTTTGCTTTTCTTAAACTCATTGGAGTTGGATTTCTTGGTGACAGCAACAGAAAACATTTAATGCAAATGATAGCGATATTCTTGGCAAAATGAACGATATATGGTAATAATGAAAAGTCTACAAACACTTTGGGTGCTTTTCGTAATGCCTGGCTCACAACATAGGTAACTGATTAATGCGTCTAGAGGAGCAATTTGAAACACTAGACCCGATTACGTTACTCAAGAAAAGGAAGGAGAGAGTGCTATTTTATTTTCAATATTTATGTGGCATAAAATTAAACAAATCTGGCTTGAATTCTTCTTGGAGTTTTTATTTATTATCTTTAAATTCAATGTATATTTTTAGATGTGAATCTGGCATTTGTACTATTGTGAATGTTTCCAGCTTCTTTGGGGTGAGTGAGAGAATTTAAACATATATGAGCCTGCATGTGTGCAGGCAGGCACACACATGCACAAAAGCTTTCCAAGAAGTATACTTTTTATATTTAAAAGTGACATCTCAGGAATTTTTCTGAGTGAGAACATGCTTTTAGAAGACCTCTTCTTGCAGATACTGACCAAATTCAAAATGCATATTGATAGCACCTTCAAAAATTCAGCTGAAGGCAGCATAATGTTAATCTAACCATACCATTCTGTCTTAAGTTAAGCTATGATTATTTGGTTAAAAACACAAAACTTTTATAATAATATTATTAGAATTTATGTTATTATAAAGTTGCATGTCATCATTTCTCATCTAAAAAGATATGCATGCTTTAAAGCATGTTTACCAGCTGAATGCTGCTTAGACAGATGTGCTGGTTATTAATCTTGTGTAATATTTAGAAAATAAAATTAAGTATCTACATTCAGAATATGCTAAGAGATTGAATTGAAAATTGAGTGTTGAAAAGTTAAGCTTTGTTCATATTTTCCAAAGAGACATACTTGGGGCTTTTCAGAATATATATATTTTTTGTTTTGTGCTTTGGTTAAGCTTCAGGTGAGAAGGAAGCATTTACATAGAGCCGGAAAAAGTGGTCTACAAAAGGTCATGAAAGAAGGTTGTGTGTTAGCTAATCAGTAGTGCTATCAATTGGGGCGTATCCAGTGTCACAGCCATTTAGCTTCTCCTGTGGTGTAATGAGACTGCTCTAAGATGTCCCCTGCTAATGTCAGTGCAGGAGGGTGATTATGTGGGCAGAGGCCGGCTGCCTCCGGAAGAGAAGGAATGCCATAACCAAGTGAAACGAAATGGGAAAACCACCTGGATTTATCTTTCTGCTGTTATTCTAAGATTGGTCCATATGCTTTTTTTTTTAAGATGTGAACGATGTTTACAAAAATTCTAATAAATGCTGTGTACTTTATCTAAATCATCACTACGACTGCATCCCAATAGATTTTCAATGTTAAATTGATCACGAAAAAGGTGAAACTTCTTAGTCTCTACCAGCTTCTGTCACTTACTTCACAAAACTTAAAATACTCCATTTTCATCTTTATGTTTATTTCATATTTTGTAGCTAGAGTGGAAATTAATCGAAGCATGCTGAGGTTTCTAAATGCCGGATCATTCAACAACTTGGAAGCTTTCTGTCCAACAGTCAATTGTGCCCTGGTGATGTGGCCGTTTGTAAGGACATGGAATCTGTGCCAAGCTATTTCCCATTCTTAAAACCATCCCACTTCGCTATAGGGCAATAAGATGTTTAGTGGGATTTTAAATAAATGCTGTATTAATTTTTGTGTTTTTACTCCTAATGCTGTGTATCACTAGTAATTGCTATTCTTGCCCCCTTTATAATTATACTGTTATATTGTTGGTGTTTTAACGAAAATACTTACTGTTTCTAAGATAATTTAGTTTCCAAATTCTATGATGTGTAGA
>NW_012138858.1:4082453-4084140 GCF_000956105.1 Propithecus coquereli
GAAATTTGCAAATTAATAAACAAAACATCTACCTCAAAAGGCTAAAAAAAAAGAGACTGACAAAATAAACCAAAAAATAAGAAAGTAGAAGAAAAGAAAAAAATCAGAAGTTAATAAAATGGAAAATAAAAACAAAGAAGATCAAATCCAAATGGTGATTTTTAAAAATGAATAAAATTGATAAACCTTTGTTGAGACTGGTCAAGAAAGAAAGGTCCAAATAATCAATTTCATGAATAAGAAGGATAAGTCCTTCTAGACCAGGAAGACAGCCAAAAGATAATGAAATAATATTATGAACAACTTTATGCTGTTAGAAAAGAAAATTTACTTGAATTGAACAAAATAGCTTACAAAAATAAAATTCACCAAAATTGCTTTCTCCTCATCATAGAAAATGTGAGTAATCCTTAAAATAAGGAATTAAATTTCTAAAACAAAAAATGTTCACTAAGAAAACCTTAAATCCAGATGATTTTACCCATAAGACTTCCCCAAATATTTAATAGAAATATAATTCCAATTACACACAATTTTTTTTCTGAATGTATTTTATGAACTAATCTGTTAGAGAAGGTGAAATAGAAAAAAATTATAAACCAACTCTCTCATGAATAGAGATAAAACATCTGAAACAAAATATTAGCCAGCTAAATTCAAATGATATAAATCAGGACCTCATTGATTTTATATTGGAATGCAAGATCGGTTTATCATGAGAAAATCAATCACACTATTTTAACTAAAAATGGTTATTTAAGGAGAATAATAACACAATCATTTCAATAGATGCATGACAGCATTTGAGAAAACTAAAAATCCATTCATAGCAAAATCACTGAACAAATTAAGAATAAACCAGAACTTCCTTTACCGATAAAAGGTGCTGACCAAAGCAACAGCAAGTATCTTACTCAGTGATGAGATCCTGGATTGTCACCCTTCAGGTTCTAATTGAGGGAGAGGATGTCCTATGTCATCTTTTCAGTATTGTGTGGAGTTCCTAACCAGGGTATTTAAGTATCGTAATTTAATACTATCCAGTATATTAAATAGAGAAAAAAGTGAAAATATAAGAATTGGAAAGGAAGAAATAAGTCAAAAGGAGGAAACAAAACTGTTATTATTTGTACACACTATTATGGAAAGTCTCCAAAAGCATCTATAGAAAAACTATAAGAATTCACAAGAGTTTACCAAAGTCAATGAAAAAAAATCAGTTTAAAAAACTGTCTTATTTTATGCCAGTGAAAAATAAAATTGAGGTTAAAGAATACCAGTTACAATAAAGATGCAAAAATCCATAAGACTAGAGACAAAATTAACGGCCAAAAAAGTATAAGACATCTGTGTAAAAAAATTATTAACCTTTGTTAATGGCATTAAAGAACACCCATGGAGAAATACACCATGATGCTTCATTGGAAAACACACGGTGTAATACAAAGGTGTCAGTTCTTCCCATCTGGAAATACATATATTTATTGCAATGCCAAACAAAAAACCAAAAGGAGTTTTAAAACTTTTTGTGGTGTTATTTGATAAAATTATTCCAAAACAATTATGAAAATTCATAACCGAAATAATTTTGACATTTTTAAAGAAGAATAAGCTGGGAGATCTTGATATGTCACTGTCAAAGCTTTTCATAATGGAATGGAAATAGGCACAGTGTGGTGGCTGGCCC
>NW_012138858.1:4087930-4089824 GCF_000956105.1 Propithecus coquereli
ATTATATTATTGATCGTATTATTTATATGATAACTTGGTTATAGGATTTATCTGGTTCAGTTTCCTGCAAATTTTCTTCTTAGGCCAACAAAATTTGTACTACAAGCAACTTCATTTTCAACTGATGGAATTGAAAGTGAGCTCAAAAGCAAGACCAATTGCAAGATCTTAAATAATTTTTGATAATTTTTAATATTGAGAATGATCTTTCTCCTGATGCAACTATTACTGGAGCTGTTAAGAGTATTTTATAGGATGTGACAAAATCATGATACTTTTTTGAGAAATTATTACAAAATGTAAATTTTAGTATATATAGAGCAGACTTTTGTGGCACAATTTTTCTAAAAAGATTTAACTCTTCATACAAACAAGACTCATTTAAGTTTTATCTTAATTATAAATATAAATTTACACAATGACATCCCACTGTTTCTTCTGACCTTTCTTTTAACTTGAAGAGACTGTATAAGAAACTGAAAATAACTTCATGATTGTGTGTAACTTAAAACACCTATGCATGCTTTCACTGTATCTTCATTATAATGGAAACATAATTTTAAATCTGCTTTTCTCTTTATTAATTTATTGATTCAAAGCTTCCTATGAAAATAGAATTCTTTTCCATGAAATGTGAAATATTTAAATTTAATTTCTGTTTCTAATCCTGTGGATATTTGCTTTGAAATGTTGAGGCAGTTTTCAAAACTGTAGATTATAAATTTGTCTCTTTATTATTTTCCATGAATCCATGGGAAGCTGACTTCTGCTGGGGCATTTCCTGTTTCCTCACGACCCGGTCACACCCACACCTCCTTCCCATTGCTTTGTTGTCATTTAATTGTTAAGGCTTCATGCTTCTGTCCAACACGTGCCACTAACTTCTCATACTCCACCAAGGAAAATAAGATTTTAGAAAACTATTATGGGTAATTCTTTTTTCCCCCTGTGGTAGTTTTGTCTGAGTTTTGCAATTGTTGATGTATTTTCTTTCTGTTGAACTCCTCTATTCCTGTTTATTCTTTTACACTTACTTATTCTTGCACCAGGCAGATAGATCCACCCAAGTACAGGGGTTGTAGGTAGATTCTCTGCGTAGTTTAGATTTGGCACATTCTCAGTGTCTACGGTAGGGTGTGATTTTTCCAGAACATATCTTGGGAGACTAGGCTGACTGTCTCAGCTTTTCAGTTTCTGGGTGCTAGTCAGTACGGACAAGTGAGGAAGTACATAAAATAAAAATTGAAAGTGCAGCTTCAATCCCCTTGTGGTCCTCCTGCCATCGTTCCCACACCCAGAGCCCACTCACCTCCTCAGATATTTTAGCTTTTAACAGTTTTTTGTGTGTGTGTTATCAGCACCCTTTTTTGCTTTTCTATATGCATAGAGAGATGCACTTTATTATTTATTTCTTCTTTCTGTTCCATAAAATATCGAGTTGGCAATATTCTTTATAATACTCTGTAATGTGTTTCTAGTTCCCTAAATGTATATCTTAGAAGAGTTTTTCTTGTTAGTACATTTAAATCTAAGGCTTTCTGTTTAGTGGGATTTCAATACAAATATTTCTTATTTTTGACATTTTCTCTTTCAAAGACTTTAGTTGCTTACGACATTTGGCTCTTACAATAAATATTGTGTTAAACATCCTTTCAAATGTGCTGCTTTGTACATAAGTGCAAGTTTTCCTGTAGGATACGTGATGAAAACAAAATTCTGGGTCAAAAATGATGGGTATTTATATTTTTAATCCATGGTCCTAAGCTGCCCTCCAAGAAGGCTTCACTGAACTAGCTTCCCCTACAGCACCTATTTCTCTCTGCTGTATCCCATACAGGTTATTCACAAAGATCTTAATTTTTTGCAAGTCTCATGGGTAAATAAATTATATTTT
>NW_012138858.1:4090051-4093108 GCF_000956105.1 Propithecus coquereli
ACAAGTAAAATATAACATTTAGGGACACAAACTTGAGTAATAAGAATATAAGCAAAGAAAGGAAGTGATTGTCATCTCAGTCAAGACAGCGGCTTCCTCAATGGGAAGGGATGTTTAGGGGCCCCCTGGGTGCTGGCCATGTTCTAACTTTTGCTGTGGGTAATGGTTCTATGGGTGTTTACACTGGCTTGTTAAAGTATGTATTATGTTTTATGTGCTTTTCTAGATGTGCATTTCATAATAAAAAGTTTGAGAAGTATATAGTAACAATTTAGAACCTCTATTTTCCATATAGAAATTCTTACTTACCCTGATATTTACTGAGGGCAAAGTATGAGAACTTAGTTATACTTCATGACCCTTAAAATGCCAGTTTTACTTGTCACATACAGGCAGTGTGACATATACCAGCACAAAGCAGAGTAAGGATATTTGTAGCATTGTGCTGCTTCATTTATATTCATTGTAAATCTAAAGTGATTCGCTTTGAGTTTTTCTTATATCAAAGAAAATTAATAAACTTGAATTTTCACAATGCTCAAGTAAATATCTAAAACTTAGTTGTTACTGCATGTTATATAAAATAAAATACTGCAAAATCACTCTAATGTTTGAATGCTTGCATATGTTAAGCACTGCTAAGGTTCTTTGAACGCTTTTGCATACTGGCATTGATATGAGTGAGGTAGGAAATTTATTACCATAAGACACTTGAATTTTCTATAAGTTTATTGCTATATATGCACAGTTCTTTTGCAATGCTTTACCATTGAGTAAGAGATATCATTTTTAGAATACTCAATGTCAGTTGTAATTTGAAATAAAAGGTTTATTTTCCATGGAAATACAAAGATATGTTCCACTAGATCATGTAGAAATGAATCTGAGAGTTCAAGACTTTTGGGATGCAGCATCTTCAGTCTCTATGCCTACAGGCATTAGGATGGGATACACTCCATTAACATACAAAAGCTGCCAATTTGCCTTGACATTGGAGAACTGGGCCTCCTGGCAAAATATAGTTAGATTGGTTTGGTTGTTTTCTACTGCATAAAACAAACGCTATTAAAATAATGATATAGGAATTCATAATTTTAATATAGCAATCATCGGAACTTATGGTTCTTTTAAATGGACACAAAATCTTTCCCTTTAATGTAGAGTTACTGGCTATATCGACCAGCATCAGATATTGTGAAAAGAATGGAAACTGTTTATATTCAGAAAGCTGCAAAAGCTACATTTTTACCATTAAGAAAATTGCACTCAGAATGCAAGTGTAAGTGCTGGTAAGTGTGATCAATACTGGGGAGCTAATTTGACTAAAGGGCTCTGTATTTTTGTAGAAGCATCTTAATTGGTTACGAAGGAAGGGAGGCTTGTTCCTACTCCATAATAAGATGCACTTAGAATGTGTCTGTCACTTGGGACTATGCTACATCCCATGTTTGGGCAAGAATATTTACTTCTAGAATGTGTATGCAGCCTGCTTCACAATGGAAAATATCAACAATGTCACGACGTACTTTTTTTCAATTTCGTTTGCTTAGTAATTTTGTCAAAGAGAGGAATAATACTTAAGCAACTCCCTCTTAAATCTACCCAATGTTGCACATTAACTTGTTACTTATAAGCCCCACCACTTTAATTAAGAAAGTACCTATGAATTAAAAATTTACAAACTTGTAAGAATTTGGTCCAATTTCATTTAAAAATATTTTGAAAGAATATTGCATCTGAAACAATTTTATGTCTCAGGTGTGACACCTAGTCTAGTGGAATGTTGACAAAGATGATAGAAATGGCAGTGTCCACTTCGCTGTTCAGCACAATGTGCAACGCTCCAGATTTAAAATCAGAAAATCTAGTTTTGAGCTCCCACTATGGGATTTACTGGCTGTTTGACTTGGAGGTTATCTTCTCTAAATTCAAGAGAATAAAGATGGAATTGCTGTGAGGTTCAGATGAGCAAATGTATCTGAAGGAGTAAGGAAAGCCACTGGAGCCACACTCGAGCAGGCAGACAAGAGGTCCTTATTCAGCTCTCATGTCCCAGTAGAGGCTCCAGGGCTGTAACTCATGTATCAGTCATTAACCTTTGATAAAGTTAGCGCTAACTTTAGATGTGTCTCTTACAAACAGCATATAATTAGACTGTGGGAATGAGCATTGGCTCTTCTTGGAGATTTTTCCCTTTAATAAATGCGGTTCCAGTTCCATGATTGTTTTCTTTGAGTGTTTTTACTGTATATGACTTTTTTAATGTATGTACTCTGGAATTTTTGTCTGATTTATAAGAATGCTATAGAGTGAATGTTTGCTCCCCCCCTTCATGTGTTGAAGCCCTAATGTGATGGGATTGGGAGGTGGGGACTTGGGGAGGTAATTATGTCATTACGGTGGAGCTCCAGAGCCCTCTCTTTCTACCATGCGCGACTACAGTGAGAAGACAGCTGTCTGCAACCAGGCAGGGACCCTTGCCAGACACAGAATCTTCAGGCACCTTGATCTTGGACTCCCAGCCTCCAGAACTGTGAGTAATAGAT
This sequence comes from Propithecus coquereli, assembly GCF_000956105.1. Taxonomy (NCBI): domain Eukaryota; kingdom Metazoa; phylum Chordata; class Mammalia; order Primates; family Indriidae; genus Propithecus; species Propithecus coquereli. The sequence goes on from NW_012138858.1 coordinate 4,092,598, forward strand.
GTCTGTTGTTTAAGCCACCCAGTCTATAGTATTTTGTTATAACAGCCCAAACTGATTAAAATGAAGAATATTAATATTTACCTTTGACTCCTAGAAAAACATTTCCCCAAGGCCAGCAACATAATTGTGAATGCAGAGCCCTTTGTTCAAAAAGCAGGGGAAAGAGACATTAAAGGTATTATAATATAAAGCTTTTTTCTTTTAAAATGTTATTACTTATAAAATGCCATAGAGATAATAGTGATAGATGCATATCAAACTTAAGTTGCAGAAACTGAAATCTTTAGTGTCATAATTAACACATATAATAAAGTAGATATTAATGCTTTATTAATGTGATAACTTGGTTATAGGATTTATCTGGTTCAGTTTCCTGCAAATTTTCTTCTTAGGCCAACAGAATTTGTACTACAAGCAACTTCATTTTCAACTGATGGAATTGAAAGTGAGCTCAAAAGCAAGATCAATTGCAAGATCTTAAATAATTTTTGATAATTTTTAATATTGAGAA
>NW_012138858.1:4094697-4106030 GCF_000956105.1 Propithecus coquereli
TTTTAATTGGCTTTTCCCTGATTGACAAGATTGAATATACTTTGATTAATATATGTTTATACTTTTTCTTCTGTAAATTTCCTATTTGCATTCTTCACTCAGTTTTTCCTTGCTGGACTTTTAGTTGCTTATACATAGGACTTCTTTATTACATTGTATATAAAGTGTCATCTATTCTTTAAGTTATCTCCCAGCCTGTTATTGTTTTTTAGCTTTGTAGTCAGCTACGTCAACTTCCTTAACTGGCTCTGGATTTTGTTTCTCGAAGTTTTGCTTTCTCAAAAATTGAGCCTGTCATTTTACAAGATAATATTCAATTTTTTTACCTGATTCACTTCTTAGATTTTGAGTGAGAAGTCAACCTGGAATTTGTTTTTCCATTTCCCCAAAGAGCACATAAAATATATTCTCCTGCATTGTAAAACAAAATAAAAATTCCTACAAAGTCAGTGGCATTTTCGATTAGGACATCTCTTGAACTGGAGAAGAAACAAACCCCTTGATCCCCTAGGCTGGCCTGCAAATATAAAATGACAGACAGGTAGATTCTTCAAAACATAAAGACTCTGCACTTTACAATATATTTTTGTAACAATTGCTTTCCAAGAGATTAAACATTTTATGCAATTGGTACTCGCCCTCACATAAGGAAGTTGCCAACAAATAAAAACCAGGTTATTATGTAAAAAATAATTTAACTACTCAGAATTGTTTAATGGCAGAATAGCCTATCCAGGAGCAGACTAGAAATATTCATCTTTGACCTCATGTTTAGAAGTTACAACAACTCCTAGTTATACTCATGCAAGAATTACACTCAAGTTCTAGCTGAATAGTTTTCATTATAGTTTGTATGTTTATGGGTTAGTTATTTAACACGTTGTGTAGTTTCACTTTTCAGCTAACCATTTTTGTACACGTTATAAATCTAGTGATAAGAGGAATCACTTCAAGAATTGTTACAGAGAGGAACAAAAAGTAGCCGTGGCCACGATTCCAACGCCTGGAGTACACAGATTAGAAAAGGACCCTCCTCACACATCAGGCTCTGCACGATGCTTCCCCATCTGCCTCCACCTTGGGTTTTGTATACACTCGGTAGCTATTGACTGCATAATTGATCTCTAATTACAATATCTAAACCTTGAGGATCCCATAGGGGATGACTGCATTTCTACGGGAGAAGGCAGCAGGCACAAATTGGTTAATTGGGGCTTAGGTTTGTAAAAACTGTGATTTCCACTGTAAGGGTTCATGTGGGCTCATGTGTGATGCCAGTGGGATGAGTCACCATAGAACTCTGAAATCACTCATGGAGGCCAAAATGTCTCCAAAAATGTGTACAGTGTAAATAAAGAAACACATCTTTCCTGTGTCACTTGGTCTCCAGGGAGGAGACATGCTTGACAGGGCTGGCATTTTAAGATGGGCCTCATCTTTGCTGCTGACCAGGTTGGTAATGTGAATCTCCTTCTCTCTGTTCAGTTTCCTAATCAGTGATATCCATTTCTCCCCATCTCACAGGGAGGCTGTGAGGAGAAATGAGACAGTAAAGCTGAGATGACATGCTTTGAGAGGTGCCAGATTAGTACAAGGTACGGTTATTAATTTTGTAGGCTATTATTAATAACCCATAAAGAAAACCTGAATTTAACTCCACACCAGCTCACTGTACCATAAACTGAGAACTAAAAACTGTGTCAGAATAAAAAAAGATACTATTTCCATAATCCCTCCATAGTAAAATTATTTGCAGGGCACTACATGCTTTGGGGGATTTCATTCTTTAGAAAACTATTAACACAAAATACCAAGTAGACCAACATCCTTTAATTACACTAGTAAACCAGAGCAACCCAAATTTTGAATATTCTAGGAGTGTGCATAATTTTTATTACTACTAAAAGTATGCTGTACATATTTTCAGAAGCAAAAAAATAGAAGGAGGAAAAGATTTAATTTAGATACAATTCCTTGATCACGGGAGGAACGCAAATATTTGTAGTTCTGAGAATAATGCTCCGAAATGCGAAGGTGCAACATGATGAAGCACACGCTCGGAGGACCAGCGAGGCAGACAAGCTGCTGTGAAGCTCGCCAGGGACGTCATCACTGCCCTACTTACGGGCAGGTCACTAATTCTTTGAGATTGTCGAAATTGGAAGGGAATTTAGAAGACACCTTAGTCAATACCATATTGTTAAGTCTTAAAACATTTCAGGATTTACTTAGTGAAAAACATCCGCGTGAGGGTTTTTGAAAGGCAGATATGGTACAGCTTGCTGCTACATCACTTGAGAAAGTGGATCGTCCTTTACCGACTGGTTAACACCAACATGTGCTGGTCGCTCAGGCCATGGCTCTGCAGTCCTGCTGCGCAGTACCATGGCTGACCACTGGATCCTGCCCGACATGCCAGCATCCATGATCCCAACAGGGCTCCCAGCTCGCCCTGTCCAGCCTGCTGTCCGGAGACCTCACCCCTTTTGGCTCCCATATTTCCCGGTCTAGTCACATGCTCCTCCCTCTACTCATCCTGCCTTCCAATCATAACGAGATCATTGCTAGGAACTCACAAGAACGAGGACATCTCTATAGTTTGAGGGTCTCTGCAGCAGCCCTGACCCCACAGTTATGCTTGGCATTGCCCTAGTGGGGACTTTGAGCAGCAGTTCTGCCTCTGCTCCATGTTTATGCCTGGACCCCGAGGCTGTGGGAAACATCCTTTGAAATCCAGGGGGAAAAGCTGTGCCCCCGCAGCCCTGCACACTGTGCATCTGCCATCAGCACCATGTGGGCACCACCAAGGTTTGCCGCTTGCCCTTTCTGAAGTGGTGGCCCGAGCTGCACCCAGGATGGCTTGAGCCGGCTTGAGATTGATTTCTTACGGCTCTGGAGGCTGGGAAGTCCCAGATCAAGAGGTCCACGTCTGATAAGGGTCTTCATGCTGCATCATCCTGTCCTGGAAGGGCAAAAGAGAGAGGGAGAGACAGAGACAGAAAGAGAGACAGAGGTGGAGAGGCCAAATTTATCCTTTTACCAGGAACCCATTCTCATGGTAACTAACCCACTCCCTCAATGATGGCAGCAATCCACTCATGAAGGCAGAGCCCTCGGGGCCTAATCACCCCCAAAGGTCCACTTCTTAACACTGTTGCACTGGGAATTAAGTCTCCAGCGCATGCTTTTTAGGGGATGCAATCAAACCATAGCACCATGTCCTAAGGGAAGCTGACACTGCCCCAGTACTAAGCTGGAATCTTTCTCTCAAACCATTCATGAATCATCCCAACTTCCAATTCTTGGTCCCATGCAGAATAAAACTAATCTCTCTCATATTTAACTGTCATTGTCATATTGGAGGAAAATACCATATTCTCTTCTTGAAGTAAAAAAAAAAAATCAATTTCTTCAAATACTCTTCATCTAACTTGGTAGTCACAAAACGTGTTTTCAGGGGCCAGCACATTAAAAACAGCAATCACTGTACAGAACTGTGTATAGAGATGCTTGTAACATCAGCCTGAAGCTGTTTTGTAGAACCAAAATAGGTTCTACTGCAAAATAAATTCTTGATTTTAGCTTATTACTTCTTAGTCACGTAGAAACAGAAGTTGCAGACTGAACAAAGATGATTTTTATTAATGTAACATTGACCATGTCACACAAATATATTTTCTATCCTCTGTCTTTCCTCCCTACTCATTCCAGCTGTTTACCTGTAGATTCACAGCTTCCTCTCTTCCCCAACCCCACCAATGGCCTTGCATCTGATTCCGTCTCTTGAAGGACAAGAGGGAGATTTCCATAAATAGAAGGTTTTTCATGAGTTTTTCTGTCAACTCTCTTTTATGGAATTAGCTGACGGCAGCTGAACTTTTAGGAACCGTGATTGAAGCAAAGGATATGGGCAATACTTGGAATCCCGGAGCTGGGACACCCTTCTTCTCCTATTAATTAGCAATTTCAATGTATTTCCATAGCATGGTATGGGATCCATAACCTAGTAAGATGATCACATATATCTGGAGTTATATAGGTACTTTTTAAAAATTGAATTAAGAATCAAAATTTTGCTTAGAGCTTGTCTTCACAAATGTCCATTATACTGTTTCAAGCTGGTGGGTAAGTGCCTTTTATTAGCTATGAGGGGAAACATTAGCACAGAGTGTATCACAGCAGCTGTTCTGTGGAGGGGGACAGGGCTTCTTGCCCAAAGCAGTGTGCTTGACCACACTGGAGAGGTCACCTGGAAGGTCACAGCAAACACGAACGCGCAAGACTGCGCAATACCTGCTATTTCTGTGACTTGAAAGAAATGGAGCCAGGTATAAGTCAAACTAGTCCTCAGATGGCTACACCTAACTTTGTATCAAATTACCACGGTTCATAAAAGAGAGAGATACCATTATAAATCTATTTCAAAGGAAGAAATAAAAAGAAACAATGTTCTAAGATTTATACATACATATATAGATTATACATACATAAATTTTGCACAAACTCATATGCATGGATACTCTATGTTTTATGTTATTCTAATTAAAACACATCTTCTGAAATTACTGCATATGGTGACTTCACCTTAATAACTTAAAAAAAGATCATATTACTAAAGTATGTCTTACAGAAAGCAACTTGGTACCAGTGTTTATCACATGTAGAGACCATATAAAACAAAACGGTTTTGAAAACCCGTGTAACACTACATTGGCTGTTTTTTGGAAGTCTGTAAAACAAAATCTATTTTTTAAAAATAGATTTTAAATATTTTAAAACAAAATATTTTTTTTCCCTTACTCATGGCAAGGTTCATGGCTGAGACCCCTATAACAAAAAACAGATTAGGAAGAGAAAAGCATAACAAATTTATTTAACCAAAGTTTTAAGGCAGCATGGAAGCCTTCGGAAGTGAAGACCCACAGACGCTGGCAAACGGTTCTCTGACGCACAGCCACAGACGTGTGACTGGAGGACAAAAGGGTACGAGCCAACGGTAGCAAACGCAGGGGCACTTCGCAAAGCCTGTTTGTGCAGATTCTTCTTGGCCTCTCTCGCGATGTTTCTTCCCTCTAGGCATAGAGAGCGTAGGGCAGGACGCCTGTCACGTGAGTGTGAACTAAAATGAAATCCCAAGCCCCCACTGACTGAACAGACCCTCTCTCAGCCAAGGGGACCCAGAGAAACCTTGAACCTGAGCCCCTGGCCCTGATGGGAGGAGAGGTTGGACACACATCATCTTACCCCCTCCCTTGCGAACGGCCAATCGGCTTCTTTTCCCAAGGGCTGAGCAGAAGCCCATCTGCAGGATGCTTCCGGGGCAAGAGACCGCCGACCAGTGAGTTCAGCCGGGCTGTGGAGCATGCGCAGAGAGGGCTTCCACACCGTCTCGTCTGGATAAGGTGGCCTTTCTGCACGTGAACCCCGTAAAAGGGCAGAAAGCTCCATTGCACAGGCACATGTTTCTCCTTTCATAAATATTCATAACTCTTCCTATAGCTTGTTAAATATGTATATTTGGCCACCCCGCTCAGCATAAATTCCTGTTCCTATTGTCCCTGCCTTGAAGCACGTGTTCCTGGCTTGTGGCCGGGCCCTGCTTTCCAGCCCGTGGAATGGCCACCCACAGGCTGCAACCCTTTATGAGACATAAAGCTCTCCTTCTCAAATTATGAGCCTTGTTATTTCTTCAGTTAACGGGAGAGTCTTCAGGGGAGAAGGAGAGGAGAAGGGCAGAGAGTGACCTTCCTGCTTCTGAGGTTTTCTTAATTTCCTACAGCTCAAAATACTCAAAATGCCATGCTGCCGTGTTTTGAAGTACAGTGTTCTGATCCCTGGCTCACCCAATGCAGATAAAAGCATCAGAATATGAAGTGCTTAAAGAACTGAAGTCATTATGTAGAGGGAAAATAATGGGGAAAATGAAGCCCCGTCTCGAGTGTGGACACGGCTGATTGCGGAGACAACAATTCATTTCTTTACTCTTCTCAGCTGATGTATATCTTTCATATGACCCATACCGAGATGATTAGAATCCCTTCCTAATTTCAACACAGGAAGAATTTTTATCTCGCCAGTCCGCAATTTATTTAGAGGTTTAATACATTATTATTCATAGATATTTATCATGTGCTCACTTCATAATCATTTCAATCTTGGAATGACTGACTAATATCAAATTGTAGCTTGTTAAAGATGAAAATTCACTATAGTATATTTTCAAATTGCAAATGTAGTTTTTTTAAAATAAAAATTGATGAAAATGTTGAGGAACAATGAACATAAGATGAGTATCTATTGTAATATCTCCGTTGTCTCTGATTTCATAAAGAGAAAACACTATGGATTATCATTGATTTTTTTAAATACTGGAAAAAATTGCAATATTAGTTATCATGAAACCCATGTTATTGACGTTTATGCTTTTGGTTTAATTAAAAGTGGTTTTTCTTTGTTCTTATCATGTGTGTACAAAGCATAAATAATGATTAATAATAGTCAACAGTATGTTTTGAATTAGTATATAACAGTACTAATCAATACAGATAATCTATGTTTAAGTCCAAGGCCAAACTCCTCAAATAATACATTTTTAAATTACCTTAAAGGTTTTCAAGACTAAACCAGACTCAGATCCTAAACAGCTTGTAGTGATTCATTTTAGTCTAAGCACACCAGCTCAGCATTCGCTCCTGCTGATGGCTGTACTTGACTAAACGTCAAATCAGAAATGTTATTCTGTCTTGAAAGCCAGTGCATTTCCACAATAGGAGTTCATTTGACCACATGCTGGTGTTCTTCATAAAGTCACTTGTATTTAAATCAGAGACACAAACCTCTTTCTTCAGTTCCTCCACCCCTCCCCCTCCACCACCCGGGTATATTTTCCTTAGCGTTGGTAACGTTAACTGGAGTTACATGTGTGCATTCGGATCTGAATATACTTCCAGATGTGACTTTTGTAAGCAAGTTCTTTCAAACAGAGCCCCTTCATATTTCAAATAAAATTGTACCACACAAGATATCTTCAATTAAAAGAAAAAATTCCAAAGGAGGCAGCCATTAGTATGATTAAACACAACATAAAAAATATAAAATTACATCTATATTCTGAATTAGGTCATCTGATTTTGATTCTTGCTTTTCTTTCATTTTTTACTTTAAAAATTGCAAAGATCCTAGGAATGCGATCTTCACTTAAAGAATAAATCTGTGTTATTCACTTTAAAAAAATCATCTAATCCCACTTGGCTGTGTAGAAAATTGATGACAATATTAGAAATCTTATAAGGTAAACGATGTGTACAAAATGATGCCAGATGTCTAAAAATTAATTTTATTTGTGCCTTTACCTGATATTTTAGTTATCTCATAATGGTAGTAGATATGATCCCAAGGCAAAGAGCTGCTTCTGTGTGTATCCTGGATGTAGTCGGACGGGAGAACAGAATGGGGACGGCATGGACGGGCTACGTGCAAGAAAAACAGAGAAGCACTCGATTCTTGCAAGGTCGATGCAAAAACACCCAATTGTTTCCATGGTCATGTGGCCAAGTCTGCTTTTATTTGGCAGGAATTCTCTTATTTTTTAAGTCAGTGAATCTGAAGTTTCTTCAACAAAATTAGATAAAAGCTAAATCTCAGTAACAAAGAGCAGACTTGCCTTTTAAAAACATATGCACTACTGTGTTCTGGGGTTAAAGGATACATATGCAAATTATGTCATGTTTGGTGAAAAATCATGATAAATAACAGCACTGAGCAAAGCATTTCATACTTAATGTCCAAAGAGACAAACAGCACAGAGAAACATTGGTTTTACTCAATCAAAGAAAATGGGGAAAATCTACCATGAGTCACGACGTGCCCCCCACCCCCAATAACACCCTGAGCTTAATTCTCAGTCATTTGTGCAGAGCTCATTTATAACTCTGCGCCTGGTTCTACTTCATTGGCAAAGGCAGACACCAAAACAAGTAATTATCATAATTATTTTGGTCCAAGATTAAATCCTTTTACATGGTACACATTTTTTTTTATTTTGGATTTTTATTAACCATATACCTTTCAATAAAATTTCTATTACACATAATTATAAATACCAAAATATTTGTATCACTCATAGTGGGGTGGGCAGATAACGTATTCTTATCTCTTTGAGACATTTTACTCTTTCATTTTTTCATCGCCACCTTAGTTTTCATCTCTCTACTTTGGGAGATACTGCAAATAACATGCATAATTTAATCTTCAGCTTTTTAAAGCAAAGAAGTAGATTTAGTTCTCCCCAGAGTATTTTATTCAGGAAATATTCTTACCACTAAGAAAAATCCAGTCTGAAATACAAAAATGAAACAAATATGCAAGACAGTATATTTTATTGTATGGGGCTTGTTTTGATCAGTCAATCAGACTGAGACTGAAAATTCTCTAGGTCCATATTTCCATGCAAATATTGATGGGGGAGGTTAAATCCAAGGCTCCAGTGTTTAATGAGGTATCTATTTCATTCTTATTAACTGAAATACTTTAAAAACTAAAGTGGTTAAACTTAATAATTTTATTAGACCGTAATAGTTATTTTATTAACATTTTTCTCCAAGGATTTTTCCGTCTGATTATGAGCACTTTGCAATTTCAGACAGTATGATGGATGCTACTTTTCTATGACAAGAATTTTAACAGCCCTTCCTCAGCACTCAATGCACACCCAATTATGCGTCTGCGCTAGTAACCTTGAATTTATGTTGCCATGGTGACAAACTGGTCATGCATTATGGATTATCATTGAAATTCTACACTCCTACCTAGCATAATGAGAGTTGGGGACTTAATCAAATCAGCCATTCTGTGTGACACAAAGTGAAGAACTAGCTCTCATTGTTCGGCGCCGAGAAAGGAAGCAGGCCTGCCTGCCGGGGAGGCAGCTGCAGTGCCACCGCCTGATAGATGCCCCTCTATACATTTGCGAATGTATAGACAGATGGTGCTCAATGCCTGGAATTTCCAGCTTAGGCAGCAGCTGTTCGGATAACCTCTGCCGTCTCACCTTGTTGTCATGGAACATTGAAGAGGCTGAGAATGCGTATGGATACATTGACAATCTGCCTGAATTTACACTGCATGGCATCTTTCTTTTATCTTAAGATGCTGGCTAGAATGAAGGCAGAGCGAGGTTAGAGGGGGTAGGCGCGGGGGAGGCTTGGGAGGCGGGGAGGCCAGGAGTGCAAGCTTTGGAACGCCAGAGCCTGGTGTTGGAAGATCTGCCATGTCCATTTTACAAGAAGAAAGACAGACAGCATTAGCCTGGTCATCCTTGCCTTAGAGCAATCTGGTTTGCTGCTTTTTCAAAGCCCAGAAATCATAGGCAGGACCTATTCTTGCATATGGTCGAGGCTTCCTCTTACTCCATAGGTAATAGGTATCTTTGTTATCTCTTTGTCTGTTATGGAGACAAAATACCAGTGACTTAAGGTCAAAAGGAGCAGGTGGGATGGCAGGGCAGCATCTGAGCAGAGAGGAGAGAACACTGACTTCCTGCGGTTACTCTCTTCCCTGAACGTGGTGATATATAAACCAGTGAGAAACAGCCGCAGGTACTTCCTGATTTGGAATAGTTTTCACATCAATAGACTTGTTAAATGGTCTTTCTGTCAGAAATTATTGAATTACTGCAATGGTTTACAAAGGCAGTTGCTTTTGAGCAGAACATCAAGCTCCGTAAGTCTCAGGGCCCACAGAATGTGTCTCACCCGAAGAACGAAGACGTATAATTCAGCTCTCATTACACCTGTCCTCTTCCTCCCGCCCACCACATCCCATGATCACGGATAAGGCCGTGGTCACTAACCTCCTGATAAACCGCATGCCTTGCAGGATTGATACCCGCCGACAAACTGTCTACCTATTGATTTCTTTCATATGAATTTTTCCATTGCTTGATTTTGTTATTCCTTTTCATTATTTTATTCTTTCCTTCCAAACTCAAAATTTAAAACTGCCTCGGCCATTTGATTTGGAAGACTTATTCATGTCACAGCATGGAGGAAGGTCTTTCTTAAATATTTCACGAGGCTTTGGGTGTTGTGGCTGATCCGGTAGAGCTCTCCGACTGCAGAATAAGCTGAATTGTCTCATCAATGAAACATGCTTTGACCCAGTAGATTATAACAGCTCCAAAAAGCCATCACACCTTCTTAAGTTAAAGCCTAACAGACTATGAAGCATTCTGGTAAGGTCCAGGGGACAAGAAAAGCTCTGCAGCCTGTGCTATCCATACTTGTGGCCCGGCCAGTAAGAAGGTGGCTTTTTAGATGTCTTGAAATCAGGTCAATATTATACATTTAACAGCTTCCTGGGATCTATTACTGACAATCAAGGAATTGGATGTATAGAAATTTTTAAAATTGATGGATATGTTTATGTTTTTGGTATTTCCTGAGTGATATTATAGGCTATCTATACATAGATATAAAGACTTAATCTAGATTTTATTTCAGAATATAAAACTATCATTAAAACAATGACATATCAAAAATAAAATTAAATAACTAAATGAAAAATACAGGCACAAAATCTGCAAACACCTAAATATATTTCTAAGTTATCCGCCATATATGAATATGTCTTATGCTTGGGTGGAGGAAGTCATTTCTTTCAAGTAGATTAAAAAAAACAACATTTATTTGAATTGTATATATTTGTGCTCTTGCATAAGCAACAGCTTTAATATATTATCATAAAAATATTTTAATTTCTCATTTTTCCTATGAAATAACAATAAATAGTTTTATTTATTTGTTTATTTTTATAATAGTATTACAAGATTTTGATTCTTGCTTTTCTTTCATTTTTTACTTTAAAAATTGCAAATATCCTAGGAATGCGATCTTCACTTAAAGAATAAATCTGTGTTATTCACTTTAAAAAAATCATCTAATCCCACTTGGCTGTGTAGAAAATTGATGACAATATTAGAAATCTTATAAGGTAAACGATGTGTACAAAATGATGCCAGATGTCTAAAAATTAATTTTATTTGTGCCTTTACCTGATATTTTAGTTATCTCATAATGGTAGTAGATATGATCCCAAGGCAAAGAGCTGCTTCTGTGTGTATCCTGGATGTAGTCGGACGGGAGAACAGAATGGGGACGGCATGGACGGGCTACGTGCAAGAAAAACAGAGAAGCACTCGATTCTTGCAAGGTCGATGCAAAAACACCCAATTGTTTCCATGGTCATGTGGCCAAGTCTGCTTTTATTTGGCAGGAATTCTCTTATTTTTTAAGTCAGTGAATCTGAAGTTTCTTCAACAAAATTAGATAAAAGCT
>NW_012138858.1:4106305-4148499 GCF_000956105.1 Propithecus coquereli
AAAATATGGCTGGTCGGGAATGGCATGGTGAGAAGACAATGGATTCTTAAAAGAGAATAGATGAAAATGTGCTTTCTTGTCTGTAGGTGACTTAGAATTTGGAATGGGTGTTGAGACATTGAAAAGTGGCCTTCCAGAGTTGCGCCTGGTGTCTTGCTATCTGGTGGGGAAACTGGAATTCAAAATGCACGCAGGGCCGCCGGCACACTCTCCCCTTCCCAGGCTCGCTCCCCAGAGCGACCCGCCAGGACAGGCACACACAGCCAGTCACTGACTGCTAACCGGTCCTGCGTCGGGGAACTTGAGGGGGCGCCACTCCCCTGTTGAGTGACTGCTGGACACTGAAAACATAAATCCGCATCCTCAGGGTTCCAACCACCCCAGCAACCTTCCCATTCCCGCGAACCCTCCGTGTCGCCCACGTTACCTGTTCGTGCAGTTTTTGGAACAGTCGCCCATGCACCAGGGTGGTCATGTTCTCTTTCTGTCATAAATAAGGCAACACAGTCTCATAAACATGTTGGTTTTAGGATAGTTTTGTACTGTTTCTTTGTTAAAAAAAAAACCAGAGTGAACACCACTGGCCTGCACCTGGGCCACCCCTAGGTTGGCCACCCCTCCCTTGCTGAAAATGAAGCCAGTCTAACCGTCCAGTTCCAACGGGCCTTCTGTCTCCCGTACAATTCCTCAGGTATTGGATTCAGCTTGAAGAGTGGATGGATCTACGTCTAATGCGGTGTGGGAGAGAAATGAACACCCTTATGCAAATGCAGAATCAGACAGGTCGGGAGGCCAGACCCAGAGCGGGGAGGTCAAATGGCAGGGCTGGGACAGGAGGCTGTCCACAGCTTTCATGGCCTAGGTGGTCAACCTGCCTTCAGGCCTCCCCTCCTCCCTGTCGCTGCTTCGTCACAGCCTGCCCTGAGCCTGCAGTCTCTTCCGACCAGATCTGTTCTCAGTCCTTTGCAGTCGCCACGGAGAAGTCTAAGATGTGTTACAGAAACACCTCCGCCTGACACACCCCTGAGAGCTGGGGCCTAGCCTTAGGCTGCGAGGTGTAAACTGAGGCTGAGAAGGCCTGAAACTTGTCCCTTTCCTCCTGCTTCCTTATTCGGTTGGAATGTAGTCCCTTTGGCCATGAGGTACACTTGGGCCCTGGAAGAGCCAAGCTACACATGTGATCCTGGAGGCCCAGAGACGTAGAGGCACAAGGACATCACCAATAGAAAAGTTCCCTAGGAAAATGTGAAACACAACAAAAACATCTTTTTAATGGTCTTCCCACCGTGTCCTCCCATCCTACTTTCTGCACCGTCTACGTGTTTGTGCCCACACTGTGCGTGTTGCAGACGGAACGTGGGGACAGCATGGTTTCAGACACTTGTCTTCAAATACCCTTTAAGCAGGAGAGTGTTTTTTCAAGTAAAATTCTAAGAGATGTGGTCTATAGCACAGATTTATAAAAATGTTCCTTGCAGTGGGGTGGTGGTCCGCTCCCCCACCAGCGAATAGCCCCTCCCACATCCTTCCTCCAACACGTTCCCCTTAGCTCCTGGCAGGGTATGAAGAAGCCTAAAATTCAGGAACACTGAAAAAAATCACTCGGTTAGCAGAAAGCATATGGGATGTTGAGGCAGAAAACACAAAAATGAGTGGAACTCCGCCAAGCCCCCTGAAATCTTGGACAGTCCTGTTTGTACAACAGTCCCCTCGTGTGTAACATGGGGACACCACACCCCCTGTGTGAAAGACTCCCTGAGCAAAAGAAATTCAACACTTACGAGGACACGCATGGGGTGCAGTGAAAGAATGAAATATCCACACGACATTGTCTGATTCCCAAAAATCTGCTTAGGAAATGAGGGTGCACCGGCATATTTGAATGATCACAGATATCTCTGGGAAATTCTAGAAACATAAGTAAATAACAAAAATTTAGGAAATACAGACTTCAGTATGTCCATACACTCCCCCCTTACACCTCATACCGCAAATGAAATATCTGAAGGTTGCGTAAAAAATACATTTGGAAATATTCTCAAGTCATTCTTTTATGCCAAAGGGAGATTGAACCACAAGGCATGGTTTCATTCATTCATTAATGAATCTTATTTAGTCAGTATCAATCCACTTAATTAAACATTATTATCCGATAGACAAAATATAAACTGCATAGTAAATTGATCTCTTAGGGTACATGTCATCTTCGTGTGCCTTAAAATCATTTCTAGGTTCTGACGTCCTGACAAGCTTTGCAGCATGCTCTGATTTCTTGGTCTCAGATTTTAACTCTGGGTGCTTTGATTTTCAAGCCTATGAAAACAAGCTAGTGCTTGGAAACATATATATTTTTTATCTTATAATTTTTGATTCTAGGGAATATGGCTCTTATTCTGAGGAATGCTATTTTAATAATTGAGAAGTAGATAGCAGAAAAAAGCCAGCTGCTCACAGCTATCAGGACATACAAGAATAATAGATATTGTTGAGGTTTTAATAGTTTTCATAAACAGCAATATAGTTTTAGCCACTGCAGATATGGTGACTCAAGACAAGATTGATTTATTCGGAGGAAGAAGGAATCAATGTAAAATGCTAAGCCAAAATGACTTCTACTTCTATCTTGCAAATAAACATTCATTATTAAATCAATACATTATCTTAAACTCAAAAAAGTATTATTACTTGTAATAGTACATACATTTATTAAGTATGTAGTATGTGTCAAAAACACACTATCTCTTTCAAATTCCACTAGAAATAAATGTGATTAATTCACTTTAATTTATAGGTGAGTACTTGAGGCTCAGAGAAGGAAAGTAGATAGTTTAGACAGGTTCAAAAATAACTTACAGTTAAAATGGCAAATGATTGCTTAATTTTTTACTGTGATTTTGATTTTCTCTTTTCTTAGCAGAATTGGATTTGCTGAGAACACTGTTGAGCAATTATGGAGAGGGAGTTCCAGCCAACTGGGCGCACAGACTTTACCAAACCTCATCTTCTCACTAGACCTTGACAGAGGGACAGAACCCCAAGTGCTCCAACTCTGCTCCAAGTGGCTGCAGAGTGGTCCCAGGGCTCGGTGTCCTGCTCACTAGTCTCAATACTCTAGGAATCAAAGAACAGCTATTAGTTACCAAGTAAGGGAAAGAGGGCTATGTGGTTTTCCTTAGCCTTGGCCAACTCAATCCTGGGGTGTTTGGAACACAATTCAGTCACGTATGCTTTCTTTAACAATAACATTGTTCATAAAAGGGTGGCCATATGTTGCCATTTTCCTGAGATAGCCTTGGTTTATTCCTGTCAACCCTATGAAACTATTAAGAACATTTCCTTTCACTCCCAAAGAATGCCAAGTTGGATCATAAATATTATGGTTAACCTTACTCATAAACATCATTACATATTGTAATTAACTTGCATTAATATTATATGTCAATATACAAAATAAGCAAAATTTAAGCAACTATATAGATATTATATAAAAGCTTTATTAACTGAATTTAAATTATTATTTATCAGTGCCTAAATTCCTTCTAATATTCCTTGTCAGAGCTACACAGAAACAGCCTTGTGCCTCTCAACACTTTTTAAATGAAGGAGAAACAACCTTTTATCTGCTAAGACTCTTCAATGGTGAGCATCGTTTGGGGTGACCCATTCTGCCAGTGATGTGCTCAGGGCTCGTTTCCACACAGCAGTGGCATGAAATTCTCACTTGCCACCATACTCAGCCGTCCTCCAACCGTGGCCTGACTTGGACTTTCCTTGGTATTCTCCAAAAGTCTTGGTACTGGGTGTGTTCTGTTTTTTTCTCTCTTCTAAGTGCTGAAACAGAAATGCTCTGAGCTATAGTCCACAGGAAGAGAAAACAAGAAAAGCAAGTACAATCGCCACAGCTGTACAGTTTGAAAGTAGCAGCGTGTTTAAGCACAGCACATCCTGATTTCTTTACAGTACCAAAGTAATCTATTTTATTTAAAATAAAGCAATGCTAGGTCATCGTTAAGGTGACACATTTTCATGTGATGATAGCCCAACATTATGCAATTAGTCACTATAAAGTGCCTGCTTCATTAAGAAAGAGAGAGAGAGAGAAAAAAAACAAGAGAAAGAATGAAGGAAATACAGTCCACTCCCCCCATACCCACATCCACAGCAAATGTCTGATTGGTAATGCTACACAAATAAATTTAAATTCCACTATAACTTGATTAAACAAAAGAATATTTTGCTTCATAGTATATTTTTTTACTTTTACCGAGCCATGTGTTGACATTATTAATTCGGCTTTGACAAAAAATCTGAGGCCCTCTGATGTTACCATTGTGCAATCAGAGCAGAAAGCAAAAGATAGAAACCGCAGCGGAAGGGTGAGCAAGTGAAACTGGCGCAGGAGGTCTGAAGGTCACCGTGAGCGATAGCAGGACACTAACTAGCAGTATGCAGAGGGACAGAGTGTCAGGGTGCAGAAGTGCCCACAGCTATGTGGGTGAGTGGGGCGGCCACCTCAGGAGCTGGTCAGTGACTCCAAGAATCTCGGAGCAGTCATGGGCGTTATAGATGTGAGAAGTTACAGCGAACTTGGGGGAAGATAAGAAAAAAAAATCGAGATGAAGCAAAACTTTAAAATAAGAACTCCGTGCTAAAGTGTGCTTACTTTTGATTTGCCAGAGAGAAGACGCAGAGGAGCCCTAATAACAGGCTCGATGGAATTAACAGGCAATTAGGTTGGAAACTGGCCCCACTGAGGAAGAAAAACGGAGCCAAACTAGACTTGAGTTTATGCATGAGTACTTTTATCTAAGCCAAGAGAGAAATGTCTTCTTCTCCCAAGGTAGGTGTTAAATTATCATGATGTGACTGAGGGAATCTGAAGTTTTCTTCCTAAGAGAATTTTTCTTTTTTGCTTTTGTTTTTTGCAGGGTATTTGGGAGAGCAGGGAGGGTGGCCCCCGCTTCCCTGTTCAGGTGTGTCCTCCCTGGGGGTCCCAGGGCACAGGCCAGCAGGTGTCACACTCCTGCGTCCCAGCTGGCCCCTTAGCTTTTGTGTGTAGTTTCCTGGTTTTCTTTGTGGCCGCACTTTACTTCTTGGAGGTACTTAGAAGTTTTTGTTTTTTTTCCTTTTAATACATTTCACAGAGCAGCTGTATTTTTGTGCTATTTTACTGCATTAAAAAAAAAAGTTATCATCTTCTCCAGGTAACACACTCACCTCCTTCCTTTCTGCCCCCTCTTCAACCCCCATGAATACGACCTGTAAATAGACTTTGTGAAAGTCACAAACGCACCAGGAAGTTGAGTCCAGGAGGGGACACAGCAGTAACAGCCCTCAGGAGCTGCAAGCGCACAGCGGCATGGAGAAGTGGGTCCTGAATTAGACCCTGTAAGCGAAGCCCCTCGCCCTGTACGATGACCAACAGCACGAGGGGACTCTCTAATCGAAAGTGCATGCGGGGAGAGAATTAAAGGTGGGTGGAAGTCTGTTTAGAGCACAGCTGATCTGCGGGCGCCCTCCCTCCCCAGGCATCTGGGCTGCGAGCCCTTCCCTCAGGCAAGAGCGTGGGGGGCTGTGAGGTGCGGTCTCCAGCCAGAGCCCACTCTGAGGGCAGGGCACCCAGCGGGTGCCCACGCTCCAGCCCCTGCCCTGCCCGCTCCTGGTGCCTGGCCGGGCTCACCCTCCTGGCGGGAGGGGGCAGAGTCCGCTCTGAGCAACGGGGCAAGCTGGAGGGAAAGCACAAAGATATTGATGTTGGAGTTTTGCCAGCTCACCTAACCCCAAGATTAAAGAATTATTTCCAAGACTTATATGTTTCAGCTCCTTGTTTTTCAATGTTTCCACCTTTAATCCTTCTGGGATTTATTTAGGTATACAGACATGTTTTTACAGTGTTATCATGCTACAGAGGTATCCCGTGATAAATACTGTGGCGAACGTGGCAGGAAGGTCTTGAAACATGGTGTTTGCAGAAGGGAATGAGTCTTGATGAGAACCGAGTTCAAATTAATTCTAATTACTGACTCCCAAGGGCTCACCAGAGGTTACCAGGAAAGTAGGCAGAAAGTAGCCAGGCTGACTGAAAGGTTTGTTTTCAGAAAACCTCCCGCATCCAGAAGCCCACGGTAAACAGGTCCTGCAAACCAGCCCCGGCCACGACAGCAGGTGGCCAGGGAAGTCCCGAGAGGGTGAGGCGGAGGAGCCTCTGTCCCATGACACTCGGCAGCTCTAGGTTCTGTGGAAACTCTTCCTGCGAGATGCAGAAAGTGAATGATTTTCTCTCTACTGGAAGCGTTGAGATTTTACATGCTTTGGGGATTACGGCAAATATTTCAAGTCAGTGTTCTTCAAAATGAGGTCTCTGCAACAGATGACTTGAAATTCCTGTAAAAAGGCAGGTTCCTGGACCCCCTAGATCTGCTCGGTCAATATCACATGGGAGGCGCTCACTTACTAACCGATTCTCAGGCAGGGTGTGCTCTGTGGTGGTTAATTTTACGTGTTGACTTGACTGAGCTAAGGGATGGCCAGACACTGTGTGTGTCTGGGAGGGAGTTTCTGGAAGAGATGAGCATTTGAAGCAGCAGACTGAGCAGAGACGGTCACGCTGGCCAGTGTGGATGGCGTCGTCCAGCCCCCCAAGGGCCTGAAAAGAACAAGGGGTGGAGGAGGGGATTTGCCATGTTCTTGAGCTGGGACATGCTTCTTCTGCCGCCCTCAGACATCAGTGCTCCTAGTTCTTAGGCTTTGGACTCAAACCGAATTACATAATATAATGTTCTATTGGTTTTTTTCCCCAGAGAACCCTGACTAATACATACTCCTTTTTAGGGAGGATGAAAGGGCTTGGGGCATATACTCCAACGTATTAAATACCCTCCAAATGGAATGTGATAACTATTTACTACATCCTGGAGAACTTTAAAAATTTCTACTACCCAGGCCACACCCCAGACCAATTAACTCATAATGTCCATGGGACCAAACTTGGGGATCCATGTTTTGTTTGAAGCTTCTCAAGTGATTCTAATGGACACAGAAAAAATTGAGAACCCCTAAACGAAGATAACCAAAAATAAAAATGAATCAAAATTATGTTACCATGTTAGAGTGTTAGATTAGAAGGATGATTCTCAATTGTGATTGTATATTATAATCACCCCCACCCTGGGAGTGGTTAACAGACACATTAGGCTGGGCCCATCCCAGGGTTTTTGGTTCTGTAGGTTTGGATGATGCCTAAGCACTGCATTTCTAACAAGCAGGTACTGTTTGCCTAGAGATCACATTTGGAAACCAACTAAATTAGATCACATGATACTAAAGAATGGACATTGCAAAAAAACCCTACACCGCTGCATGCCAGTCACAGGCTTGAAGGTCTTCACATGTAGGATGAATTTGGAATTTTAATACTTACGCTCCACAGAAAAGCTAAACATCCAGCAAGAGCTCAGCAAATTCAATTCATCCTTTTCCTAGTCTCCTGTAGAAAGAGCCACATGTAATGCACTTCGTTCCTGGGGTGATATGCCTACCTAAGGGGCACACCTACTGCCTAACTCTTCCCTCAAATTCAGATGGCTCAGGTAGAAGATGGAAGGAAATCAACTTAGTTGCATTTAATGTTGGAAAGACCCAGTGGGGCTTCATCACTTGTAGGAGGTAGTTTCCCCTACTCTTCCCACTAAGAAGAACAAGAACCCCAATGTGTGGAAAACAAACATAAGGAGACTCTGAGAGGTGGAGAGAAGACAGTAGACCAGTCAAAAGACAATATGGCGGTGAGTTTCCTGTGTTTTCTTTGTGTCTTGTATATCCCAGATCTGGAGAGGAAGAAGCCAGCAACTTGGAAATGCTAAAGGACAAAGATAAAAGACAGTCCCATAGCAAGACTGTGTCTCTACAAAAAATAAAGTTAAAAAAAAAAAAATTAGCTGGGCCTGGAGGTGCACACCTGTAGGCCCAGCAACTTGGAAGGCTGAGCCAGGAGAATGGCTTGAGCTAAGAGTTCAAGATTACAGTGGAGCTGTGATTGTACCACTCCACTCAAGCCTGGGTAACAGGGAGAAACCCTGTCTCAAAAAACAAAACAAAAACAAAAACCAGCCCCATTGGAGCCTTCATGGGATAAACTCCTCTACCCCAGACACTGTGATTAAATCGTTACACGGTATGACCTGGGATCAAGACTTTTAAATCTTCTCCGGGGGTTCTAGGGTGAAGCAAAGTTTGAGAACCATGCACCTAGAGCAGGTGTCAGCAAGCAATGTTTCCTGGGGCAGATCTGTCTAGGGGCCAGTTAGTGTAAGTAAATCCTTATCGGAAGCCAGCCACACCCATTCATTTGCATGTTGTCCTGGTGGCTTTCCTGCTAGAATAAGAAGTTGAATATTTGCCGCAGAGACTGGCCAGAAAGCCTGAAATAATAACTATCTGGGTATAGACAAAGATTGCCGACCTCTGACCTGGAGGATATGGTAATCATGAAAGTCAAAACGATCCACTCTATGACATGATGACTTCAAAACCTCTAATGGCTTTTACTTTACTTAACTAAAGGATAGTTTTGCAGGTTCTCCATGTGTAAGAGGTGGGCATCCGCGAGTACCGTGCTCCGCTCTTGGCAGTTAGCTCATGAGAAACAACCTCCCGTAGGCGACATGCAGGGGAAGAAGAGAGACTGTCTGAGCATTCAGAAACCAGGGCATTGAAGGACCCGAGGTCTGGAGTTCTTCTTGTAGAGCAGGAAGAGATGTGAGGGAGGAATGTGGTAGCTGCCTTCGAGCGTGTGCGACTCTCATGTGCCAGAGGGTTGAAATTTATTTTATGTAACCTCGCAGAGGAGATATATGCCCAGTGGGTGGAAGAGGTAGGAAATCAGATTTCACACAGTATTAGACAGAATTTCTAACAATAAAAATTTTCCATGAAATTATTAGCCTCTTCTCATTGAATATTCATTTGTGCTGATCTCATAGGGTCCAGGACCTGCTTCCTTAGCCCGTTACTGAGGGACCGTGTGAGTCGGGGGGACTAGTTGGTATAACACATAGTGTTGATCTACTCCATTTTCCATTTGCCTCTCACCTCCTGTGCCCACTTCTGCTCTGCAGCTCAGGGGGCTGACCAGCCACACTCCTGGCCTCGCTTCCTCCACTGGGGGCCCCTGCAGGAGACCAGGGAGGGAGGGGAGTGAGGGCCAGGTGTCGTTCCCTAATTCCTCCCCGTCAGGTCATCCCGAGTCGCTGTGTTCTCGACAGAACATCACTTCCCCTCTCAAGAGGCCCGCTCTGTGCAGCTGGGCCCGGTTCAATTGCCTCCTCCCCCCTCCCCCCCACAGGCCACCCGTAGGCGAGGTCCCCGCCATCCCACATCGATCCCTCACATTCTACCCACACTGTGTACTTAGTCCCATGCAAATAAATTCTCCTCAAATTATCCTCATTGGGGTGTGCTCTGTGACTTCTGTTGGTTTGTTGGCTGATAGGAGGAGGTTGGTAAAGCTCAATCAAAGTTTATTTCTCCCTCACCAAGGAGTTTAAGAGGATGCCCCTGTTCCGAAGTCCAGGATGGTACCGGCTCCACTGTCGTCAACGCTGATGTTTCACTCAGCTGGAAGGGAAATAAAGGTTGAAGAAATGCACGAGGCGTGCGAGGTGCACGGCACAGCAAGCACTCGCGTTCCCTTGCTGGGGGCTTGGCCACCCGTCTTCCCCCCTGAGCAGGTGGCTGGGAAATGGAGTCCCCTGTGTGGTCAGGAGGAAGAGGACATAGGTTTTGCTGAACAGCTTCACAGACACTGGCCTGTAAGTTGGAAGCGATTGGTTCCTTCCGACTGGTTCCTGTCAGTAAATCAAGCATAGTAAGGACCACGCCAGGTCGTCAGTGAGCCTCTGCTGTGTCAGCTGTAAACCTGCCGAGATCCACAGCGTCCAGCCACCGCGCCCGGGTCTTTGCGGGGAGCTGGCCGCTTTGCACAGGAACAGACGTCACGCTGGAAGTCAGGCCCTCCGCGTCTGCAAGGAAGTGGAATATCTGAGCACTTCTAACTCCTTCTTGGAGCTCGTGCTTTCCTGCCCCTGAGCCGGGATCGCTAATGCATCCTTGACTTGTAGGACCTATGGATCTCCCACAGGACAGAGATTGAAACCAGTCTGAAAACGACAATTAATCAAAAAATGGACAGATCCAATGTACCTGGAGAAGCATAAAGAATCTCATTGCACAAACATAAAATGAAGCTTCTAAGAAAAAACGTATTTGAGATCGACACTAACTTTGCCACATAAAAGTGGAAATTAAATGGTATTTATGTATATTGGAGTGAAAACTATACATAAGTTTACCCCATCGAAGCCCATAGTGATCTGGGGTGGCAGAAAGCTGTGATAGGAACTGTGGGTGCTCTGCCCAGATCTCGTCTACCAAAGGGTGTGCCCAGGTCTCAGGAGATGGGGGACTGACAGCCCAGACCAGAGCTGCCTGGGGAGTTCCGGGATTCCCGGTCTGCAGAGCATGGCTGTTCAGACCCAGAGCACAGATCCAGGCTCTCTCAGCTTCAGGTGGAATAACTCTGGCTTCCTTCACGCTCCAGAGCTCCCTCGGAAACCTAATGAGCCTACGCTCATCATGGGAAGCTACAGCTCTGTTATGCTCCTTCACTGCCCCCCTCCCTCTCCTTCTCCTGGGGGCACTTCCTGAGTAAATCGTTTGCACAAGAATCCCTGTCTCAGCCTTTGCAGCCAGGAACCTGCCTTCAGACAGCTGGGTAAAAACATCTATCACAGGGTGGCCAATGAATTGATGGTTAGGCTCCATCCTCTACCCCTACCTCTGACCCCAGCACAGGTGCTTCTGCCGACGGGTGCTTGTGGACCTCTAGAGGCATCATTTTTCAGGGTATGTCACCCTATGTGCCACCCAAACATAGGACTTGCAATGTTCGCCATCCTCAGTGTGGTGGCTTAGGGGCCTGGGAGGGTGAATGCATTGGTGACTGATGGCAGAGACTGGAGGTTGAGATGTTGCTCCGGATGCTGCTGTAGGCGGAGTGTTAACTTAGGCAGCCTAATCAGCATGAGATGAGCAACATGCTACCTAAACTGTAAGATGCGTTGGTATCAGCCACTGGGACTGAGGTGGGCAGAGAAGCAGGTATCATCTCAACAGCACAGGAGTCCCTGTGACTACCGTCAGCTCTGGGGATGCTGGAAACTAGTAGACAAGGGAAGGACTGAGGTCCCGCTACTGGGCAGGTGAAGGTTCTCTCTCCAAGGAAGACAAGTGTAAACAGCTAAATTGGCCTTATTTAGGGTCCATGCACTCAGAGGCTTGGGGTAGGCTGAGGGACCTCATAAACAAGAGGCACATAGAATACAACCTGTGAATCCTGCCTCTTGCGGTGTTTGAAAACAAGGCTGATGCTTCTCTGTAGGGTCTTCTTCCAAAGAGAGGGAGGAGCCAGTGAGATAGGAAGACAATTTCTGGACTGGTGGTTCTATTATTATTTTAATGCTGAAACTGGAGCTAAGGTGCTCACTCTTTTGCTTTTCCCCAGAGTGCTGTCATTAGGCTCGAATTCCAAGCAGATAGTCAACTTAGAGTCACAGGGCTGTGATTTCATCAGCTCATGGTGCCAGTGGGCTATTGGAGGTAAGAGCGGAGTAATCAAGCTACATTTGCAACCTGGACTAACTGCATGCCTTTTTCATATTTTACTTCTATGATCAGTTACAATATGAAGGATTTGCTTCGTTTACTTGGTAGAAGTGATTGGTCATGAAAAGATCCAGGTTTACACGTTGAGAGTAAGTCATGGGCTTGTTTGGGATGTAATTGAATTTGTATCTCTCTCCCTTTTGGCAGGAACTGCAAAGGTTTAGAAATAACACCAGAATGAGGTAAAGGTAGTAAATAATCTACAATTGGGTAAAAAGCATTATTCTCACTTATGTTGCATATTTAGTAACATTAGTCAGGCTATGTTCAGCTTCAGGGAGTTCAGAAATTCTATGTATAGAATGAAATCATCTAAAGACCTCAATGAACAATTCTGGATTTATTTTGTCAAGACCGTGGTATATACAATTTGGTAACTTTAAAGTCAACTTTCAGATGTTTGAATGCATTCTGTACACAGCCTAGTTTGGGGCTATGTACTTAAGACTGCCCTTCCCTCCTCTCTGTCTCTTGGTCATTTAGCTGTCATCTCAGAGACCACCTGGCCACACCTATTCAAACATATCATGTACATTTCTACATTTCTGCACTTCTACAATGATTTGCAATTTTTAAATGTGTTCTTCTCCCTCATTTGTCTGTAAAATCCATGAGGGCATGAGAGGAGTACATTGATCTTTGATCTCTGAACTTTAGGATAATGTCAGAGACATAATCCACGCTAAACATGTTTATTAAATAAGTGAATGAATAAATGAATGAAGACAGAGACAGAATAAGTTAAGTGGCTTGGAGGCGGTGTAACTGGGAGGAAATACATGTAAGCAAAAGAAATAGAATCTTCATACTGAGAAGAAATTCAGCTGTTCCATTGATTGAAAAAAGACAATAATATTCAGGGCTGATCTCTTTACATGTATGCATACATTCCTGTATCAAATTGGAATTTCTATATATTTGCATATTTTACCTTATAGAGGCAGCCTTATCTCTAGAAAGTAATGATATAAATATGTGGGTTTTTCAAATATTGATAAATGCTTAATGGAAATAAATGGATGCTACTTTTTGTATAAAAATGACCTATGTAAATACTAGAGACTATCTAGATAGGAAGGACAAGAGAAAAAGTTCTATCTTGGGTCAAGATTGGTTCGGGTGACCAAGGGAATAGATGAAAGGAGTGGTTATTGGAAAAAGGAGGAGTGAAGGCAAATATTCTGCAAGGCAAACATAAGAAGCCACCAAAATTGCTATTGTTGAGTTGGAAAAGAATGGAAATAGAATCCATGTTCCAAGCCACCATTTTTCTCCCCCGATCACTGCGACAGCCTCCTAGTGCCTCCGCACAGCTGTCCTTCCATGCCTTACACGGAGTCTCAACACGGGACCTGGAGGGATCCTTTAGAAACGTGACTCAGATTAGGTCACTCCTATTCCTCCAGTGGCTTCCACTTGACTCGGAATCATGACAAAAGCTATGACATTCTGCATGACCTCACCGCCCACCCCCACCTTTCTGACATCGTCTCCAGTACGCTCCCCTGCCTCGTTCACTCAGCCTCCTTTCTGTTCTACCCCATGTGCATGCGACGGGGGATCGGGCACTGTGCATGGGGACCAAGTTGGGTAAGAACTATTGTCACTTTCTGCTTCTTACTGCAGATAGGTTACTAAGAAGGACAGAGGCCTGCTCTGTGTCCTTGACTTCCTTAGATTCATGGTAGGAAACAGCAAAGTTCTCATTTGCAACTCTATGTCCAAGCCGATCACTCTATAGCACTGAGGATGGGTGGTCTCATTTCTTAGGCATAATTCAGAGGAAATTGCTGAGCAGGAGGGCTAGGTGCAGACACTTGTAGCTGCCTGTCCCTGATACTCTTGCAATAGTACCCACGCACAACGTGCCCTCTGACCTCTAACAGAACAGAGTGAGCTGTAGGTTGTTTCCTCTTTCACTACTGGCATCTTTTTTTTTTTTTTTTTTTTAATAATTCTCACATCTCTTTTCCATTTCTGTCTTAGACTTTTCCTCTTCATGCCAAAAAATAAAAATAAATTAATAAAATAAAAGAAGGAAGAGCACGTCCAGATTAGAGCCTTGGAAGAACTTTCATTTTGTTCTGTCTTTAGAGGATGGTGGGAAAAGGACGATGGGACTTTTCAACAAAAATGCAAGAGTTTATGTTAGTCCACACTGGTGTGTCCAGTAAGAAGAAAATGAAGAGCTGGTTCTTTGTAATTTTGTTTTTTTAAATTATCAACATTTGTGACTTAATTCATAGTTTCTCTGAAATGGAGTTTTAAAAAAAATATACATTTAACTATTTGAAAATGATTGAGTATAACAATTTATTTTTTAATGATGCTACCATCATCTTTTTAGCTTCATCTTGGAAACTATTACGGCATTATTCTCTTTTTCTTTGTCTACATAGAGACACGCTTCCTCACCCAGCCAGTGCTTGCTCTAGACCCCGCCTGCAGTGCTGGAGTCAGCTCATTTATTTTCATCTTCCAGCGAGGTTAAGAACGCATTGATACTTGTGGAAGACCCAGACATCACATCTCTGTAAGCTCATAGATAAGGTCGATCATTCTCTTAGGGGTTTCTTTCCCGCAGTACGTGTTGGAGTTGATGTGGAGGAGAAACTTGCTGGTGTCCTTAGGTCTGCAGGTCAGTCACACCGGGAGCACCTTCATAAATCAAGCGGGGCCCTTTCTTTGATGAACGAGTGCGTATCACGGCTGGCTGGCTGCCAGCAACCCGTGCTCCTCTCCTTCTCCCTGAACCGGGGACCTTGGCCACTATTCACTCTTCACACCGACAGTTCATTGGCACCAGGACAACAACAGCAGCAGACCAGCTGTTTAACACTAAAAGTTCTTATGATAAAGGTACTATCATTTCTGATTTGTAAACTGTTTTTTAAAAAGCAACAGTTTATCAAGAACTGTGTTTGTATAAAACTCTATAATTGAGCCAGACACCCATCTTTATGCACCCCTATGCCAAGTGGTTATCATTTGGAATTTTCTTACAAAGACATTGTATCTACATAGACAATGCCACTCCATTTAAAGTATACATGGGGTACTTTAAATGGAGAGAATGGTTTCCAGTACTTTATTTTTTATTTTGCTTCCAAAGTCATGTTAGTTTCCTGTAGAGTTGGGAAGAATTTTTGTTTTTTACCACTCAGCTGCTCCTTCAGGAAATTTTTTATATTCATAGACTGTTTTGTAAACACATGCACCTGGAACTACTTCATGGGAGAGAGTAACAGTCAACATGGCTATTGTCCTTGGGTGGTTATTTGAAGACCCAACCCAGTACCAGGAGCTGCAGGCATGGAGGAAATGCTCCCTGGCATTGTATCAGCCCTGGCTGCTCTGGGAAGCACGTACTGGGAGAGATCTTCACAACATGACCCGATGTGCATTTGACTTAGGGGAAAACCATACACAATTCTGGTTGGGTTTGTTTTATCATTTCAAGGAACAGGTCAGAGATTCCCAGATCCCATCACACCATTTCTACTCCCGACATTACAAAGACCCCTAACCACAGCCTAGTGCTTAAGCCCAGATCTGTTCTCATAAACCTCCATGACATCAGACTCATTAGACAAGAGATGAGGTCAGCAAAGGTTATTTCATGAACCTGATCCTCTTCACTACAGTGGAAAATTCCGCTGGATGGATACTCCCCAGCTGATGTTTTCTTTCATTCCACCAATATTTACTGAGGATCCACAATGTGTTCAGTACATTTTTGGTGCCAGAAGCACAACAGTACATAAAACAGATAAAAATCCCCGTCCTCATGAGGTTTATATGCTAATGAAGGAAGATGACTGACACAACAATATTAAAAAAAAAAAGTAGCACACAGCATGTGAAATGTTGGAAAAAAGTAAAACAGAAGGGAGTTGGGAATGTGGGGTGTAGGGGAAGCTTTGTCATTTTGAACAGGATTTCTTAGAGTCTATATGTACAAATAAGAATTCTATACATATTTTTAAACACTTGATTGTAATATCTTTCAAATATAACTTCGGAGGTTTTCCTTTTTGTTTGATTTGTTTGGTTTTTAGAGTTTGCAGAGGGAAGCTTTGTCTGTTCTTGAAAAAGCAGTGATACATTTTCTCATTCATTCCTGGTCAACACGGAAATTCACAGAGAAGCTATTTCCATGAAAATGAATAGGTACTGAACAAATGAACTAGTGGGTAAATGAATGAAATACAGTTATCCAGGGAAGATTTCACACTACGAGAGAGAGCTGGGGCAGATCCTGGGAAGGTCAGACTTGCAGGTGAGCCCCCTGGGGCAGAAGTTGGTGTTGCCTACAAGGGAAACTCCAGGGCGTGGGGAGCAGTCAGAGTGGCAGCAGGAACAGGGAGCTCAGGGGCCTTGGAGGCCAAGGAAAGGAGGGAGCCTCAGCAAAGAGGAAATGACCAACAGTCTTAAAGGCTTCAGAGATCAAAGGGAATGAGAACAGGGAAAGGCCACCAAATCTGACCACTACAGGGCTATCAGCTCCTGGGAGAGGATTCAGCACAGGGGGAGTCCAGGGAGCGGAGCTTGTTTACACAGGGAGGTAAGACGTCGTCAGATCCCTGGTCTACAGTAAAGGTCTCTGGGCTCTGAATATAGAGTTTTATTTCCAATTTCAGTGTGATTTTTTAGATGCAAAAAAAATAAAAAAAAAAAGATAAATTTTGAGAAGCAATATATAATAATAGATCATTGGACTTAATCTAGAATACCTGGGCATTAGTCTTTGGATGTTTGAAAACCAAGACATTAATCTTCAGGTATTAGAAGACCTGGGTTTGAGTCCCAGATCTACTCCTTAGCCCATCAGTAAACTCTTTGAGGCTCCATTTGGTCATCTGTAAAATTAGGATAACAATACTTCTTTTACTCCCAGAGAAAATGTGCAGGTCGAATAAAATGGTAAGTATGGTGCTGCTTTGCAAGCTAGAGAGGGCTAAGAACATTTTGCACCAGGAACCAGTTTCACGAAAGACAATTTTTACACAGACTGGGGGCGGGGTGGAGGGATGGTCTGGGGATGATTCAAGAGCACTACATTTATGGTGCAGTCAAACCTCTCTGCTAATGATGATCTGTACTTGCAGCTGCTCCCCAGCACTAGCATCACCGCCTCAGCTCCACCTCAGATCATCAGGCAACAGATTCTCACAAGGAGCACAAACCTAGATCCCTCTCAAGTGCAGTTTATAGTAGGGTTTGTGCTCCTATGAGAATCTAATGCTGTCTCTGATCTGACAGGAGCTTACGCAGTGACGCAAGCCATGGGGAGCAGCTGTAAATACAGATGAAGCTTCGCTCACTAGCCGGCCTCTCACCTCCTGCTGTGTGGTTCCTATCAGGCCATGGACTCAGGGGTGGGGGACTGCAGCTATAAAATATCTAGTATCCTTATAAATCTTTTTCTCTTTTTAACGGTGGTGAGCTCAATACATCTTGTTTTTTTGTTTGTCTTACTGATAAAACCATTTTTTTATTGAATAAAAATTCATGAAAAAGAAAAAAATGCACTCACAACTTCTATTTCGGTTTCTTTTAATCTACTCAGCTTTCATTTCGCATGATGGAGAGTGAAGAAAAGTTTTGGATTCAGATGTCTGTTTGAATTCTCATTTGACCATTAATTAGCCTCCAAATGTGTAGCAGACTGTGTTGCTATGCTCACAAATCTTCCCAGTCAAACTCATTGACAAGACCATCATGGTCTGGTGTCTTACTACCTGTCAGACTTTGTCATTTTACCGACCCATGTCCAACATTCTCCTTCCATCAAAACTATTAAATGTATTCAACTGCATCCTTTCTCCGTGTTTTTGCTAATGTTGTCACCTCAGTCCATACTTTTTCCTTTCTTACCTGCTTCCTTTACTGGCATTCACTCAGGTTCTGCGTTGCAGCTTGACCTTGAGTGCCACCGCCTGCCTCTCTCTCATCCGGAGTTAATTGCTCTTTTCTCTGTTGTCCCATGGCACTTTACTTACTGAACTTATTTCTTCTGTCTATTATGTAATTGGTTGTTTAAATATTTGTGTTTCCTACTACAATGAAAGCTATTTGGAGACAAGAACCTTTCTGCATTCATCAGCATGACCCTATCACCAACTCTGCACCTGTAATTAGTATCTGTAGGTGGACAGAACAAATGAATAAATCTGCCCATCTATCATCTCTATGTATAAATACGATCACTCTTAAAGCAAGGATGCTAGCAAAGGTAACTTCTAGGACCACTTCCAGCTTAATGTCTACAGTTTCATGATCTTGTCCATTGGCCTAGACTCTCCATTCTTTCTTTCATTACAATCCATATTCATATATTTTGAGAAAGCAACTTGAGCATAATGAATATATATACAAAATTACAGTCACAACAGAGATTTCCTAGACAAATATACACAATGTAATCTTAAAGCAAATGTAAAGACCATTTGTCTTCTCTGAGATTCTAGCTTCTATTACCAGAATTAGTAAAAAATTCATTCTATAGTAATAGGTTTCAAAGGTGCTTCTAATATATATTTGTTCAAAAACAAACATATTTGTGCTTTTAAGAATGACTAACCAAAAAGGAAAAAAAAACAAACAGTTTAGTCAGTGTCTTGATCCTACAGATTTACACATTATTTTTATATAAAAAAAGTTTAATTTTACTACCTAAAATTTTTTTTTTCTTACGTGTGTTTTATTTTTTTTCCTCTTTTTTTTTCTTTTATTTCAGCATATTATGGGGGTACAGATGTTTAGGTTACGTGTGTTGCCCTTGGGCCCCCCCCCCAAGTCCGTGTTTCAAATATCTACCTAAAATTTTTATTTTCCCCTTTCTTCTTGATAAGAAAGCTCTAAAATTAGGCAACATTTTGTGGTATGGAGGAGAAAAAGGCATCATGTCTTATATTCCTCATGCTGTGCACAACCTTATCCCTGGGGTTCTGTGCTGGTGGCTACGCTGAAATATTAGTTTGCAGTTTCTTGTTACAGGAAAAGTTAATGCTGTGCTGAAATCCTGCTTAATATTTACACTTGTGTGAGCCACCAAGATGATGCATTATCTTAAGTGCATTACCTCATCCTGTCTGTGAATCAGCATCATTAGATCAGGATGAGATCATTTTTAAAGGAAGATTTAAAAGAAATCATGGTTCTGGGAATTGATTGGGAAGAAGGGAAGACCCTGCTAACGACACTTAGCATTTATTCAAACCTTTTGACACACAGGGCTTTGTGTGGCTCTTACTTGTGCTTTGTACATTTCAGTTCATGGAATTTGCATGATAATTGATGCAAAGTCATTATGGGATCAAAACTTGGAACATATATCAGAATACATAAAGGTAATGAAATGCCATAAGATGGTGATTCTAGAAGAAACAGCCTCCAGTTAGCAAAATACTTTCCCCCCAATGAAACTTCTTCAAGAACGTGAAGGTTTCTGGCATTGCCAAATTCTATAATAATTTTAATTTCTGTATTTGGCATCCATCAGGTCCTGAAAGATCTCATTAACCTTGGTTGTATTACGAATGTTCCCTAGTGAACCCAGGTTGGATAATTTCTCTGTATTAGTCAACATGAACTGACTTTTAGCAATCTCAAGCATGCAGACCTGACTCATCTTCCAAACCTGTCTTTCATTACAAACCCAAATTGTCAGAAAAAACACCATTCCTGTTGTATTGGGTAGTCTTGGTTTCTGGTTAAGAGCTATCAGTTTGAAGATGAAATGGAGATTTCTGTTGTTGGAGGAGGGGGCAAGAAAGAAATAGTTATTTTTCAGAATTTACCAACCAGGGACTAAGATATTAATGTTGATATTTAATAGAATTTGATGGTTACAAAGTGTCTTCCCTAAATCCTTACCTGTGTGAATCAGGTCACTGCTCAAGGTTAACCATCTGTCTCCTTAACGCAGACCTGCAGAGGGTTTAATGCTGCCTTTTTCCTCTTCTTCATCAATGTCTTTGAACTGGTTTTCCATACTAAGAAGGAGATATAAACACAGCAATTTTTAAGCATTAGCGGTTTAAAAGCAGGTTCATGTATTTCACCCTAGTTTGATGTTCTCCACTCATTCAGATGTAATTTAGTGGTAATTTCATACATTTCTACACCTCAGAGCTGTAAGGAGCACTTGAGGCCATTGAGTTCAACTCCAGTGGACGGCTCTTGGCCAGGACATCCCTAGGAAGGAGCCACTGTGCAGCTCGCTTAAGCATTAACAGCTCATTCCATTCCGGACAGAATATATTGTGAAAACATTCTTTCTTAGTTTCAGTTTAAATCTTGGAGTCCATGGCAGCCACTTTTAAGAAGAATTACCTGTGTGCACCTCTGTATTTGGCATAAGGCTTTGTTCACCTTAAGATCTTTTATTGATAGATTTAAAAAAAAAAAAAAAACAACTTGGTGTGACTCAACCTGGTTGAGAGTTATTCATAAAAAAATGAGGGAGTTAATGATGTTACTAGTAATCTCAAACTCCACTCCTCATGCTTTTTCTTAGTTATATTCCTTTTGCATTTTCACAGTTTGTACCATCAAAGTATCTTCTCCAACGCTGATGCACGTAGTCTGCATTAAAATAGCTTCGTAGCTCCTCGAGAGCAGCTCTTTGATTACAGTTTCTCCTTTACTGTGTTATGTTTATTCTTTTGCTGGTTGTGGGGTTTTCACCTTAATTAGACAATTCCAGGTGCCATTGCTTTTGCGTGATGGTTCAGTTGCCTACGCAGCTCTGGGTTGACCGGTCGTTCAGTTGCATGACGACATTTCTCCGTTTTGTACTGGCATCTGCTATTCCTCATGAAAAGTCTGCATTCGGTCTGATTGTACTTCTTTGGATGTAATTTATTTTTATTTATCATTCCTGTGTGTATTTACTAACAGAAATTAAATCATTCTTGAGTTATTTTAAATATTAGTGATTATTTTCTATTCTCCCTTTGACAGTCCCTTCGTTCTTTTCTAGTGTTCTCCTTAAGTGAGCGTTGGAGACGTTCTTCAGTTATTAGAAGAGTAAGTTGAAGACACATTCTTCAATTTCTCTCAAAAGTGTTTATTTAAAAAGCCTCTCTGTTTCTCTGTGCTGCTTTCTCCAGTGACGTGTTAGATCTCGATTCCACTTCGCTCATTCCCTGAGTCTTTCGGCCTGCAGTCTGGCTCGGGAGTGGTGGGCAGACTTCTAAGAACAACCCGCAGGGACCCCGGCCCTTGCCAAGTCCTCTCCTCTGTGAGTGTGAGAGAGGCCCGTGAAGATGAGACACACCTCGGTTACGTGATAAGTCGTGAGGCTGAAGGGAGGGTATCTGAGTGGGCCTTATCTGATCACAGGAACCCTTGGAAAGCCATTTCCTCTGGTTCTTAGCGGAGGAGGAGTCAGAGGGGTTGAGGTGCAAGACGGGTCTGACCTGCCATTGCTGGCTTTGGAGATGGCGCAGCGCACAGGTGAAGGACAGGGTGACCCTGGCTGACAGCCAGCAAGGACAGGAGGATCATACCGATGACAGCGAGCAACTGAGTTCTTCTACGAACTCGAGGCGCTTGGAAGTGGAAATGAATTCTTCCCGCAGCCTTTCCGTTAGAGCCCGGCCCGTGCGCACTGACCTCCCCCTGCGATGCCTGAGCAGAGACCCCAGCAGAGCCCGCCCGGCCTCTGGCCTGTACGCACGCAGGTGCGTGTTACGTACGTGAGTTTGTGGCAATTTCCTACATAGCAACAGAAAACTAATATACCATCTACTGCTTTTTAACAAATGTTCATTGTCGACATTATTTCCCCAAACTTGTATTTGGCTTTTTCACATAGACGCTGAGAATCTAGTAACTTAGGAGTGTTTTGTTCAACAGTATCTTTATTTTGGTAAGAAAAGCTGAATTTTTATATTTTGAACATCCTTTCCATATTTACTTCGAAGTCATAGTCTTCTATAAAATTAACTTCACTGAAAATAATTTTTTTTCTGAACGTTTACTTTGTGTTTCTCCATATTAAATTATGATTTTTGTTTTGATTCCTTGGTCTTTAGGCTCAGTTAGAAGAGATTTTATTTCTTTTCTTTCCCTATCTCTTTGTGGTGACTCTTTCCTATCCGTAGAATTTTCATTGCTTTCCCCTGTCCTTCCGTGTCCCCTAGTCCAGAATCAGACTCCACAGTTGTGGTTTGGGGATTTCCCTCAGAGTGCTCTCGGCACATCACCCATCCGTGACATTGGATCAGTGGGATTCTGGCCTCAGCTCCTTGTCACGAGACTGTCCTACGTCCTCCTTACTCCCCAGACGCATATTTCAACGCCATTGCTGAAGGCACGATTGTTAGCCATTTTCGGTTTTCAGGTCTCTTGTAGATAAGGAAAGACCTCACCCAGCATTTGGCACTGAGGGGCAAGCACAGAGGGGAAGCAACTGTTCTCTTCACATGCTGGGGACTGGCCCCTTCTCCAAACCCAATGGGCATGCAGCTCCAGCCCACTGGCCCTTCTGAATTGTCTGTCCCACAAGAACACAAGAGCCCTGCATACAGGGGAAGACTATGTCTTCTTGTCATTCTCTGCTAACATTTCCCCTGTCTCTGCTATGTGCCCCTAGCAGATCTGGTCGGGAGGTGAACGGCGCCATCCTAGCCAGGTGGTACAGTCATGCCGTCTTTCTTGCTTCAATTTTCTGTCCTCTAAAACGGAGGTGATAATACCTGCCCTGCCAACTTTAGAGCTTTGTTAAGAGAGCCACATGGAATCAGGTATCTGAAAGTGCTTTGAAAACTGTAGCATTTAATAAAAATGTTAAAAAGTAGCATTTGAAGTCCTAGGTGATAACTTGTATCTATTACCAAATACTTGAAAGGTCGTCAGATAGAAGAAGACTTTTCATTCCTTTTACCTAAGAGGATTCTGCACGGGCACTGAGAAAACCAGGCAGGAAACATAGTAAGTGTGATGACAATTCAAGGTCACAATCTATAGGATTTATGTTCTATTTGACACTTGTCAAAAGGCAGTATTCTGAGAGCAGTCACACATTTCATGGACTATAGGTTTTTGGTATAAATTTGTGAAAAGTCCCTTGAACATCCTGAGTCTATTCAGGAAAGCTGGGAAATAGTTTCAGATCTTTTTCAGTGGAGAATTACATGAAAGAGCATGTTTACTTCTCATGTAGCTTTGCAGCTGGAGGGGAAAAAAATTAAAAGAACTCTCAGGATATATGTTGGGTACAAATAGACTAGTTTCCAGACAGCCAAGTGGTAGGTTTTTATTAAAAGGAGCCAGATGTTTCTAGGCAGCAGATGAATTTATTGTCTCAGTTTTCATCCAAATAATACAGAACCTTGAATAGGCAATGTTACCAGATGGACCTAATCCAATATTTTCCATACCGAAAACTCTTAAAATGAGCTGAAGTCCATGTCTTAAAAAACGCTCTTTAGAAATGAGGACCAGCCTGACCAGGAGAACCCAAGAAACCAAAATTAGACCAGATCCCACAGGGAGGAACAGGTGCTTCTTCCTATAAATGCTCAGTGGAATTCACAGTCCCGCAGGAAAGGCACACAATGCAAAGATGGAATGTGAAGAGGACAGGGAAGGCAGTCGTGCTGGCAAGATTCGAAGAAGTGGGAGAACCAAGTGTATGCCGGGGACAGAGAGAACGTAGGGACTGGGATTCTGGTGATAAATGATGCCTGCTGCTGAATGTGTGGAGGCACATGGTTCCAAGGGATACTTCTAGAAGCAGAAGTACAGACCATGCACTTGCATCAGGCTTCAGGGACGGGACCCACATATGCTGGAAGTGACAGAAGCAAGGCAGGGCCTGGAAAAGCAGGATATGGGGGCAAAGGAAACTTGCATTTTTTTTTTTTTTTTTTTAGATCCTACCTATTCTAAGGGCTATGCAGCATTCTTTATATCATTTAAGCTTAACAATGATTTATAAAATAAATATTATTATCCTTATTATCAAGATGAAGGAAATTGAGGTAAAGAGTAATTGCCAAGGTTAACTATGATTTTATATGACCTGGAACAGCATCTGAGACACAGGTGGTGTTGGGCAAATGTAAATGTGCTATTTTTACACTCTCTAGAAACCCTGATTTCTGAACTGCCAATCCCCTTAGGCTGCTGGGCGCAGGCAGAGAAATCTCAGCGAAGAGGGCTCTATTTCCTTTACTAATCTTTGCTTGGAAATCTCCCCACTTTAACCCGAACATGCCTCTCTCTTTTACTGTCTTACTAACAGCAGCAAGGGACAGCCAGCACGCACCAGCACTCTGCATTTCCCTGACCCTTCCTTAGGGCTACACTCTCAGACTTTTGACTTACTTCAAATGACACTTTGATTATTTTTTTGATCTTCTATTAATTTGATACATACTTCACCATAGTATTATAAGGCACTACTGATTCCCAGCATGCAACATTCATGTCTACACCGACCACCATGCAACCAGTAAATCCATGTCACTTATTTCAGTTTCATTTTTGTTAGAGCAAGACCCTTTTTCCAGGGACCAATTTCTATGTTAGTTAAGATACAGGCTAAGCTGTTGTAACAAAGAGATCTAAGAACATCATGGCTTAGGTAAGACAGAAGTTTATTTCTCTGTGAAGAGTTTGGAGCAAAGCAGTCCAGGATTCTGGAACAGCCATCCTGATATCGGCTTTGGCAGTTAATCCTGGGTTACAAACTCCGGGCCAGCAGGAAAGGAGAAGAGATAATCAGTGAAACTGTTTTTAATGTGATAATCTGCAAATTGTACACACGACTTCTGCTCCTCTGTCAACAGATCTCACTGAACAACATCACCACACCTGGCCGTCAGGGGCCTTGGAGATGTGGTCAGTGGGGCAGCCACATGCCAGCTAAATTAAGGGGGTTTATTTTACTAAAAGGGAAAGCTGGGGACAGTTAAATATGTCCGCCAACTATTCCTTCTTTTCTCTCCCATTTCCGCAGGATCCCGCCGTGACAGCACTAAGAATACTTTGCTATAATTGCTTATTGAATTATCTGTTTTCTCTTCTCACTTGGAATTCCAGAAGAGGCTGGGCCGTGTCTGTACTCTCAGTTTATCAACATATCTGGAGTGTGGTATGGAGCATAAGGAGGGTTTGAAAGGACTGTGTGGGAGCCACATGATTCAACATAGTTAAAGGTAAATATTGAATATAAGGCGTGCCTGTGATTAATTAGACTAATAGGAAGGGAGTCCTTGTGATACACAGATTATTTTAACTGAAGGGTTATGATTCTTAAATATGTTTATTCTTAAATATATTTAATAACTAAGGAAATTGACTGCTAATTTCACGTCTTATAATACTTCATTGACACAGCTGTTTTAGCACCTTTTTGTTGGGTTGCTATAGTCTGTTTTCCTGCCTTTCCCCTACACTGGGCCACTAGGGCATGCGCTGGGAGCAGTCAGCTCTGTGTCTCCAGCACATGGTGTGGCGGCCAGGATACTGCAGGTGTTCACTAAACACAGGCCGAATGAAGACTGGAACGGGTCATAAAATTGACCAAGCTTGCTTAATAGACAGAAATAATTTGCCTACCATATGTAGATTTTAGGCATACGAGCTAGTATTCCTAAATTGTATTAGATCACTTTAAGTAGGTTCATCTTTTCTCTAATGCTACTGATACATAATTTTTTTAATAAGCCAGTTATTTGTAGGTAACAGTTTTCTTCAATTCACTCCCTAGTAAACCGCCAAGAATGACAATGTGGCATCTGTTGACTTCCCAGTAAGCCAGGCACTGTCAGAGGTGACTCTTGCCCTGTGCAGTTGACATAGCTCATATTCATGTAGTATGTTATGGTATTTCAGACATCTATGTATTATACATACACACATCACATACAATGAATATACGCCCATACATTTCATACACACATACACAAGCCCACAAAAATACACACACCGTCTGAAATTTTAATTGAGCTATTTTGCATTTTAATGTGTTACTCTATTTCCATCACCTATATTCCATGGTTGCTCACGACCTTCACGTTGGGGCATGAGCGACACCGTTTATTTTGAAAAGGATTTTGAAAGTCAAACAGATCCCAGGGTCTACTGATGCTGCAGATTTGGAGTAAAAATAGAAAGTCCTGTCAGGAGGCCTGGTGGGGGTGGGCTTCCTGCTGGAAAGAGAATTCAAAAATGTCCTTCAATGGGGGGAAGGAAGGGCTTGGTGGGGGACGTGGGAAGTGGCTAATGTACGCGGAGACAGACCCGTGGGCACGAGCACAGCGCGGATTCGCCGGAGCACGGGAGAAGCAGAGTGTGAGGCCAGCGGACGTCCAGGGCGGAGCCCGTCGAAGGGGAAATGGGGCGGGGGAGGAAGAGTCAGGTTATTTGTTCTTCCACATTGGTCGGAAGCTGTTTACAGGCTCGCGCTGTTGGAGCTTTCACAGGGGACGTGGCCTGCGCGCTGCCCAGAGCTCTGTGTCGCCACAGGGGAGAGAGGCGCCTGCCTCCCCCGGGACTGTCCTGCGCTGCTGGAGGCCCTGGAAGGACCAGCTTGCCCAGGAGAGGGGCCCACGCGCCCAGTAGCCGGGCAGCGTTGCTCTGCCTCCCTGGGGGCGCCCACTGTATGGGAAGAAGCTGCCCCTGTAGCCAGGCAACCTGGCAGAGTCTGCTCTCTGACCTTAGGTGTGTGATGGCTTTCCCTCAGTTTCCCCATCTGTCCAGTGGCCTTAAAATAATGCCTTGGCCGCTTCTGCAGGGCTGCCTGGAGGAAGAAAGAAGAAATCATGCTGTTTAAAAGTGTTTTGAACGTTGTTAAAGAAAGCTGTAAACTAGTCTCTGCTCGTGCTTCTCTGTGTTGGTTTCTGCCCGTTGTATGAGTAGATGGGTAAGACCCGGGGGTCGCTGCCCATTTCATCCCTGTCATTGTAGCAGGTGGCACAACCGTGAGCTGACGAGGCGCTCAAATCGCGCTAAGGGAGGAGGGAAAGGAGCCGCCAGAGGAGCTTTCAGTAGCTCCCGCGTTCCTCTCCGGAGGCGCAGGGAGATGCTCCCCTAAACTCCCAGAGGACAGCCTGTGGTAGACAGTGTCTGCACGAGAAACCCTTTCAGGTCAGGCTCTTTCCAGAAACAACTTCTAGGAGGTACCGAGTACTATAACTTAAATTCCATTACAGCCTGGAATGTGCGGTTTCTTTTTTTATTTGTATAAATATATGCAAATATTTCAAATATTTGCTCTTTAAAATTATATCTTTCTGGTATAATCGTGGTTAGGCATTTATTTACATTTTGAAATGAATATTGCTTTCTTATAAATTACTTTCCTTTTATTTCTCCTTACATAAAAATATGATGTTAATTTTTAATTATGTGTAGGCCGATTGTCTGTGAACTTCAGTTTAGCTCTGATCCCTGTAAGAACTACTGCTCCTGCCTAGACTGTGCCTCCATGAGATCGAGGATTTCTTACTCCCCACGCGACTCAGTCCCTGGAACAGTATCTGACACATAGTGGAATTTGTGATTTCTGAGGACACTTAATTTTGGTTTTTACTGATTTGAAATAAGTGGCTCTTGCATTTAATCACAGCAAAGCTTAAGAAATATTGTATTCTATTATTAATATTTTAACAGGCTGATATACCTATACAAAAAACCCCAAATGTTTCCAGAACAGACACTGAGAAAGAGTACTGCCTTACAAAGTTAGGAATCTTGTAAGAATTGTGAAGAAGATGAACTATGAAGAAATTACTAAATGAGAAAGGCTTCTAGTCTTTCTTATTTCTACTCACATTTATCTTCCCCTGAGATGTGATAAATTGTCTTGGTGTAACAGGGGTTTTGGGGTTTTAATTTCATCCAAGTTTTCCCACATTTGGGAAGCAATATATAACTTTACTTATTTTTAAAATCCCAGATGTAGTTACTATGAAACTGTGTAAGTACTACTCTCTTCTTAAAAGCTCGGTCGAGAAAGAGATCTTTGTGCATTTATTTTTTCATTCGTCTACTCTCATTTCTGTGACAACGGAGAGGAACACCTCCCTCCCCTCTCTCTCCTGTGCACAGCCAGTAACAGTAGCGCCTTCTGCAACGATGTCAGAAAAGTTGGATAAATTACATGTCTCATCTGGGGTTAGCATGTCTTTCTATAACTTGGGCTTCCTACGGAAGGGCAGGATGGCCCTTTGGGTTAGTTCTTGGAAATATTAGGTCAGGTTCCTGAAACCAAATTTCTAAATGAACTCCATTCCCGTGAAGCCCAAATCCATACCGTGCTTTGGCGGGTACCTGGCCCCTGGGAGAGGGGGGCTCTGTCAGCAGCACAAAAGCTGGTTCCTCTACTAAGGAGAGCTGATGGCCATAGGTCAACAGCTCTCCTGTCGCTTCCTGCAGGTCTCCATACCTGTGGCTGGCAGGCAGGAAGGGGCGATCTTTCCAGCCGAGCTCTAGGGCTCCGGAGGATGTGTAAAGTCAGTTTTAAAAAATAATCATCAAAGGCCTTGTTGGGCCCCCCCAGGAAGCTGGGTGCTGCGCAGGCTGCTGGGGGAAGAGAGGGGAGGGGTTGCTAGGGCTGCCTCTACTTCTCACAGACACGGGCTCTCAGTCTCCAAAAGGGCTCTCGTTCCTATATGAGGCTTTCTGTTTTTGTTGTTGGATTTTCAATGTCTTGCTTTGCGGCATTTGCTGAGCACTTACTTGACTCCACTGTGTGAATGCTACAAATTAAACACAGGGTTGTCTCTCTCTTTTTTATTTAACTTTACCTGAATAACTATGATATAATATCACGCAGTAAACATTGTTTTAAATTATATTTACTATATGCATTGCCATTTATCAAATAGTCTCATATACTTTTTAACCTTCAGTTAAAGTAAGGAAAGTACGCCGTTGTCAGAGAGAGGTAATCCCTCACCCTCTGGCCTCAAACCCTCTCCCTGACACTGCCCCCTTCTCATGTTGTTTAGAGAATTATTTGCAGAGACTTCGAAGCCGTCGATAAGGCTCAGTATATAAGATACTAATAGGTGTCGAAAAGAGAGTCAAAGCAATCATGTGACCAGATCTCTGGCCTCACATATTCTCCTTGTTAATGAGTTCATTTGTGATCGTCAAAGTGTTCATAACTCTTAATTAAAGAAGCATTGTCACAATCTGTGTGTCAACTGACTTTTCTTTAATGTGAGCACTAAAGTTATTCAAACGCATCACCTTCACTTCCATTTCACAGACCTGATTTTAGCTCCAAGGCCGCGTGAGATCAGGCTTCCGGTCACTTAGAAGCTGCAGCCTCAGGTGTGGCCCCCGCCACCACGCAGCTCCTTGCTTCAACTCTGCCGTCACTGCTAAAAACCGCTTTTACAAATTCTGATTCAGACTCAATTTAATGAGTTGGAGTCAACTAATAAAATAGTAACTTATGTCTCTTATCTGTCTCTGGAAGGAGTCTGACAGCACGATCAAGTCC
Source organism: Propithecus coquereli (assembly GCF_000956105.1). NCBI lineage: Eukaryota > Metazoa > Chordata > Mammalia > Primates > Indriidae > Propithecus > Propithecus coquereli. The sequence goes on from NW_012138858.1 coordinate 4,135,497, forward strand.
ACGTGGGACGACATTTTGCTCTCACGGAGGGCATTTACGGAAGTGTGACCTAAACATAAAACTTAAAAAGTGATTAAACAACTGGCAATGAGTATTAAAAGAATAGCATTCTAGGAATGGGTAAGATTCGTCACATGAGGACTTGGATTACCTCGTGGTTTATAATTAAAGGAAAGTTTATTTTCAAAACAATTTGAAGTATATTATATTCTTCATTTACTCAGTCAGCAAGTACTTGTTAAGCTCTTATACGTGGTTATTTTTTCTCTTTCTGACTCTTGATCTTCCCCCACTGAACTGCAGGCTATAGTAACAACCACAGAGTATCTAAGAACTTGAAGGAAATGTCAAGTTCACTGGGTTCAGTTTTCTGGTTTCATTAAGAGAAAACTTAGGCTCTGAGAAATAAAGGAGCTTTTGAGGTTCACAAGGTAAATTATTGGCAAAACCAGAGCTTTTTTTATTATGCTGCTTTTCATTAATCACCAACTTGTCCGAATCAGTACTGTTTCCATCGTATACCCTTGTGTTTTCTGTCCGCAGAAACCTCTTGAGTGAACAAGTGGTTCCCTTAGATTGTAGCATATAAACCAATAAGGTGGTAGAGGCTAGATCTTAAAAAAGGGGACTTTTACCAATAAGAGCCTCCTTGTCCTTCGAATAACATACACATTTCGACTATTCTTCAGGAAACAACCCTGTTTAATTTTGTGATTCAGCCCTAAGACATGATAATGGCGAGATTTCTAATGTTGTGGTAATGGAAGTCCGTGTTTGTGTGTGCGTGTGTGTGGTGTGTATGTGTGTGGATACACGTACATATGTGTAGCACTGCGTCTGCCTGTTTTAGAAGAAAGCTGAGGCAGCTGCCTCCTCCCAGGGGTCATCAAATCCTGCTCGGCGACAAGGAAGTCAGCTTCCCGCAAAAAGCATGGCGATCCCATTCTCCTCAGACCAGGCCGGCTGGAAGCTGGTCCTCATGAGTCTCTGTGGTTTGCCTGAACCTTTGAGGGAGCCAGGACACTGAGTGACCCTGAACAGGTTTGAAGGATTCAAACACGAGTTCAAAGGACGATAATTTAGAAAAGTTACCTGGCATAGCCTACGGCTCTGGGCACAGGGAATAAAAAGGCAAGTTTTGGTTTAATATAAGGAAGATTTATCTAGTATTTAGAATCTGATACAAATCTAATGAACTTGCTTGTGAATCCATGCATTTGCCATCTTTACGGTTTTTATAGGTAAGAAAACCTTTGACTCGGGGACCTTCAGGAAAGCTTTCTGCACCGGGTGGGCGGCTCTGCCTGGCCGTCTTTCTGAAGCTGCCAGGACACAGGGAAGCAGGCCTCGCACTCCGCCACACAGCACGCACCTGCGGGCACGGCGGAGGATGGCCGCTGCAGTTAGCCTGTGATCAGCAGGTTTGCTAACCAGCGAGCAGAGAAGTCCTTCCCATCAACATTCCTCCCTGCTCCAGGGGGCGGACTCCAGCGTGGCGGCTCCAAAGGGGCGACGGTTGGCGCACGCAGGTGGTTCCAAGCATGGCGCCCTGGACAGGATGCGAATGGGGAGGTTTCCAAACGCACTGCTGTGGATCAGTGCTCTGCAGGCGACCATGGAGCCGACGTTCAAGTCCCAGAGTCTTGACTTTCTTCCTACGGAGCTTGGCACTGCAGAGCAACAATCTTAAAACCCGCGGCAACCGCTGCAACGAGCACCGTCATCATCACAGCCACGACTTGCACAGTCGGGACCCCAGGTCTGAACAGGGGCTGAGCTGTGGGTACTCTGGGGCTGTAGGGGCTACGGGCACCCGTTACTAAGGGACCATTTGGTTATCGATTGACGAGATCAATGCGCACAGAAAGAGAGCCTCTGCTCTCTGGTCTCTTACAACTTTGATTATAAACTGCATTGCATTATATCATACGATATAGTCTATTTACTTTACATATGATGATATATTATTTTACATTTTATTCATAGTACTGTAATATATTATATATTATCATATATTATATTATCATGATTATATATTATTTTACATTATCATATATCATTTTATCATATATTATTTTAACAGCACACAGAATGGGGAAACGCTGTGAGAATAAGCTCAATGATCTCTGTGTTGGCGCTATCAAGGGTAAAAAAGTCGGCCGCAGTCAGCCACGTCCTTTCCCCTGGGAGCGCCTGCGCACGCATGTCCTGCTCAGGAATGAGCAATGGCCTGGGAAGAGCCCCACCCTGGGAGGCTCTGGGGTCCTGGCCATGGGCTGGAGCTGAACAGGGACTCAGAGAACTTTATCTCCAAGGGACCAGACCCGTGGGGCCGGAGGTGTTTGCAGACCATGTCACGGACGTCAGTTTGAGCTGGCCGGGGCTCATGTTCTAATCAGCGGCAGGTGAGAGGCTGGGCAGGGCTGCTGACCTCTGTTCAATTGTTTGTTTCAGAACCAGAAGACCTGTGTCCTTACATGTCACACTTACGATCTCTTCTAACTGTCTTTCTGCATCTCCTTCGCCTTTCCTCCTTTCTTCCCGCATCTCTGCCTTCCCTTGTCTTCCCCTTGGTCCTCTCTCCGGCCGCAGGGGCTTCCAGGACCCCGGCGAGGGCCTCGCCTTGCGCTCTCCGAATGCCGCGTCTCTGGGGCTGAGAGAATCCATTTGAAGCAGAGCCTCCACGTCTCCTCTCTGAGGAGGCAAATCCTTTCCATTTTGATTTCTTTGATTTCCATGACTCTCATGGTGTTATGTGTTGTACTGTGTGTGTCTCCCTGGTCAGTGTAACATGACACAGCACACCACGCTCACCAGACCGCCTCTGCCACATGTGCAAGCCGGCCCCATCTTGAGAGAGAGAGAGAGAAGGAGGAGATTTGGATTCCACAGCCTCAGGTAGTTGTCCCTAGGCCTGCCGCGAAAGAAAGAAGGAAGGAAGGAAGGAAGGAGGGAGAAAGGGAGGGAGGAAGGAAGGAGGGAGACAGACGATATATTTTTAGTTCACCTCTAATCAGAGGTGTTTTGTGAACAGCAAAAGAGAATTTATTCTCATACGCTGGCACCGCAGGATCAGACTTCAGAGGCAAAATGATCTCTTTAAAATTTCTCTGCAGGGCTGATATGGAAGGCTGCGTTTTTGTGGTGAGACTTAATGCCAAATTTTAAGCAGCCTGGGATCCAGCTACTGTGTTGGATTCTACTTTAGCTTTGACAAAGACTTTAGTCCTTCTTTATTGGAAGGTAAGAAAAGACTTTCAACCACTTCATAAATCTATCCTTCTTCATGCTGCCTTTCGGTTCAGAAAGCATCAGAAAATGTATTTTCCCCAAACACCGTGTGAGCAGGTACGGACAAGCGGCGCAGGCGTCGCTGAAGCGGGAAGAATGCACGATGGAATTCTTTCTAGCAGAGGGATTTGCAGATCATATGGAGAAATGGGAACATCTCGAAGGACAGGGAAAGCATCAGGTTATTCAGAAGACTCCAAAAGGCCTGTGAGGGAAAAGGAGGTTAGATACAGCAACAGTCACTGATCACCAACGGATCAACCGCAGACGTGCGGAATGTCGTGTGTTCCGAAGTTTCCAGTCGCTGTCGCTGCTGGGTGCCGCGGATCCACCGCGCCCTTCCCTGCGCTTCCTTAGCGCTGCGTCTTCAACACGCTTCCACATTGAAGGTGCACATTTAAACCCTGCAAAATCTTTACTTGGGCTTTCTTTTGTTTCTTTTTTTTTCCTCCTTACTTTCACTCCATTCCTTCCTGAAATACTCCTAAATAATATTTTGAAATAATCCTGTATTTAATGTCTTCAAAAATATTTTTTCAGTATTGCCCTCCATTACTTCTCTGAGTTAATTTTAAAAAATACCGTTGAGTACCTATTCCTTCAACACTGCCACCTTCTCCTATTTTTATAATGACAAATGAGATTCTTCCCCATGTTTTTTTTAAGGGATATAAGAAAATTATAGATTTTAGAGACTTCTTCAGTGCTCTACTCAATTCAGTCCTGCCTGCTATATCACACATTCAGATTTTTAAAGGGAATATGCCATTGCCTTTTCAGATCGATGATTTTTTTGACAACATGGAATATAGACTCTAACAGCAAAGTATATGCTTTTCCTTAACATTAACTTCTTTTGGTTCAACTCTCTTTGCCTTTTCTCTTAGAGTAAAATAAAACCTACCTAAAGCTTAGCAGAGGCAAAGCAAACTAACTGGGAAACTCATTTCATGCTAAATGGCAGACGGGCCCTTGCCCTCTCTCAAATCCTAGCCTCGGGGTTTCTTAGAATTCAGTTGATTGTTTCTTTGGGGAGGAGGAACCCTCCGCATTCCTCCTGAAGCTTTTGGACTCTCCCTTTTAATCCCTTCTCAAATGGCACAATCACAAGACTCCCTGTCTTGCCTAAGAGCAAGCGTCCTCTTGCCGCAGTGAAATGCCGCCTCGGACAGTGTCCGACGGCTCCTGATGCTGGAGTAGAAGTGACCTTCCAATCCACAGGGTACTTTGGGCTCCAAGCCTAGTGTTCTGTTGGTAAATCACGTTGCTCCAATTATGTGTTTAAAAAATGTGACCTTTTTTCCAGAAGAGCTTTTGGAGGAGAAAAAAAAGATGTGGTCTTTTGGGAGAAGGCAAGAAGACAACCGTATTGTTTTAGAGAATTCATTTAAATGATTGTCTTTGATCTACTTTTCTCCAAATCCTAAAACCAAAGCAGATTTCTTTTTCTTTTCTGTCATGGAGGACACAGGTTCGGCAACATTCTTTTTAGAGATAAATAAAAAATGTGGATTATAGGTCATAGTTTATCAAAGAAACTTGTGTGGATTTTTATTTAAAGAAAATACAGTCAAGACAGATCCAACAGGGAACCCATAATTGTGTTATTGTTCAGGTGCCAGGAACACTTTTTTAGGCTCTTCTTATTGTGTGACCTCAGGGAATGTCTTGTATCCTGTCTGGGCCTTGGTTTCCTCCCTGTGAAATAGAGTAGATAAAAAGTATAAATTCCTACATCATGTTATAGTCTTCAAATGGAATTGGGCTTTTACAGACATTGAACATTCTGCTCTAATGGCAAATGACGATGAAGGGCTGAATCCCACCGCTCCCCGGGGGCAATGGATGCAGAACGCCGGGGTGCACAGCTCAGGGACGGCCTCCAGACAGTCTGAAAAAGTTAAGGATGATTCCTCTTCATCTTCCCTGCAAACTCTCCATCAAAAACCACACCAATTTGCTAGTTTTTTACACCAGTGAGCCAATAAATGACGTCGAATTGAATTCCAATTAATAGCCTGAAGTTTTCATTTTGGAGACCAGTGATTTCAAATGTAGGAGAATTTCTATCCAGTCTTGTTGTATAATTCGCATATACAAAGCTAAGTGTAAAAATGTAGGGTAGTGAAAGATGTCTGCAAGGTGTAGAGGAGGAAAAAGCTTCCTGCTGGTTAGACTTACAGCTCAAATGCTCAAACTGCTTCCGTACATCCACCAGGGGGCGCTACCCCACTGGGCGGGGCGGGCGGGGCCGCTGGAGAGCGCGTGGCTGACGCCAGCCCTGTGGGGTCGCCTGCCTGAGCCAGGACAGCAGGACAGCATTCTGAAATGCCATTATTTCGTTATGTCAAGAGAATTACGTTTTTTAAAAGTGCAAATACATTTTGATTTACAAATGGTTGCTTATGAATTCATAATTTTTATAGCTATAATAACAGCAATAAAGTCAAAGTCATCATAATATCACTCTGATGTACTTATATCAAACTTGATTCAGTTAAAAAGAAGTCTGGAAAATAGAGAAAACTCTGACTAAAATAAAATTGTCAATCTTGAAAATTTTTTTCAGCTCCTTTCCCTGTAAAGTCCATCAAAATTAACACAGGCCAGTGGATAACAGATAACGATCTTGGCTTTTTGAATCTTCTGAATGATAACACCGGGTTATGGCCATAAAAGCGAGCACAGCCGAAAGGAACACCACTCTCAAGCCTGCAGAGGCCAAATTTGAAATCGTAAAAATACTGTGATTTTCTACAATGTTCATTTATGATAAAATATTTCCATGATACAGAGAAAAGCAGGAATATTCTGCATGGCTTGTGGGTTGAGATACTCAGTGCGTTTCAATATGAAATAGCTGAAACAGAAGACCATGTTCAAAAACATTAAAATTACTAATATAGCCCTTACTCTCAAAATGGTTCTGACTTAAAAGTATGGTTTTCCTTTTGGTGAATATATAAACAGTTAAAATAAGCATCCAAGTATTATTACAAAAAATTGATTTGTTTATTGCACTAGTTTTTCTAGTAACAATTTGTATCTGCATATCTCTCCCCCACCAAACGACTGAAGTAGGGCTCACATTTAACTGAAAAGAATTTAATAGAAAATCTAAACCTTGGCTTATCAGGATACCACACAGCACTTACTTTGGAAAATTTGGACGTGTGGAAGTTTATTTTTAATTTTCGTGTTCAATTAATATGAAACCAAGGCCCTGTTTTTGAAAGCAATAAAAATAAACATGAACATTTTAGATAGAGTTTTTAATCTATCTTTCTTTTGTTCCACAACTTCTATGACCCAGACAGGTTACCTTGGCATACTATACACTTGACCGGGATACCTTTTATCCTGCCTTCTTACCCAGCTGTACTCTGTAGTGTGTGTGTGTGTGTGTGTGTGTGTGTGTGTGTGTGTGTGTGTATGTGAGAATGAGTGTGTGAGAATGAGTGTGTGTGTGTGAGAATGAGTGCGTGTGTGTGAGTGTGTGAGAATGAGTGTGTGTGTGTGTGAGAATGAGTGTGTGTCTGTGTGTGTGTGAGTGTGTGAGAATGAGTGCGTGTGTGTGTGTGTGTGTGAGAATGAGTGTGTGTGTGTGAGAATGAGTGTGTGTCTGTGTGTGTGTGTGTGTGTGAGAATGAGTGTGTGTGTGTGTATGTGTGGTGCACAAGGAAAAGATCACAGGGCAAAGGAAAAGGAGAGTTGGATTTACTTTTGGTGTTGGCTTAAAATTTTTGGATCTTCATTTTCCCAATATGGAGAGGTTAACCAGATGTTCTGTTTGAGGTTTTCTCCTTCTAAAACTCAAATTCATTGGCTCTATGAAAATTAATGTTTGATATAATTGCATGACCTCTCCTGCTCCATTGACATATGGTAGCATATTGTGCAAGTGGTAGTCTAGCTCTGGCACGTAAAAATGGCTTAGTAAGGGTCTGTTGCTGAGTGAGTGTGTGAACCACCACCATCGGGTCTGTAAACTCTAACATTATTATTGCCTGAGGGCAACCAACTATCTATCATCTCTCTATCTTCTACTATATTAAATCATTTTTAAAAACAACAATGCATTTCCCTCGGTTCATCTGTTGCTCAGGAGGTCTTAAATTTTGATAATTCTTGCTTTCTACCACCATAATTTCCCCAAAATGTCATATATCTACATTAAAATCAAGGTTTCCGTTTGGTAGACACTGAAACGAAAGCGGCACAGGCTGGTGACTAGAGTGCCGGATTGGGAGTGGAGGAAGGTGTCAGGAAAAGGCAGGTGACTCACCGCGGGGCTCCTGTGAGTCCCTGGAGGCCCCACCTCCCCAGGACAACTTATTAACAACGCCGACCCCTCCGCCAACACACACCCGACCTGAGAGACTCAATCTTTCAGCAGAGATTTGGTGCTGAAAAAGAAGGCATTATTCTGCGTTGTTTATCCCTGGCGATTTTATTTACTTCCTTAAAAAAATGCATCCTTTAACAATAAAGAGAACAAATAAGTATGGTCCCAGACATGAGAAGATCCATTCAGAATTATACCTGTACAGAAAGTCTCTGATGCCTGGAGTCTGTGTGAACATCAGATGTTTAATGTTAACTTACTAATTTTGTCCTTTCATGGGATAGCATTTTTAGGTAATTCCAACTATACAACATATCCCCCACATAAATAGGGTTTTAACCCCCTTGAGAATTATTCTTGCCCCTATCACTTAAAAGAAAGAAAAGAAACTCCATATAATTTGGACATTTTAAAAAAACACGCAGTGCTGTACTGATGTCTTCCTACATAGGTCGGTTAAGGATATAGCAGAATTTAGCTCCAGAACTCTTAGTCCCTGATCCCTTGCGTGTTCTAATAGCTTATTACAAAACAAACAAACAAACAAACAAGAAAATGAATTGTCCTGGTGCTTTCAGAATATTCATTTTAAAGTAAACCAAAGAATTATTCCATGTGCATTAAATCCACGTGCCAATGTCTGAAACAGTGGTCGCAAGGTCGGCTGACCTGCAGTGTGGCTGCAAGAAGAGAAAGGGTCCTAAAGGGACCGTGACCACCAACACCACTCTCTCTTTTCCCTCCTCCTTGGCTTCTCTTTGCCCCTTCCTACCGCATTTAACCAGGAGGCCGGTTTTAATTTTGTTACCTCAGAGCACATAGCGGAAATACTATAAGCCTTTCTGGTGCGGATATTCCAGAAACCTAAGACCTCAGGGAAATTTGGAGGTTGGGGAAGAGGTCAGCATGACAGTGAAAGGCATTTGCTGGTCTTTGAGGAGTTCCCACCACTGCATATGATTCTTAGAAGGAGGCAGAGAGCATTTCCCGTCACAGAGGGAAAAACAGTAGAATGACCAGATTCCCGCCTCTCCTGTGGGCGAGTATCTGGCTCAGCCAATCTCAGGCTCCCGTCTAGGATTTATAACCCAGAGCAGGCAGGACACAGAGACAGGGAGGGGAGTGGCCTGTGTCCAGGCGGCTTTGGCAGGGCCCTAGCAGCGACACCCCGAGATGGTGGTAGGGGATCCCGGCCTCTCCCCACTTCCAGGCCGGGTCCTCCCCTGCACGCTGGACGCTTTCCTTGCTCTTGGCTGGTCCATCCCAGGCCTGCTCTGCAGGATTCCGGGTCACTCTGCAACCTAACCAGCCACATTCCTTTTAGAATCACATTAGCTGATGTTAATGTTGTGGCTTGTAACTAAAAACTGTGAAGGGTACAGGCATTAACAATAGGTCTATCAGAGAAACAAATGTGGGCTATGGACTACCCGCTCCCGACCTATGAGTGTGCCTGGAGAACAACGTGTCAACCACCGACCGAGCTTAGTTTTAACTCACGACCACCAACCGCAGCTGAGTCCTCCATGCCCAGCTATCCGACCACAGCTCCCTGATCCGGTAGCTCTGGACTATTTCGATGCCAGAACTTCTTTTGCATCCTTAAATATTATTGAGGACAGCAGAGTTTTTGTTCATGTGAATGATATCTTTCAAAATTTACTGTATTAGGAATTAAAAAGGGAAAACTTTTAGAATATATACTTACTATTTTGTTTACAAAGAACAATAAAAGCCTATGATATGCTAACACAACATATTTTTATGAAAACTTAATGAGAAGAGTGGCATCTATGTGTGCAAATCTCTTCAATGTCAGGCTGAATAGAAAGTGCTAGATCGTCATATCTCCTTGACATCAATTTGTGCAACGTGTTGTTACATCGAAGTAGATTCAAACAAATATAAGGACTATTTGGATTTCCTTTTAAAATACTGTATATATTTATCTGATGTTACATAGAAACTTGAAGAGTGTAAATTTCTTACAGGTTAGTTGCAGTGAGGAACCTGGAATCACACCACTGAACTTTTTGTCCTCAGTTGCATTGGCTTGTCATGGACTTTGAATGGATCTGTCACCAGGGCGTGATCTTATAACATCATGCATTGGTCCTTTGCAAAATATTAATTTTCTGAGTTATCCAGATTTTCTGCATGCTACACATTTCATTATACAATAGCCAAAATTATTATGCTTGCTGTTATTACAGGGCATTTCCTCAGAAACATCTTCAAAGTATGGAGAAACTGTGGAGCTCAGTTTTCCATATTTCTCATTTTCACGTGAAAGTTGCAATATTGGCAAAAAACAGTCAGTTGGTTTTCTCCAAATGACAGGCTCACTTCATTCATTTTCAAGACAATGTCTGCCACTCCCCAGGTCCGAGTGACCAGTTTGTCTGTCAGTTTTCCTTTCAAATAAAAATGGTATCTCATGAAAGGAGCAGCTAATTCAGCCTGAAGCCCAAATCCTTGTCAAGTTCTTTTCCTTGATGTCAGCGAGATAAGCCTCATGCTCCAGTGTGCGGCGGAGGTGCTCTATGCATCCTGCACACGAATCACGCAGAAGAGCAAAGAGATACATACATAAGGGCTGAAATTCAATAACATTAACAGCATTTATAGCTTCATCAGGGGCACTAAGTTAAACTGGAATATGTGTGTGTGTGTGTGTGTGTGTGTGTGTGTGTGTGTGTGTGTGTGTGTGTGTGCGCGCCTGGGTTCTTTTTGTTTAAGCTGCAAAGCCATGGCATGAAGAACACATGGCTATCGGTACATTTTGGTGCCACTGCCTTAATTTCCACGTGGGCCAGCCGTTTTACTCACTATTACTTTTGCACCAAACATGACCACAATGAAAAAAAGCAAATAACATCTTAATTTTATGATAAAAATAGTTTTAACTTCACAGATATCCTGCAGGTGTCTGTGGGACCCCAGGGGTCGGCAGACCGGGGAAACTGCAGCCTGATGCAGCCACTTAGAGCTGCAGCTTCTTCCTCCCTCCTCCTCGCCTGGCTCAACCTAGTCACCTGACCTCACTGCACACCTAGGAACAGTCACGAGAGACCTTCCATCTGCACCCGCGAGCCCATCACACCTTCTAGCCCATCTCTGCCGTCTGTGCCACATGCAAGGCCTCGCTCTTGTCCCGGGGACAGAATTGTCAGGATTGTTGGGCTCCGGCTGAGACCTGTGCCCCCGGACGGTGCTCGTCACCACTCGGGACCTGCAGCCACTGTGCACCCTGGGCGCTGCCTTGTCACTTGTCCTGACTCTACTGGTTAATTCCCATCAGAGTCAAATCAATGAAATGCCACCTTAAGCAAATCCCTCTTGCTTTATCTCACATTTGCCGTAGGTGCTGTCCCAGTCCCTGCTGCCCCCTCCTGCAAACTCCCGGTTGGAGATTTGTCCCCACAGACACCCAGCTCCCTCTGGGTCACATGAGAGCCCTCTCCAGACAGGAGTCCTTCCCTGCGACTCCACCAAAGGGGCCGACGCAGGGACCCGCACAGAACTCGGTGCTGCCCTTCATTCTCGCGCTGTCTTCTACTCGACCCGCGGCAATCGGCACAGTTAACTCGGGATTCCTTTTCAGAACAGTTTTGCCCCTTTCGTGGCTTCTGGATCTCCTCCTCCTCCCTGTCTGCTCTGTCTTCTCCATAGTTCCGTTCTACCTGGGGAAGCTGGGGTATAATTCCGTCTCTGGGTGACCACGTCCAATGTGTGGCTTTTATGCCCAGTATTCATGAGTCCCTCCCCAGCCCCATTTGTCCCCTGAGCCCCAGACTCTCACATCCTGCTGGACTTCTCCGATGGATACCTAACGAGCCTTTCAACTCTACCCCACCCAAACTGAATCTCACTCCACCTCCATGTCAAAACTGCGCTCCGGCGTCCTCCTCAGCCCACCGAACCGGTCCCATTCTTAGACTCCCTTGTGACAACAGCCTTAGGGTCTTCCTCGATTTCTCTGTTTTTCTTACAAGCCACATCCAGCCTGTCATGAAACCCTAAAAGTCACATGTTCTGTTTTAATTCAGTCGCACATTTGAACCTTAGTCTCTCACCAGGGCTCCTGAGTCCTAAGGCAGATTCCCAGGAATTTATTTCCAAGTGGGCTGCAGAGGGATTCTGTCAAGACGTAAATCAGACCAGCTCCCCATCTCCTCGAACCTACCCCTGGCTCCCGTCTAAACCAGAAAAGTCCAAGGGTGAAACACACACACTATACACCCCCCCCCATGACGCACACACTACACGCACAACACACACATGCACACACACCACACACTACACACACATACACATTCACACAAACATACCACACATACATTAACCTCAAAAATACTAATTAATTGGTGCAAAAAGAAATGTTCTCTCCCCCTTACTGTTTCTGCCACAGAATCTGGCGAGTCCATCAATAACAGCTCCTCCGGGAAGGTGAGAACAACACGTGGGTCCACGCACTGAGTCACAAATTGCGGCTGTTCGAGCGCAAGATTCCAAGTTTGCGGTATTTTTCCCCCTTGTCAACTTAGTGGTCAAATTTTTGTCGCATATTTTGGAGGTGACGGCGGTGCTGGTGAATGAAAGAGTAAGAGGGAGGGAGGGAAACGTAGCTCCGTGGATGGTGTACCTCACAAGATGAAAACCAGAAGATCTCTTGCAACAAAACTGTCTTCTGTTCCTGCCAGTGTCATTTATTTGGGTTAATAAGCTTTTCTGAGAGATACAAATCATTCTCCACTTCATGGCAGTCGCTTTAATTAGATCAGCACCTATTAGAAATTAGTTTGATGAAAATTAATTTTTTGGCTTTTTATCCAGCGTAGATAAGGAGGATAAAGAATCAATAATTACAACAATTAACACTTGCACACACGTTTAATCAGCTCAGAGCATATTCGGTGCGATTGGCCTTGAATCTCACACAATACAATGAGGCCCCCAACATCATTCTTATTTCAGATGAGTAAACCAGGAGGCAACACACATGATGAAGTTTATCAACTGTGGATCTGAAAATCCCTTTCTGAACGTTGAGTCCAAGCCCATCACGTTCTTGCTACAAAGGGGGAAAAGGGAGGGAGTTCGGATCTGTCTTTGTGGGAGGTAAGTCAGACTCCTCCTGTCATCTGACACTGTCTCAGAGAGCCTTACCAATTCCACAGTAACTGTTGCTTGGGAAGGTCCACAGCTTTATGTGAAGGGCCTCAAGAACTGGCTCTCAGTGAGATAAAGTCTTTGCTCCTGTATTGTCTTGTTAAAAATCTTACTGTTATTTGTATGCAAGCACAGAAGATGAGCCATCGTCTTTATTTATTTATTTTCTTATTGAATCATGCCCAGATTTCAGAT
>NW_012138858.1:4149294-4158587 GCF_000956105.1 Propithecus coquereli
TTTTATAAAAGGCCATAAAGTAGAACATTATTTGTAAGAGTCCTATTTTAACCAAATTGTTTTAAAGTTTTTGCTATACATTACTGATGATTTTAATTAGTTTTTCAAAATGGGGAATATTGGAAATTGTTATTATAACATATGCTATTGAAGAGGGACCAGGAAACCCCCATGGCAAAAGTGAAGCCCACACCCGCTCCCGTACCTGGGACCCGTCCAACAGGTTTCGACAAATAAGCAGCGATCAGAAGACCTGCAGCCGGGTCAGACAAGCAAACAACAGCCGTGGCCACAGGTTTCCTGCTGGATGCTTTGGTGAAAAATATGGCGGAGGGGGCGCATTTGGTCAAGGAAGAAACTGAATACCCTGGGAGTCATAATACGCCCCGAATCACTAATCCGACGTTTTAAAAGCCGTTAAGCTATCTGAGGCTGCTTGGGGAGTGTGGGGGTGGAGCGAGGCTTTCTTTTTATTAATATAATACTTTGGGGTTCTTTGCCCTTGGGAGAGGTTCACTCGTCTGGGAAGGTGCAGACATACGACTGTCTACCAGAGGACGTATTTTCCCTGAGGCAGATTAGCCTTCGCAGTCTACTTTGAAAACAGCTTGGTGAACAACTCATTGTTCATCATGTTGATCCACCCTCTGCCTCTCAGTTTTTAATGATTTTATCTCTTTGCATTGGTGACAATCAACTAATCCACATGTCCTTCCACGCCGTCTCTGTGGTCACTCTATTCTGTTCCGCAGTCATGCGCTGAGTCACTCAGTAGGTAATCAACGGGAGAATTTGTCTCCAAGTAAGTTTCGGATTATTGAGACTTTTGTTAGATCAAGTAATCCACCAGAAAGAGGAGAAACACACACATCATCATTTCATAGGAAATACCTTCAAGGGGTTTATGACACGATTGAATTCTTTTGTCCTAAAATTTTAAAGTATTAGTAATATAGGTTTTGTATAAAAAGAAAAGCATTAGCAGTTTTCAAATAAAGGTACAGCAGTAATGGTGAAGCCGTGCTGTAATAAGTGGGCCAGAATCACAAACATGGTGGGAGAACAACAAAAAAAGCGATGTGCACAATTATACTTGTCTCTTTAAAATTCTGTGGCTCCTAATAGCAGAATCATCTGCTCCGCACCATCTGCCAGCTGGGGAGCGAGCGGAGGTAGCACGTGCAGGTACTGTAATATACAATCTAATTAGTGTACTAAACCTTAATTTATTGGATAAATTGTAAATATAAAAACAATTATAATTTAACAAATCTATTCCTTTGCTGCTTTAATGAAAACTCTGCATGTGCTGGGTTATTATGTGTAGTTTTCTTTTTTATATTATATTGCAAGATACCTTCCTTAATATATCCAGGGACAATGAAATTACACTCTACTACCTGTCTGCACATTTCTCTCACATTTGCAACCATAATCAGAATTCACTCTACAATGGAACTGCTTCATTGAAAATATGAGCAGAATTGAAAAGTTCTATGCCAATTTGGCATTAATTCTGAGAACAGCTTGAGGGCTCATCAGAGATAAGACTTCTCTGATGGCTTTTCAGCCTTTGAATAGATCAATTTAAAATAATTTCTGCCCAGTGACTGCTTTCCCTAGATTTTTCCTCCTCTTCTCTCCTACTTCCCTTTTCTTATTTTTCCTCCTCTCCTCCTCCTCCTCCCCCTCCTCCCCTCTACTCCTCCTCTTCACTTCCTCCTCTTCTTCATAAAGCCAGGGACAGTGGCGATCACGGTCCATCTGAGTAAGAGATGTGTTATCAACTGTGGACTGTTGAATGGGTCATCAAATACTTTTGCACATTTATGTTAAAGCAATCTTGTAGTTAAATGGTAGTGCCTTTTACAGGAGAAAATTAGATAAATTAGGTAATTCCATATAGAATTTGAATATTAGGAGAAAATGAGATTATGTGGGTGAAATTGTTGGATTTTTTACTGCACCTGATCTAGGACTTTCACATTCTATTCTAAATATACTCTAAAATGTGTTATTTGTTAGGCAAAATTGATCTTGAATGAAAAAGATATTTTGCAGATGGGCCTCTCTCTGTTATTTATTTTATTTTATTTTGTTTTTGAAACAGAGTCTCACTCTGTTGCCCAGGCTAGAGTGCCGTGGCATCAGCCTAGCTCACAGCAACCTCAAACTCCTGGGCTCAAGCAATCCTTCTGCCTCAGCCTCCCAAGTAGCTGGGACTACAGGCATGCACCACCATGCCCAGCTAATTTTTTCTATATATATTTTTAGTTGTCCAGCTAATTTCTTTCTATTTTTTTAGTAGAGACAAGGTCTCGCTCTTGCTCAGGCTGATCTTGAACTCCTGGACTCAAATGATCCGCCTGCCTTGGCCTCCCAGAGTGCTAGGATTACAGACGTGAGTCACTGCACCCGGCCTCTCTGTGTTATTTAAAGACCTTCCACAGGCTTGTTCACTCACTGTGGCTTCATGGATGGCCTTGCACACAGAGAGGACAGGTGATTGAGTCACTGTGTAAGAAATGCCCCAACTCACATCACGTGCATGGACATACTGTGCTTTCCTAGGGACTGGTCTAAGCTTGGACTTCTGGCTAGTGTTTCACGTGATAGACGGCAATAGTGTCTTTGGAGGGACCCAGAACAGATTTTTGTAGAAGGAAGACACAACATTACAGGGTGCTGCGTTGGCAGAAAGGTCCTCAGAAGAGAGATAAGAATTAAGGTTAGGGAACAGCAGTTTTATTAATAATAAACTACATCTGCCTCCTCCTGGCACCTGGAGTCTGTCCAGGACTCTCTACTGTCATGGGAGAAAGAACCCAGAAGTCAGAGAATGTGGAGGCTTAAAAAAATGTCTGCAATTGTTTGACATGCCTCCTTTCAAGGGATGGAGACTACTTCCTCTCACCTCAAGTGTGGCAGATTCACAGTGTGACTTCCGAGGCTGGCTCCAAAAGTTACCTCTGCTTCCTCCTTGCTCTCTTGGATGCTTCGCTCTGGAGGAGGCCAGCCACCATGGCTTAAGGACGTGTCCTTCCAGCCTGTGTGAGCGCCATCGTGCAAGAGCGTTCTCCAGCCCCGCCAAGCCTTATGGTGACTGCAGCTCTGGCCGACACCTCTTGAGAGACCCTAAGCCAGAACTATCCAACAAACTGCTTCCAAGTTCCTGAAATGGCCAGACAATAATATTTGCTGTCACAAACAACTAAGTTTCCAGGTAATTTCTTATGCAGCAAGAGATAACACAAATTGGAAACCCTGGCTCTATGCCCAGCTCCCCTTTATGACTTCGGACATATCAATACTTTTGCCTCAGTTTTTTTCATTTTTAAAATTGGGTTGTAGATATCTTCCCTCTCTTTCAATGTTGCGATGATTAGATCTATTATAGTAATATGTATAAAAGCTTTTGATGAGAAGTTTTAAAAATATAAGACCCCCTCCCTCTGTTTTACATGATCGATACGGATGTGAATGGTGACAGAGACCAATCTAGGTACAAACAATCTCACAAACCCTGTCTGCATAGCTGCTCCAAATCGGCTTTCTGGGGGCCACAGCGCAGGATGTAGTTTAGGTATATAAAGCACGTTGAATCAGGATGATGACCCATATTGTTATTAGGGTTCTGCTGTGGTCTGAATGTTTGAGCCCCAGCCCCCGTTCGTGTGTTGAACCAATCCGCAATGTGATAATACTAAGAAGTAGGGTCCTCCGGAAAAGCTCTGCCCTCGAATAGGATCGGTCCTCTCATAAAAGAGATTGGAGGAAGCACGTTTGTCTCCTCCCACCACGTGACGACACGGCGGGAAGGCACCATCTTCGAAGCAGAGAGCAGCACTCGCCAGCCGTGGAATCTGCTGGTGCCTTGATCTTGGGCTCTCCACCCTCGGCTGTGCCCCGTGTGCTGACGTGGGATGGCAGGAAGCCAGTGTCTCTCTGTGGGGGCCACTCTGCTGCACCCCCAGGAACCCCTATAGCAGAAATTGCCTTCAAAACTTGGGGCTAGAAAAGGCCTTGCTGATTCCAAGAAACAAACCTTTTCTTTATCTCTGACAAATAAGAATTATAAATTAAAAGCTTTACATTAGCAGCAAGCAAGATGATGGTTAGGTGTAAGTGCCAACTGCAGAGCCCTGCTGGTCTGCATTTCTGGTTTTTGTTTTTTTTTTTTTTTGTGATCTCACTTTCTATTTCTCTTTGCTCAAATTGCATAGATTTATTATATGTGATCTTTTTTTAAAGATTATTTAAAAAATGATATTCATTTCCTCCTCACATATCTGAGTGCCCTTTCTTTAAAAGATACTGAGCCAGGCACATAGCTATTCCAAAGGACACGTCCTGACCCTCAAAGGGCTTCCTGTTGGGGAACAGATAAAATCAGAAAATTACATTAATAACAGTCCATGGTTCCAGCTGTCATGGAGATCAATTCAAGGTGGAGTGGAAGAAAGAGGGAAGGTAGAAGAGTTAGCTGGGGGCATCAGGAAAGGGATGAGGAAAAGTTGGAACAAAATGGGAAGGACTGTTGGAGTTTCTCAGGGAGGCAAGCAGGCAAAGCCCATCCCAAAGGTGAAGGAAGGGCTGCACGAGAACTTGATAAGGTCAGGGGGCTGCCTGTCGTGGAGTCCTTTCGGATTACAGTGCCAAGAAATTAGTAACTGCCGACCCTGGAGCCAGGGCTTGCAGGTTCCATTATGTTGTGCAGGTTGTAGATTTCGTTATGAAGAAAACCAATACAAAAATTTAGGCAAAAGGATGGCAATTGCATTCTTATGTTTGCAACATGTAAAAACAAAATAAAGTTCAGAAATGTCAGCTGAATGGAAGGGCGTTTTAAAATAACCTGAATGGTATTTGCTGTGGAACGGGAGGGTATCGCAGCGTTTGCTCATAGGGTAGGGAACTGGGCACGTGACTCAAACTGGTGCGGTAACTCGATGCCCTTCCTTAGAGCACAAGGTATAAGCAGCCTCGGGCTACGCACCGTTGTTTGCATGTATTTGATGAACAATTTATTGAAGTTTGATTTTGTTAATCT
This sequence comes from Propithecus coquereli, assembly GCF_000956105.1. NCBI lineage: Eukaryota > Metazoa > Chordata > Mammalia > Primates > Indriidae > Propithecus > Propithecus coquereli. The sequence goes on from NW_012138858.1 coordinate 4,154,345, forward strand.
TGGCTAAAATGTTAGGAGTTCTTTAAAAGCTGTTCTTACTGTGCTTGGTGGCCAACACGTACTGAAAGGTTTCTGCAGGAGGATAGCATTTTGATCTGAGAAGATGACACTCCCCTTGGAATTCAGTCTATTTTGATAGCACATAGGGATTGATTTGATGACCTACAACAATGCACACGAACATCCCCTTCATTTTTCAAGGGGAGAGTAACCTTTGGCTCCAGAGCTATCCAGCTGCAAGGAGAAGGCAGCATCCATCAGAATGACACTTACTGCAGAGCAACATACTGCTTGGCACAGGCAGCACAAGGATGCACTCTGTCCTGGCTATCAGGAGCACATGAAATGTGCAGATAAATGCGCAGACGTGATGAATGTGGCCCTTGGCTTCGCTGCTCCTGGCTTCGCCTACTGCAGCTCACGGAGTGAGGCATCGGCTTCTATTTTGGAAAAAGTTTCTGCTTCTCTGCCCCAGCTTCTCCTTTCAGCATCAGTAGATGTTGGCTTCGTTGCTGTATTGTGCTAACTACACTTGTTGCTTTCAGCTGAATCCACCGTGTGACAGAACTGGTAATATACCACCGCCTGCAGCATGCGTTCTCTCATACTGGGGAGAAAGTACATATTCTCTTGTGTCCTTTTGCTTCTTTCGTTCATTATTTTAGTCAATCACCCAACAAATGTTTATTGAGGAAACAGGATTTGCAAGCACTCTGCTGGGCTCCAGGGATATAAATACAAATGAGACACGTTCCTGTCTTTGCAGAGCCCATCGTCTGTCTACTAAAGGCAAACAGGTGGACAGTCACAGCACGATGGGATTCACGTAGTAAAATAGTATTTGAGGAGAACAGCAAATAAATTAGTACCTTCCAAGGTACGTGTGTTGCCTTGGCTGGGGGTATGAATAGCTACCTTCACCTGTTTCCGTATCTGGAAGAGTGATTCTCTTGGAATGAGGAGAGTTAAACTGTTCTTGGAGCTTTTCCAGACTCCATGAGCGCCCTTGCAAACCTTCCCCCACAAATACTGAATATCATTGTTGCAAAGCAGTGGTTATCAACGGGGTGTTATTTTGCCACCCTTTCCCTGCCATCTCAGGCATCTGGCAATGTCTGGAGACACTTTTGTTTGTCATGTTTGGATGGGGGTGGGATGCTACTGGCATCTAGTGGGTAGAGGCTGTGGATGCTGTTAAATATCCTACCATGCACAGACCGGTCACCCTCACTCAAGAATTATCAGGCCTAAAACATCAATGGTGCCAAGACTGAGAAGCCTTATTGTAACGCGATGTGTAAGATGGTCACGCAAGCCGTAGTATGTTGCTAAGTGGCAGCGAGATATGCTCTATCACATGAAAGAAATCTCCCTTTAGATTTGCAATTCTCTCCCGTGTCCTATCATTTCTTGGGTCGCAGGTAAAAGGCTTTCTTATATCGAACCAGTTTTTGAATGCAGAGAGGTACCTCTATTTTCCTAGGGCTCTTCCTAACCTGATGACAAACAAGATCTTCTGTGCCATCAGTGAGGGCTTCCTGAGCCCTCGTCTTTCTTGGCTGTTGTGGCCACTCCCGGGCCCCTCCCTCCTCCTGGGCTCCTTGTGACTCAGCCCCAGCCAGCCAGTTGCTGTCTGTCCCCTGGGCGGCTGCCATTCTCCACTGCTGCTTGGGACCCACTGTTGGCAGTCTGCTCCTCTCCGAGTCGGAAATCCCCACCCAGTCACCAAGAGGTCATGATTCCTAACGCCAGTCTTAGATAACCTGGGTCCTAGTGAACATAGTTCTTGGAGAGACTTAAAATATAACTTTTGTGTTTACAAATTTTTGTCCCTTTTGTTGAGAAACATCTAGATGTTCCTCAAGCACTGGGGTCTAAGCAAATCTGAGTGAATCCAACCAAAGCTGCAGCGAACTCCTCCTCGCGGCTGTGCCCCTAGTTTAGCTTGAAGCAATGTCCAGATCCTTCGGTTCTCCCTTTCTCAACGGTCTTGTCTTTCCAGAATGTGCTCCACCAATGGTTAGGTGACCAGAAAATTCTTTTCTTAATTTAGGAGTGTCCTGAAAGCTCAGCTGACCTTCCAAGTTTGTATAATAATAAAATTTTAAATAACATTAATAATAATTATTTACATAAATAATATGAAAACAAAATCCTCATGGTCTCCTCTGACATGTCAAAAGTTTGGAAGCTGGGATTTAGATTTGGCTTACATTATTGCCTTTAGTGAGTATTTTTGTGCTTTATAATTACTTTAGACACAGTTATTTGATTCAATGTAACAACAAGAATGATGATAATGACTAACATTTATTAGCCTCTTACTATGCATCAGTCATTTTGTAAATGTTACATAACATTAATTTTCATTCTCACAAAACCCTATGAGGTTCGTGCTTTGTTATCTCCAACTGGCTGATAAGGACACTTTACCTTGGAAAAGATATTTATATGTTTCCCAAGGCCAATACTAAGTGGGACAGCTGGAATATGAGCCCTGCTATGTCTAAAATCACTGAGACCCAAAATGAGCTTGATATGAATGAAAATAATCTTTCTTCTTATTTCATCATATAATAAATAATATTTTAAAATGTTACACAAAGGCTTTGCAAATTATCATGATTATTACAGAAAATAATATAGAGAGATGCTGTATGGGCACTGGCCATTTAACACCGTGGCTAAGCAAAATGTCGTGCATCTTTACTGGGTTTTATATAAAACAGAGAAGGGTGTCATGACACATGCACTGTTTCTATGAGCCACCTCTGCACCCTAATTCCTTTATCTTAATCCTTTACATAGAGTTATAACTTTATTTTATCTTCTTTCATAATATATGTACCTCTGTATAAAACATTTATTGGGAAAATACATGTCGCATTTAGAGAAGCTGTGCAGATTCATTTTTTTGCTGTTGTTTATATAAATATTACACATAGAGGTTTGAGAATCTAGTAATGTCAGTATTTGTATAAAAATAGATTAACTGTGCTCAACTTTTGACTCAAAGGCACCAGACTTACCTAGAATGTGCTCAGCCTATTAACAAGAGATTTTGTCCCTGATTGTTTAATTCCCAGTACACCTTCTCAGGGACGAAGACAGAGGACGAGTCTTCTTGGGAGGTGTGTTTTCCACTTGTGTTCAGACTTTAGAGAAGATACGTAGCTGGGGCGACACCTTCTCTGTCCCAGCGTTCAGGAGGGACCTCAGCACGCTGAGAATCTTCCACTACTACGCAGGGATTGGTCCAAGTACACCTGGTGATCGCAAACCTCACCAGCCTGTGATTACAAAATAAACTAACATTCATTTTAAGGGCTACATCATTGTAAATGGAAACCCACTGGCCTGGTCACTGGAGATGAAGCTTCCAAACTTCTGATTATTTCCTCCAGTTCAGAGGTCACCTCCCACTTAGAGATTCAGAAGCAGCCGCTCCTCCCGCCCACCCTGGCCTCCCTCTCCACTCGGGACTCTGCCTTCACATCCGCTGACGACTATGTCCCTGCTGAAGCCTTTCCTCCGTTGGGGTGTCCCTCTCTACTGCCCTGGGAGATGCATTCACGAGAAGGTCCCTCCTGGGCTCTCCTCCATCCCTGGAGCTCATTTCTCCAGCCCTCTCTGCCTCTTCCCAAGCAGTGCCCTGTTCCAGCCTCTCAGCCCCATGTCCTCGTGGGTTGGACCCCTCTCCCCAGCACCCTCCCACCGTGCTCCCGTGGGAAGAGCAGTTTCCCTGGTCAGCGAGTTTGCCCCCTGACTATTACACTGGGAGGCTTGGGAGCGGGAGGCTCTCTAACAGTGGGAGTGATCGTGGAGGTAGGTGTCCACTCCTAGTCATCCTCCTCCCAGCATCAGAACATGGAAAAAGCAAGACTACATTACCAAAGCCAAATTTTTATTTCGTAAGAAATCACAGAGTGGAATCTCACATTGAGGGAGAGTCTCCCTCTGAGCTGGGCTTTGTTTATGTTCCTTCCCCCAGTTACCCTCTGAGCTGTGCTCCCTCCTTCCTGCGCTAGCTGAGAATGCTGGGCTTTCATACCAGCATGGAATAATTCCAGGGCTAGTTGCATTCTTTTCAATTCCAAAGTTTTATCCTACAGGTTAGGAAAGATTCTGGCCATCCCACCACACCAGGAAAATTAAAGTGGTCTTTTATTTTTCCTCCCCCATCCTTCTTCCCGAGATGGCACATGATCACACTGGGCAGCTGGCTTGCCCTCTCTGCAGTGAT
>NW_012138858.1:4158637-4160469 GCF_000956105.1 Propithecus coquereli
AAATTAAAGTGGTCTTTTATTTTTCCTCCCCCATCCTTCTTCCCGAGATGGCACATGATCACACTGGGCAGCTGGCTTGCCCTCTCTGCAGTGATGGAAGGGATCGACCGCTATGTCCTCCTCCCTGGGCTCCCATTGGACCTTGCAAACTGTAGCTCCTCCTGCTTGGCCTTTGGGCACCGACCTTTCCTCATGGTCCCTGCATCTGAAGTGCTCAGGCCTGGTGCTCACTGAGCACCTCTACCACGGCCCCACCAGGCTGCCGACCTCCACGCCTGCCCACACACCTGTGCCTCTGGGCCTCAGTGGCCTGCTGCACCTTGCTACTGGCTTGGAGCTTCCGAGGGTCCCCACCAACTGCCCCTGCCCCATACTGGGCTTCCAATCTCTGTTGCTCTGCTTGTGCCTTACATTGTTCCTAGGGGGTTTCTCCCCTGCTGGCCGTGCAGACCCGGGACCTTCCCGTGGGCCCTCTGTGTGTCAACTTGCTCCACTTCCTCACCCCTCTGCACCCATCCTTGCTGTCCAGAGGCTGCCTGTGACCTTAACATGCGCACCAGCTCCACCCCGGCAGTGTGGAGTCACCTCCCTGCCCTCCCTCTAGGATTCCCCACTTCCCTGTTGCTTCCAGTCCTTCTTGCAGGTTTAGGCCAGTGTGTGGGGGGGTGGGGGGTAGCAGACCAGGGCACTCAGGCCAGACACGCGTCCTTCCTGTCCTCTCCCCTGTCTTCTCCTCTTCCACACTCATGCCAGCTGGCCTCTGCTCGAAGGACAGTTCTTTGCCCAACCTCAGAAATTTGGGAAATGAATGTATTTGTATATTTTGCTCAGTATTTCTACTTGTTCTGTGGTGGAAACTTCCCTTATATCATAACATCCTTGTTCTTTGATTCTCCAAATTTAGGTATTTAATGTTAAAAAAAATGGTAGAGTTTAATCCAGGAAAGTATAAGAGGTGCTAGATCACTGTCGTTTCTTATGGTTGAGTAATATTCCATTATAAACATATACCTAAACCCATTATCCAAAGTGGGGCACCAAAAGAGCAGAAGAACGGGATCCATTTGTACTCACCATCAAATTGGTACTAACTGATCAACACTAGGTTGATCACATGGCAGAAATACTCTCTAGGGTTTAGGGGGATGGGGGGGCAAATCTACAACTAAAGGACACGGGGAGCACTAAAGGGGGGAAGGGCATGCCTTCGGGCGAGGCAAAGACATAAAGTGTAACTACAATGTTTGTACCCTCACAAAACCCTGGAATAATAAATAAACAAATAATAAAAAAAAATGGTAGAAATTTAGAAGAAATAAATTTTTTTTCTGCTAAACAAAGTTTGGCTTTCAGGGCTATTATCCACTGTAGATTTATTTAGTAGATCAAATTTGATATAGAAAGTAGCACAATAATGTCTTTTTTCTAGGATATTTCTATCCTTTTCCAATGATGCAAATGCCCTTGATCCACTTTTTTTTTTTTTTTTAATTTCAGGGTACTATGAGGATACAAACATTATGGTTACACTTTATGTCTTTGCCTCATCCAAGCGTGGGTTAAAGGCATGCCCTTCCCCCCTAGAATGCTCCCTGTGTCCTTTAGTTGCAGATTTACCCCCACAAATCTCCCTAGTCCCTGGAGAGTATTACTGCCATGTGATCACCCTAGTGTTGGTCACTTAGTACCAATTTGATGGAGAATGCAAATGGAGCCCCTTCTTCCGCTCTTGTGGTGCCTCACTTTGGATACTAGGCTTAAATTTAATCCAGGAAAGTATAAGAGGTGCTAGATCACTGACGTTTCTTATGATTGAGTACTATTCCATTGTA
>NW_012138858.1:4163934-4165035 GCF_000956105.1 Propithecus coquereli
AACACAACAGTTCCTTTCTTCAAACAGCCGGGTTCTAAATTCCATTTTAGGCCTGGGTGATACATTTCATTCTTCCTATTGCTCTGTGGCTCCAACTTTCTTTAACACATTTTTATGGAAAGTGGTCTGCTTTAACAGCTTTGATGTTGATGGCTATTTGAGATAAAGGCAGCAGTTTGCTGGTTTAAATCCCATTCACATTATCTCAATTGCAAACACCCCTATCCATGGGCATTGGAATGTAATTGCACACTAAGAGCACGCGGCTTCACAGCCGATTTCTCGCAGTAACGGCGCTCTGCGCGGAGGCTCTGGTTTGGGACAGCTCCGAGAAATTTAACTGTTCAGGATGCTTCAGTAAGAACCTAAGATAATTGGTCAACTGGTGTTTACAAAAACATTCAGCTTTTAAGAAAAGTTCCATTTACAGTGTCAACGTGTCTCACTTGGTGGCCTCATTCACTATATCCTATCTAAAGCCACTGGTCTGAGGGAATAAAATAATAATAACTGCTACTTTCATCTGTATTGTGCCTTGCAGTGTAGAGAGTGCTTTCAGATAGGAGTCTTTCTTTCCTAGGAATGAGGTGTGCTAGGCGACATTTCCAATCAGCTAAGAACGTGAGCCAGTGGGTGTGTGCCATTCTTTGAGCTGAGGTCACAGGTATTTTTTTACTCTGTTTCTATCAGTTTATATTCAATATGTCAAATCGCATTTAAGGATTTTATTGTATCACAATTTACATTAATTTATGATTAGGCTTTAGGTGACAATAGCTCCTAATATTTATTTTTATTTCTTTTTAAAGTTTCTCCACCATGTTTCTCCCTCAGCAAAAACGTATACGCCAATGTTTAAGAGCTAGGGATAGACGAAATGTTAACAATAACTATTATTTTTTTAGGCACGTGTGTTCTCTTCAAGTTTTTCTTATCCTCACCCTGGTTGGTCATGGAAGTTTGATTTGGCACATGGTTTCATGGATTCTTAGTTAGAAGAGAACTTGGGGTGAATCTAACTCAGCGTTTTCTCCTCTTCCTCCTTTCTTCCTACTGTGTTTGTGTTTCCTTGGAGTTCCCCTCTCCCCGTTCCCTGCTTCT
>NW_012138858.1:4165420-4166624 GCF_000956105.1 Propithecus coquereli
GAATGCAAAGCAACTTGACTACACAATCCTTCAAGTTTTGTGGCACTGTCTCCAAACTTTTACAGTTGTTTTGCTCATACTTAATTTGCATCTTAAAAAAAATTTTCATATGTAACTGGTTTTCTTGATATTCAATTACATTACAGAATAATGAAAGCCCTTTTGTGAACAAGAAATGCCTTTTGTTAAGCTAATCTTCAAACTGGTGAGAGCAGAAACGTGCGTGTGTGTCCTTGAGTAGGCTGCTGTCTGAGAGGTCAGTACACAGCCGGCATCGGGACCTGGCAGGCGCTGGACAGCGGCGGGTAACCAGCACATCAGGAGGATGTAGTTCAGGGGAGAGGCTTTCATTGTACCTGGAGTTCGCAGAGTGCACTATTCTGCCACTCATCTTGACGCCTTCTCGCATGTACTCTGTCTGCGATGTTCTACTTGCCTTTACTTGCTGAAGGCCACTCACTCTTCACAACCCAGACAGCAGCCACTGTATCGCTGTGGCCTGCTCTAACCCCACACTCCTCACCCACCTCCTCTTCGCCGCTGTAGACACCTGTGCGTCCTTCAATTCTATATTTTTATTTATTATGGAGCAACTTCATTATACTTGTTGTCTTTCTTTCCTATTAGACTTTAAACTTCTGAGGGCAGAGCCTGTCTTTTTTCTCTGCATCCCAGTGCCAAACACAGCAGCAGGGGTGCCCAGTGCAATTTGCTTCTTTGAATGAATGGATATTCAGCTCAATGCAGTTAGTTTCTATCTCTTAATACTTTTGCAACCACCATCCTGTGCTGCCCAATATGGTCTCCACAAGCCACATGTGGCTATTGAAATTTAAACTAATGACATTGAAATAAAATTATGTTATGACCAGTTCCTTGGTCCCCACAGTCCCATTGCAGGGGCTCAGTAGTCGAATGTGCTTGCTGGCTGCTGGTTTGGCCAGCACAGACGGAGGGCAGGGCCCTGTTGTGGCAAGTTCCTCTGGACATTGCCACTTAGTCCTTCTGACAGCCTGGCATTGATGGACACGTGCCTCATTGGACATTCCCTCTGCAACTTCCCCTGAGCATTGGTAGACTTCTTGATTTTTCCCACCTCAGTGTTACATAACACAACAGTTCCTTTCTTCAAACAGCCGGGTTCTAAATTCCATTTTAGGCCTGGGTGATACATTTCATTCTTCCTATTGCTCTGTGGCTCCAA
>NW_012138858.1:4167579-4170631 GCF_000956105.1 Propithecus coquereli
GGGGTGAATCTAACTCAGCGTTTTCTCCTCTTCCTCCTTTCTTCCTACTGTGTTTGTGTTTCCTTGGAGTTCCCCTCTCCCCGTTCCCTGCTTCTTCTCTCCTTCCTCATCCTCATGTCTTGTGTCAACCCCTCCTCCTGCTATGCCCCCTCCACTCCGTGTCTCTTGGCCATTCACAAACTGTCATGTGTGGAACTTCTGAGCTCCATGTTCACCTGCAGAAATGGTCTAAGCAACCAATCCATCCTCAGCTCTAGGAAGGATGCCAACTGCTGGATGGAAGAATTATAAAAGATAAAATAGACATAGTTCCTGGCTCTTAGAAATGAAGAGTCTAATTGGGATAAAATGCAAAGCTGTTGCCAGTACTATCTCCATGGACACAAAAAGAAGGAATCTCCTCTCTTTGGATCGTACATCACATTTCCCTTGATGGCAGCCAAGCAGGCAGCAAGGATGGGGGTCAGGATGTGGGGTCAGGGGTCAGGCCCCTGGAGCTCAGTCTGCCCTCACCAGCCTGTGCTCTGGGCGAGACATTGGTCCTCGTGGCTTTTGCTGATGGTTCTCAAACCAAGGTGCTCAGGGCTCTATTCAGTCATCACAATGACGAGGAGATTCTGTCCTCAGGGGCCAGGATGCCACATGGCCCCAAAGGCACATAATCATTCACTGGGAAAACCAATTGAACCTGAAGGTCAGTGACGTCTCTGTTGAAGAATGTTGGGAGGATCCCTCTAAGCTGCTTCTTCAACCTAATGCTCTGTGATTATAAATTGCTGGTGGCTTCTAGAATGGTGAAAATGAGAAAAAATTATGACAGGTATTTTTATGTCCCGAGTTTTATGTCTTTTAAAATTGGGTTTAGTTATGCTTTTAGTAATAACGGGACATATTTAGAAATGATCACTGTTATGTTAAAGATTAAAAAATATAATAGAAGAGTAAGAATAACGAGGTCCACCATCGGGTAAATGATGCAGAGAGAAGCAACACAACCTGAGGCCTGAGAGAGTCCACTCAATACACCACAGTAAGAAATACACACCTTCGTGTACAAGGCTTGGCTTAACCCCTGTGGACGGTGCACCGATAAGAGGAACCTCAGACAATCCACGGATAATCCGGCATTCAGTGCAGGACACAGACATGAACATAGACAGCCATTATACAAGGTGCAGAGTGACTTAAAAGCAGTGAAATCAGAGGAAACAGGGAAGTGGGGAAACGGGGAATCAAGGGTCTTTGACGGACGGGAACAAAACCAGGAGGGCGCCCTGTCAGCAAAGCTGGGAGAAAGAGAAATTAATGGAAACGTTTGTGAAGCTCCTTGTCTACAGCAGCAAAAAACTTTCTACAGTACTTTATCACACTTAATCTTCATTGTGGTGCTGGGATGGAAGAATTGTCATCATTATCCTTCAGATAACTACTCTGAGGTTTGATGAGATTAAGGAGTTGGTTAAAAGTTACACAATCAAACTAGCACATCCTGATAGATCAGGTTTGGAGGGGAGTGTGTTTCAAGCATTTGATTTGACTCTTTGTATCAACTGTCCGTTTTCCTATGAGGGTGTTTATTTATTTTTTTTTAATTTTTCTTTTTCATAATTTTTTTATTGTGGTAAAATACATATAACATAAAATTTGCCGTCACAACTTTGAAGTGCACAGTTCCGCAATGCAAGTTACATTCACACTGTTGCACAACCATCACCATCATCCATCTGCAAAGCTTTTTCATCATCCTGAACTGGAAATCTATAGCCTTTAAACAATCACTCCCCATTCCCCACCTTCCAGGCCCCAGCACCCACCATTCTACTTTCTGTGTCTATGAATTGGATGATTCTAGGAACCTCACAATATTTGCCCTTTTGTGAGCAGCTTATTTCATTTAGCATGATGTTTTCAAGGCTCATCCATGTTGAAGCATGTGTCAGAGTTTACTTCCTTATTAACACTGAATAATCATCCATTGTATGTATGAACCATATTGTGTTTATCCATCCATCTACCCATCTATCCACCCATTCATCCACTCAGGTTGCTTCCATCTTTTGGCTACTATGAATAATGTTACTATGAACATGAGTTAAAAAAATATATGTTTTGAGTACCTGTTCTAAATTCCCTTGAGTATATACCTAGAAATGACATTGCTGGATCATATGGTAACTCTATGTTTAATTTTTCTAGGCACTGCCATACTGTTTTCCAGTAAAATGGCTGTACCATTTTACCTTCCCACCAGCGATGCAAAAGCGTTTCCAGTTTCTCCACATCCTCACCAACACTTCTTATTTTCTATTTTTTTTCCACCAAATTAGAGAAGTTTTTTTTTTTTTAATTTCAAAATATTAAAAGGGTACAAATGTTTTAGGTTACATGGATTGCTTTTGTAATGCTTGAGTCCCAGCTATAGGTGTATAGCTGTGCCCATCACCCAAATAGTGTTCATGGTATCCATTAGGTAGGTTTTTTTCCCCTCCCCTCCTCACTCCCACCCCTGGCTGATTTCCACTGAGTTTTACTTCCTCTGTGTACAGGTATGTTCGTTGGTTAGTTCCAATTTATTAGTGAGTACGTGTAGTATTTGTGTTTCCATTCTTGAGATAGTTCACTTAAGAAAATGGTCTCCAGTTCCATCCAGATTGTTGCAAAAGATATTGACTCATCTTTTTGTAATGACTGAGTATTACTCCATGGTGTACATAGACCACATTTTATTAATCCACTCATGAATTTATGGACATTGGGTGGATTCCAATCAAAGACTCAATATCATTCAAAATAGCTACGAAGAAAATATAATGCCTAGGAATATACTTAACGAAGGAGGTGAAAGGTCTCCACAAGGAGAACTATGAAACTCTGAGGAAAGAAATTACAGAAGATATAAGCAAATGGAAAAACATCATGATCATGGATAGGCAGAATCAACATTGTTAAAATGTCTGTACTGCTCAAAGTGATTTACAAATTCAATACAATTTTGGTATGCAATACCAAAATCATACTTCACAGATCTAGAAAAAGTAATTCTGTGCTTTGG
>NW_012138858.1:4170681-4171782 GCF_000956105.1 Propithecus coquereli
AACACAACAGTTCCTTTCTTCAAACAGCCGGGTTCTAAATTCCATTTTAGGCCTGGGTGATACATTTCATTCTTCCTATTGCTCTGTGGCTCCAAGCTTTCTTTAACACATTTTTATGGAAAGTGGTCTGCTTTAACAGCTTTGATGTTGATGGCTATTTGAGATAAAGGCAGCGGCTTGCTGGTTTAAATCTCATTCACACAATCTCAATTGCAAACACCCCTGTCCATGGGCATCGAAATGTAATCGCATGCTAATAGCAATCGACTTCACTGCCGATTTCTCGCAGTAACTGCGCTCTGCGCGGAGGCTCTGGTTTGGGACAGCTCCGAGAAATTTAACTCTTCAGGACGCTTCAGTAGAACCTAAGATAACTGGTTAACTGCTGTTTACAAAAACATTCAGCTTCTAAGAAAAGTTCCATTTACAGTGTCAAGGTGTCTCACTTGGCGGCCTCATTCACTGTATCCTATCTAAAGCCACTGGTCTGAGGGAATAAAATAATAATAACTGCTACTTTCATCTGTATTGTGCCTTGCAGTGTAGAAAGTGCTTTCAGATAGGAGTCTTTCTTTCCTAGGAATGAGATGTGCTAGGTGACATTTCCAATCAGCTAAGAACGTGAGCCGGTGGGTGTGTGCCATTCTTTGAGCTGAGGTCACAGGTACTTTTTTACTCTGTTTCTATCAGTTTATATTCAATATGCCAAATTGTATTTAAGGATTTTATTGTATCACAATTTACATTAATTTATGATTAGGCTTTAGGTGGCAATAGCTCCTAATATTCATTTTTATTTCTTTTTAAAGTTTCTCCACCGCGTTTCTCACTCAGCAAAAACGTATACGCCAATGTTTAAGAGCTAGGGATAGATGAAATGTTAACAAGAACTATTGTTTTTTTAGGCACATGTGTTCTCTTCAAGTTTTTCTTATCCTCACCCTGGTTGGTCATGGAAGTTTGATTTGGCACATGGTTTCGTGGATTCTTAGTTAGAAGAGAACTCGGGGTGAATCTAACTCAGCGTTTTCTCCTCTTCCTCCTTTCTTCCTACTGTGTTTGTGTTTCCTTGGAGTTCCCCTCTCCCCGTTCCCTGCTTCT
>NW_012138858.1:4174932-4200738 GCF_000956105.1 Propithecus coquereli
AAAAAAAAAATACCAAAGAACAAATCTGGAGGCATCACATTACCAGACTTCAAACTATACTACAAGGCTATAGTAACCAAAACAGCATGGTATTCGTACAAAAATAGAGACATAAATCAATGTAACAGAACAGAGAACCCAGATATAAAACCATCCACCCACAACCAACTGATCTTTGACAAAGCAAACAACAACATACGCTGAGGAAAAGAATCCATTTTCAATAACTGGTGCTGGGAAAATTGGGTAGCCACGTGCAGAAGAATGAAACAGGACTCCTACCTCTCGCCACTCACAAAAATTATTTTCTGTTTTTTTTTTGGTTTGTTTTGCCATCCTAATGGGTGTGAAGTGGTATCTCACAATGGTTTTGACGATGTTTAGTTCATGACTGTTAAGGATGACTTCTGACTTGTGTAAAGATATTAGCCCAGGCCAACCTCAGTTCCCACTGGTCCTTCAGTCCTCCTCCCTGTGCAGTCTATGCAGCCTGCCCACATCACGGCTTACCGGCTCCCATCCTGATTTCCTAGAACCTGCTTAGTATGGTTCTGTTCCCTTTGATGGGTACTATCTCTGGACTTGTCAACTGGTAAAAGCCATTACTTTAGTGCATTGAAAAGACCTCCAGTGCAACCACCAGCCTTGCCATTTAATCTGACAGCCAGATCAGTACTGAAAGTCCCAAGCAGGACATATATGGAAATAACACTGGTGTTCAATCACAATGACTTCCAATACAATGTCAGACACAGAGCAGATTTTTCTATATACTGACTAAGGTTTCAGCATTTATTAAATAGGTAGGTATTTTACTTGTAATATCCATAAAAATTAGGTCACATTTCACCTAGTTTAGAGGAGAAAAAAAAGAAAACCCTTTTAAATGGGCCTCACTATGAGCTGCTGCTGGAAGAATTAGCCATAAATTTGAGTATTACACATAAAACAGCAATAAATATGATATTCATAATCCAGAATGATCCTCATCAACCATTTACAAAAAACACTCAGTTTATTTAATGGAGTTGTATTAATACATTGCTGTGAAGATAATGGCTCCAGACCGCTCATTTTAATGAGGGGTTGACACTGCATAGACATTCAGTCTCACTTTCATAAGCCCACTGAGAAGATGGAATATTTTAGCTTTTTTCCTTCCTTACATTGAATAAAATGAGTCATAAACCCTTGTGCTGAAAGGTGTTGGATGCGACTTATTTGGAGATTGAACTTGTGCATCTCTTCCCATGTTGGTCTTTGAAACCCAAGGTATTCTGAGCATTCTCAGCTTCCGGTTTTCTAGCAGACCCAGACCCATGGGTGAGAGGGCAGAAATCCCGTCCACTGAGGCTTGTTCCTATGAGCAATTCACTGTGTGAATGGCTTGGAACTCTCCATACACTTTCCAGAAAATTTGCTTCCACAGACACATGACATTTCAATAAAAGCCCCTCTAATACAATGCATGAAGTATCAACTACCAGTGCTCCCCAAAATGTTCTGGGGTGCATTTTAAAGATGCAAGAATCCTTTGGAATCTAGTTAACTACAAGAGTTTGGCTTTTCTTTTTCAGAATGATGAAGGCTGGTGCTTGAGGAGGGAAAAGATGGCAGTGAATATTTGGGAAAAACTTTCCACAGTCTGTAATGAATCTGTTCTCTGGAAACACAGTTTTGTCTTGACCAAGTCTTTTCTCAGTCCCGTCTCCGTATCTGTCTGACTCCACGGCCTTCTAGAACACCATCTCATAACCACACCAAACATATTCTGAAGGGAAAAATAACAATTGGCCATTTCTAAGTTTTGGAAGATCGGCCATGGATAAGTGGACACATATTTGCATTATAACTTCAAATAATGGCAGTGATAGTGACGTGTGAGTTCAATATGTTTTATTTCCATTTTTGAAAAATTAACTCTGAGGAAAGAATGAGGATTTGGAAAAAATCCATTTACAAACATGTTAATAAACAGAGAAATAAAAAAAATTAAGATTAAGAAAAAATAGAGAATATATACGTCTGCATACCAACATCACACTGTTTCCTAGGCACCAAAGTCAGGAATCTTCCTTTTTCACTCCATTCCTTCAGTATCCACACCCCGCTCCTCAGCAGACATATTGGCTCTGCCTCCCAGCGCCTGCCTCACTCGTCCACTTCTCACCATATTACTGCAACGTGTCAGTCCAAAGGGCCATCATTTCTGGCCTGAATTACTGCAATAACCTCCAAACTGCTCTTCTTGTTTCTCATTTGCTGTCTGCAACTCAGAGTGATCTTCTTAATACACAAACATGATCACTTTATTTCCCTATGGCTTCCTCCCTCTCCCACCTGCAGTGGCTCCCCACTGACTTAGAACAAAGCCCAGACCCTTCCCAGGGCCCAGGGCGGCAGGAGCTGGCTCCTCCCCTCTCTCCAGCCTCTTCTCTCTCCCTGACCACAACACTCAGCTTAGCTTGTCTCCTTTTAATCATACCCATTTTTATAGAATACTTAAGCAATGTCCTATAATCTAGATTTATATATTTTTTTAATTATTTAATTTATTTTTTAATTGACATAAAATTTGTGTATATTTATCATGTACAACGTAATGTTTTGAAAAATATAGACATTGAGGAATGGCTGAAGAGAGCCAAATAATATATGCATAACCTCACATATTTATCATTTTTGTGGTAAGAACATTTAAAATCTACTCTTTTGGTGATTTCCAACAATACAATACAATGTTATTAACTACGGTCACCACGTTGTCCAACAGATCTCTTGAACTTACTCCCTGAATCTAACTGACATTCTGACCCACATCTGCCCCACCCGCCCCAATCCCTGGTAACCACCACTCCCCTCTCTGCTTCTGTGAGTTAACCCTTTAACTTGCATCTGTCTAGCTGTCAGTAAGCTCTTTCCAGTTTCCATCCTAGTTCTGTGTACTGCTCATGAAATGTATTTACCAGGATGACCTTCAAACAGTGTGTTTGGAAGTTCTTCAGAGTAAGTTAATAACTAAATCATCCATTGCTACATAGCAAATTGGTGGCTGAAAACAATACACATTCATTATCTCACAGTTTCTGGCATCAGGAATGTGGTCCATCTTGGCTGGGTCTCGGGGCCTGGAACCAAAGCGCCAGCTGGGGCTGCAAGTCCTCTCAAAGGTCAGCGAGGGCAGGATCTGCTTCTGAGCTCACGCAGTGGTGATGGCAGGATTCAGGCGCTGCTGGGCTACTGGACTAAGGGCTCAGCTCCTTCCCTTGTGGGTCTCTCCACAGCTGCAGCCCACAGCATGACAGCCAGCAAGTGAGAGAGCAAACAAGACACCAGGCAAAGTCTTTGCAACCTCATCTCAGGAGTGAAGTCCCACCAGCCTTGCCTCATGCCAGCCACTAGACAGCCCACCATGGAGGGGAAGGGGATGACACCATAGGTCAGAATGGCTGGGGGCATTTTCAGAGGTTGCCTACCGCAAAGTACGATCCCTTCTTAAAGTGAGAGCTATTTTGAGGACACTGATAATTTGTGGTCCAGATTTATGGAACCCTTAAGGGTATGACTAACTAAGGCACTACCCCATTTCCCAATTATTTGTAGAATTGAATTTCTTTCTATTGGTAAAGAATTGTCAAATGCTCAAATTAACATGACTAAGCATGCATCTATAATAAAAATCACTTATTTGAATGCCTCCCTAGAAAGGTATAAACAAACTTTTTTCCACAGAGTTGATCATTCTGCTGGTAGTTTTCTGTACTAAGTTACCTGGGTTATGACTGACTCCAGGAAGGAAGCAGTGAATTCTATTGCACAAACACGAGGCAGCTTTCCGTTACCTGAGCTGATCAATTTCTCTGGCATGACAGATGAAATTTAGGACATGCGAAAAAATAGATTCAATACTATCACTTTTATAATGAAAGGGCACACTCTTCTTATATGACTAAATGCAAGAACATTATTTCAGAAAATAAGGCCAAGGAGGGAAAGAAAACTGGCTACAGGAATCTTGCAGCCAGATCGTGAGATAAAGCTAACCTTACACAGTTTGCAAAACATAGGCGTTTCATCACCTTTTGTTGCTGGAATTCATTAAAATGGGATGCTAATATACCAGGAGCTAAAAGAATCCTGTAAATGGTCCTCCTCAGGAACATCTGGGACATGAGCCGCACTGTCGTGGGTGACTCAGCTGCCTGGGTGCCAGCGCTGGCATCTGAGTGCTGACTGGGGCGTGCGCCTGGGGCTTTGTGCTTATTCTTGTTTCAGTTTGTTTTGGTGGTAATTTCTCACTCACTCCCAGATTCTGCAGAGACCTACCCCCGATGAGGACAACACTAGCCCGGTATGAATAGCCGTCCTTATTTCTACCATTATTGCATACTAATCTGGAAACAATGCTTATTTTTATTAAGCCCAGAAGGAGCACATTTCCTCAGACACTGCAGAGGCATCTGTTAAATCACTCAGAATCAGAAAGGTTCAATATTCATATCTGGCTTGCGTTGTAATAATATGCCTCCTAGAGTCAACTTCTCTGGGCAGAACTGGCTCCCACGTGGTGACTGGGGGAGCCGGGGAAATCTAAACGATATTCCCATGATGGCAACATTTGCTTTGGCCGAAGACCTGCACGCTGGACACAAAGGCTCTTTGTGGGTGAGTGTCAGACCAACCCCAGGCCACCGCAGGGTGCAAGCCCCCTCAGGGTCCAATGTTGCATGGTCCCTCCGTGTTCCGTGCTGGGCACTCCATTTAGCGAATTGGGCGGGAAAGCCTGAAAGCAAGCTCCACAAAAGCTTAGGGCCTCAGCAGCACTCCATTGCCCGAAGACTACATCCAAGTTAGCCTGGGCTGAGAGACGCTCTTCTGTCTGCACCCTTTTCTGTCCACAGCAGTGAAAATGGGTCCTCCTCCGCCTCGTTTCTTATGACCCAGAAACGCTGAGCTAGTTCCTGTGTGATTCTTCTCCCACATTCTGCTATTTCTCAGCTCTCAGTTTCTGCCCACTGGATGGTTTCCCATTTTCTCTTGAAAATAATTGACTTCTAGTTGGCATTTAAAGCTAGAGTGAAAACTAGAGTTTTCACTTCTTATGGGAAGTGTTTCCCTACATATCCTCTCTTTGCAGGTCTTGTAGGATCCATCTATCTCTGTCCTTGCATGTTATTGTATGAGCATTTGATTATGTCCGTATCTTTCCCAGTAGATTCTAATGGCAGGAGCTGTGTCCTGTTCGTCTCTTCATGCAACAATCCTGGAACCTGGTAAAAGCCCAGTAAACACTGAAGGAGTAAGTGAATACAACCAATAGAATGTCACAAAAGATTTACATGCAGCAATAGTAACAATGATTGTAATGGTGATAATGGTATCGAATAATGGTGGTGAAAAATGTGTGAGAAACTCCATGAAGACAGAGGATACTCATATCTGTCTTGTAATCTGCTGCACAGAGAGATTTTGCCTCTGTGTTAGCTAATAAAATTATTCAGCCAGGATCAGTGAGTTAAGTACTGTGCACTGGGCTTTTAAGGAAATTGAGAGGCACGTTTACGGTCGGATTTTCCTCCCTGTGCAGGCTCTAGGCGTATCTCGATTCTCTTCTATCTTTTCTACCCTTACTTGTTCTTAACCTTTCTTCTTCTTCTTCTTTTTTTTTTTTTTTCCTTTGTACATTGGTTTTTATATCTCTTTGTGCTATCACCATGTTGCAGTGTAAAAGCGCTGTGGGCAGGAGGCCCAGGAGCCATAGTCCATGTTCCATGCTCGAGGCGTGGCCTCCATCTTTCGATGACTGGCAGGACACGGAAAGGAAGAATATATCCTACAAAAGATCCTGGTAGGGCTCTGGACCTGCTTTCCAAAACGGGATCCCTACGTATCATCCTCACGCAGTGACTGCTACTGCTTGGTGAAGTGAGGGCGCCCCAGCGCATCAAGGATGGCGAGGTTGTCAACGAGTTAATCAATATAACACCCTCAGAGCTGCCAGGGGGTCTGCCCTTGTGATCCCTTGTAAGTGTAGGTGTCGCCATGGTTTGGTGAGCAGGAGCAATCTCGGTGGGTCTTAGAAAGGTAGTCCGAATTTCAGGGCGCCACGTAAGGCCGTGTTCATTAGGGTTGCTATGGCTACGCAACTTAGAAAACACAGTGTTGTCCAAGTGCAGATGGAGGCCAGCCCCAGCCTCGACAACACGGGGGTGTCTGCGGGGATTGAGCGGGAAACCCCTCCTCACGTCCAGGAGGTCCTAGCCCCCAGACCCCCACCATGGCCCAATCTGGATGCCGGGTCTCCCTTTGAACTTGACTTAATGACTTAACTCCTTGCACATCCTCCAGGAGGAAAGATGTTGGCTGAGAAGGAGGAGGGCAGAGCCTGTGACTCAGGTTAGCTCCGCAGCGCTACGCCCTCGCTAAGGTGCTGGGAGATGGAGACCCTCTGCAATGTCAGCGGCAGCTGTTTGGGGCCAGCAGAGGCTGGGAGGGTCAGGACACATCAGCAGGACTAAGGACTCCTCAGGGAGTCCATCACTCAGTTAAGCCTAGAAAAATAGATTGGTTGCTTGGGAGCATTATTTTAAAATAATTTGCCACACCTTTGGCAATCCATTTGCACAGAAGTGCATTCTGTTAATACATTGTTTCATCTTAGAAGGGTTTTGTTTTGCTTTTATTTTGTATTAAGAATGCCTTCTTGGTCTCTGAGAACATTGGAATCCATTCCAGCTATAAATAATGTACTTAAATATGTTACTATTTGAGGAACAAATGTCACAGCTATCAAACCTGATATGAAGATAATTAAAAAGGTATTTTTTGCTATAGCATAAAAGACAGATTCACCCTGAGACCCACTCCTAACAACACATCACATTATTGAGTGTAACAACTTCACAGAAAATATTCATTCCAAATGGAAGGGAATAGCTGACACATATTTAATACTTAAAGATAAATATCCTTTCCCTAAAATAAATGGACTCCCCCCTACCTCCTTGTAACTGTCTGCATTTGTTAAACTACTACTAACACACACACACACACACACACACACACACACACACGTGCGCGCACTACGTGCACACATCGTAACCAATCCAAGGCAGTGGGCAGTGTGGGCAATTCTGGCTGCTTTAGGGTATTTTTGAGTGAGAATCACAGATTCCTGACGTTGACGCAGCAGGAGACCGTCTGTGGCCCACTTGCTACTGACCGTTCGTTCTTGGGTGCCGACTCCATTCCTCTTCCCGACTGGGATCAGTGGTACGAGACAAAAACTATACGCTGCCCTCAGCTTCCAGATCCAGTGGTTCCAGGTCTTTTCCTCTGGAGAGCTCCTTCGGGATGGCTCCCTGACCTTGGATTTCAGTGTCTTGCACTTGTCACTGCAGGAGCCAAGGGGAAAATGCTCTTGCATCTCTCGTGTCCCCAGATTCCTGGCTGGGGGATGCCTCAGAGGACGAGGAGCATAGCGCATCATAGAGCCACTGCCACCATTGCTACTGGTGTTTCATGAAATAAAGAGCTTCACTCTAATAAGAGGCAATTATATTAAATTACTTAGGTTAGGATCCAAGTTAATTCTGATTACAGACTTTTTTTAATATAAAAAGTCTCCAGTGTACTATTCGATGAACATACCCAATAATAATCATTATTTCTCAAGCTAGCAAATGATGAAATCCAAGCTTCCATGGATTCAAAAATTTGTTTTATCATTCGTGTTCTTGGGTCAAAGAAATCTTGAGACACAGAAAAGCATTTTCAAGAAACTGTTTCTTCTGCACTGCTACAAAAACAATTGACACTCAGCCCTATACAGAAGAAGATATCACTGAATTTCTGGAATGTGAGTTTATTTCAATTTGCATCATTTAATAACAGTCAAGGCCACCTAAATTATATGAGCAGACATATTTTTTTTGATACCATTTCAGCTTTAAGGATTTTCCAGCATAGTATTGATCTTGTCAACCATCTATAGCTTGTTTTTACTAATAAACAGCCTAAAATCAGATTTACTCATGTAGATTTCCTGGTTTTGACTAACTTTGCCTCGTTATATATATAGATATCTTTAATTTTATTGCATAAACACTTGAAAAGCATTCCCAGTTCTACTATTGAAAAAGAGTAAATTTAATACAAGTTCTTATATAAACAAGGAGTACTGTGCACAAGAATTTCTGTTTCCACGATGAAATCTCAGGACAGAAGTATTAGTGCCTCACAGAACTATGGTCAAAAATCAGTAGAACAAGCAAAACCTTAATTTTATTTCTAGTGGGTTCTTTAATCAATGGCATAAATTCAATTTTCAAGCTGTATTTTTAAAGACCCGTTTTTACCTAAGGCTTGGTTCAAGTGCTCAATCAATAATCACTCAAATGTGCAGCTAATCTCAAAAGATAGTGATCTAGCTCTTGAGTCAGCATTTGGGTGATAGGAACAACTGATAATTATAATTGCAAAATTATAATTATTGGTTTGCAGCTCAAAATATTAGCTTTTACTGAAAGTTTTCGTTTTAATATTGAGAAGAATTAAATGGAGTCTTTCTCTTTCCAGCAGGACTGAGGGACTTCTTAATATAAGTTTCAGCTCTCCTGGGTATTTATCGCAGAGACAAACTATTAGTTTCCATTAATAGGACTTTCAGAAAATATTAAGATAGACTCTTGTTATTACAACATCTGGACAGCACCTCCCCGGAGGTCCGTGTGCTCGGGCAAACAGCATTTGACTTGCATTGCAGTTGACGTGCGTTCAAATATGCAAGCGAAACTGCCTGTGGACAGGGATAGAGTGAGCAAACCCAAAATATAGTAATCTAAATCTTTTAAGCATTAACCTTGAAAGCTTCATATGGAGAGAATAAATAGTTTTACCACTTGAATCATCCAAAATACCTGCAGAAAAATCAAGATTTGTGAAAGTAAATATTAGGAGCATTATCTGTTTAATGAACCATAGAACGAGATAGAATTCAGTGGAGGTGGGAGATGGTACGTGTGGGAAATGCCCACATGGTTTAGTCTTAGAAGACCTGAGCTTGAATTTCATCCTGCCGCTCCTCAGATCTGAGCTAAACTGCTAGCCTAAGTGCACGAGGCCCACACTGAGTGTGCCTTGTTTATTACTACATCTCCAGGATCTAGAACAGTGTCTGGCATATATAATAGACCCTCAATAGCTCCTGTTTTTGTTGAAGATGTAAATGAACATTTAAGGCAAATCAGTCAACTTCTCTGAGCTTCAGTATTCTTAACCGTGAGAAGGGTTGAATCTACGCAAACGAAAATGCGATGATTTGGGAAGCTACGAAAGTATCTTGCTGCGGCCATCAGAAACCCATTTCAGTAGAAGTTGCAGCATCAACACCAACCTAAAGCGTCCAGGCTGGTGGGACACCACGCTGGGGAAGTGTACGTGGGTCCCTGCAGGAGGGCAAGGAGAAGCCCGGCCTAGATAGCCTGTGTGCGAGTTTCAGAGGGACGGTTTTTGGGTTTTTGCCCTAGATGCCTGTGTCTGGGGTTTCTGCCTAACTGACTGTTTGACCTTCGACTCCTTTGTCTTCTGTTGATGTTTAGTCAACTCTGATTCCCTACCCTATTTTGAACTATGAAGTCCCTAAATTTTCTGGCGTTTCCCCTTTCTGTGACTAATCCACACCTTGAGCTCCTCTGCACTTCCAGGTGGCTCCACTCTGATCCATTGTCACCAAAGCACCTTTTGTCACTCTAGCTACTGAAAATAATCTGATTTGTGGCTTGCAACATTTTTCTGGATAACATTGTTTCTGTGCACAGCTCTTTATCGCTTGAAGACTCTGCACTTATCACTCCTATTTTCTCTTTCCCAGTGAATAACTCCACTCAACACTAGCCTTTACAAGAGGTCCTCAGGCCCTGACTCTGGGGGAGTGTGTTATAAAATGCTCCTCTGTTTGCCCAGGCGTCTGTGCCTGCTGTCCACCAGCCCTGAGCTAGGCGGTGCGGAGTAGCGAGCAGAGTCTCCTATCCAGGAATCTGCAGCCTCGTGGGATTAAATGAAAAAGGAGACAGTCACAGGGATGAGCGGAGGGCTAAGAAAATAACTGAATGGCCTGAATGCCAAGGAGCTCAGAGCAGGCTCCGCTCAGGATGCCGTGAGTAGCTGGAACCTGAGGCCATCGCAGGGGTGGCTGGGTGCAGAGGACACGGGACAGGGGAGGGGCCTGGTAGGACAGGGACACAGGCTGGAAGGGGATGCACAGTCTGGGGAAGAGAGGACGAAGCTCAGTCCAGGGTGTGTGTGGGGGAATCAAGCTGGGGGAAATTCTAACTACACAGCCATCCTCTTGGATGTATGTCGCCTACATTTTAGAGGCCGTGAAATTGAAATTGAGAGAATTTCCAGGTCACATGCCTACTCAGTAAAGAAGGCAAGACCCACGCCCATGTTCCTTTGACACCTCCCTGCCAAGCCTTAGATGGGAGGGGAGTGCAGGCCACAGGGTTGGGCGGCAGCGTGGGGGCGGGAAAGGCACTGAGCGGAGGCAGAGGAGAGCGGGCGCTTGGTGAGCAAGCCAGGAGCTCCGGGACGCGGCGTGCAGCCCCTGGGCCGCTGCACGTCTTCACTGCACGTGGGCGATTCCCCGAGGAACTAAAAAGTGTCGATCGCACAGGTATCAGCTAAGGCATAGCTCTTCTGTCTGTCTTAATTTTGTTGCTGTTTTTGCTAATAGAAATACAGGGTAAAGAAAAACTTTGCACTGATCTGAAGGAAAATTTAGACTTTTTTACAAATGAAGGCTAATAAAATCTTTTAAATCTATTTCTCGCTTGGAACCTCTTGGTCCGAACTTGCTACCACTTTATCATAAATGATTCGAGTAGTCTAACTGTGACCATTGCCACTCCAATGTTACCTGCGGTGCTGTTCTTAGTGGGGATCTTACAAACCATGCTTCTAATTTTATTTGATGTTATTATATATGTATTTTGAAAAATGTTTGGATGGAGCTTCCAAATAAATATATTCAGAAGTACGTCTGCTTCTGAGATTTCCTTCTAAGTAAGAAGGTAAAAATCATTTCTCATCAGCAAGAACAGTGACATGGTGGATATAACATATTTTAAAAGCAATTTAAATATTCTTTTACATTTTTTAGTAATTTAAATATTCTCTTTCAAATATGGCAAATCACATTATTGCTATATTTAAACAGCAACAAAAATAAAGATTTAGTAACTAGCCTATGATTATGTTCCAGGGAAAAACGATGGAATTAAAAGATAATATTCTCCCTAACCAGCAATCAGATGTGTTCTTGGTGCTCAGTGCTCACACTTTCTGTCTCATCTGCGTCTCCAAGATCAAGTGGTCCTGGTGGGAGGCTTCCAAGGAAAACCCAGCTGCTTGCTGCCCTCCACTGAGCTGGGTGGTGGTCCTCTCTCACAAAGAACCCACCTACAAGCAGAACCCAGAAACTCTTCTGCATGAAATGGGTACTGTAGTTCCCTGATTATTAGCCATTTTATTCCCAATATTTCATTCGAAAATTTCTACAAGACATGTTAGGAAATATTGATGGAGACCGCAGTGAGAAACTACACTTGCATGATGTAAATGGAGCAGAAATATCTCAGAAGTCCTTTTGCCCTGTTCTCATTTTCCAAGGCTCAACACTGTACACCATTCTATAAATAAATATACACTTCTACATTTAGCATGCAGAAATAGGGAAAAGGGAGGTATAGGGAGGCATTGCCCAAAGAATATTCTAAGAAACACTGGCCTGGAGAGATGCCCAGGGATGAAAATCTTCCTGACCCACATAAATTGGAGTGCGTTGGTGTACATCATCCTTCTCTCGGAGATTTATAATAAACCTCGGCATGAAGAAGACTCAGAGAATTGCAATATAAAGAATCCTGTTTCAATATCTGAATCCAGCGTTTCCCCAATAATTGCTTAATATAAACAATTTTCATGACAACAATTATTCCATAGTACATATTTTAATAATACTTTTGTAAGTGAAAATAATGGGCAATTGTCTGATTTTTCAAAAAAATATATAACTGATACCACTAACTTGTCCCTTCAGAAATATACAAAGCTAAAAGCCATTTTGAAGTTAGTTCCTGAATCTGAAACTTTCATAAAGGGACTGAGGTACCAATCCACATCCATGTGCATTCACAATGGGCTAATTTCCTTTCATCATTTAACCCCAAATTGTAGGATTGAACATGCCAGTTGTCGCCTGGCTCATCCCTCTTTCATCCCGTGTGCAAAGCACAACTGGAGCCGTCACCCAGACTCTGCCTTCCGCACCTCCCCCGCACTCCTGGCCAGCCCAAATCCTGCTCTCAGGGCCCATGATAAATCCCATCGCACTTCAAAGCCTTTCCTGAAGATTTGCTTCCATTTAGCTTAGTTCAATAAACATTTATTAAATGATTAATTCGTGTTTCACTTTGAACTGTGAGCCAGAGATGTAAGATGGAGATGTGCCTCTGCTCTTAGGAATATTATAGTCTGACAGTCCTATCAGCAGTAAAGCAAAAGCAGGCTATGGGTGGTGTTAGGAGTACGTCAACGGGAGAAAGTCATACAGAAGAGCATCAGGAAGGCTAGTGAGGGTAGAGGGTCTTATATTTGATGTGTCTTGCATCCATTAGGCAATTTGGTGAAACTTACATGCCCTTATTAGAATAGACACATACCTACGCACATACACACATACACACAAATATATAATAAGATTTCAAAGAAAATCAACTATATTGTATTGTATATGCCTGTGGTCTGTTGGCTAAATTTCAGATAGAGGCCAGTGAACATGAAAAGCATTCTTTTCCATTCAAATTCACTGACTGCTCCTGAAATTTATCCATGAACTCATTAAAGTTAAAACCCTTTATATTGAAGTGACTAGGTAAAAATTCTTTACCTAGAATCAACAGATAGTTTTTTAGAGGTGAACAACAGTTGTTCTTGTAGATAGAGGAATTCAGAGCCATCAAGACAGATGAAAGAAAAAGATTTGGTAAAATAAGCATAATTGATCACGTGTATTGTTGGCATATGAATTACAAATAGACAGAGGTGCTTAGTGATGCTTAAAAGTAGATCAGGGCAGAGTATAAGGACCTCTTATGCCACAGTGAATTATTTTGTTCATATTGACCTATTTTTTCCTAACTTAAAGTAAAACCATGTATATATTACATACATGAGAAAAAAATCATGTATATGTGTGTGTCTATATGTGTGTATGTATGATATACAGAAATGTATGTCTTCCCCTAATTAGATGATAAATCCCCAATGGAAAGATTGCATTCTATATTTCATTTGTTTCTCAACAGTGTTCTGTAAAGCACAGATGTCCAATAAAGCCTCTTACACTAAAATCCTCCTTAATAGCTTTCCGTGATGACTCATCCTAGGAAATATGTATCAAAACATGAATTCTTGACACAATAAGACTAAATAATATTATTTATATGAAGAAAAATTCAAATGAAGGCAAAGAACTACATGCTATTAATAAAAGTTTCAATGCCCCAATGAAGCATTGAAAACAAACTAAACAGGAAAAGGCACAATAGGGAATTGTTTAAATAAATTATAATGCAGGCATATGCTGGAACATGGAATATCACATAATCATTAATATCATGATAAAGAATAGTAAAAACATGGGAATATAGTTATAATGTATTTATCATGAGAAAATAGGTTACGGTCCTGTACATGCAACCTGAGGCCATATTTACACAGACTTACACAAAAATTTAAAATAGTAAACAAATGTCACTTGTAATTGATTCTTGGGTGAAAGGGCAAACTATACTCCAGCCAACAGCCCAGAATCGGTGGGTGCTTGAGGCAATACCTCCATGCTCAGACTTCACTGCATTTCAAAGACATCAGGTTTTAAAAGCCAACCAGTGCTGAGAAACAAAGAAGATTTGCAGAGTGACAGAGTTAGAAGAGGATTTTGCCAATGAAGAAGTGTGGAAAAAATAACTAAATTAATAAAACACGGCTCTCCCGTACTTCATTCAGATTGCACCCAAAGGGGATCTCAGGGCCACCCTCCCTTTTCGAGTCGTCAGCCTTAGGTGTGGTGCTCTAGGCGGTCCTCTGGGTGAAGGTGACAGGCATTCCCCCTGCTTCTTATTGCGGGTGCCTGAAATTGCTGCAAAAAGGAATAAATTGAAGTTTGAACACTGTCAGCTTAAGCTTTAATGACTAATGTTAGCCCTACTGACCGGTACTGACAGGTGATGGAAGGTCCGTGGCAGCAGCAGGTGTGAGCAGCGGGACGGAAGATGCACCGCCAGGGGAGCTTTCCCAGCAAGCGAGGAAGGGGAGTCGGGTTCGCGAGTGTCTCCTACCTGAGGCTGAGACACAGGCAGATAATACGCCCTGCAGGGCCTCGAGAGGCTGCAATGAGTTCAGTTTCTGGGCTGCGAACCAGTCCTACCTTTTAGAATTGGGCCATTTTTCATTTTATAGATTAGAAGACAAAGAAACAGGGAAAAACCATTAATTATACTTTTGATCTCAGGGTCTAAAGACATTACGAAAAATGTTTGCTACAGTGATGCTGACGCATGTAATAGAAATTGACATGCCTAATGAAGCAAAGGGAAACTCGAGACCCAGAAAGGACACTGAGTTGATCCGTGTGGCTGGCTTTTACTAATACCACGAAGATTTTCAGACTGTAAAAAAAATACTAAAATGTGCACAGCCTCTCGTGCCTTTGGCCCCCATCCTCTCTTGATAGGGTCCAAGTTTCTCTCTGATGTCTCCCATTTTTCTTTCCTTTGCTCTCTTCTCTTTACATATGCAGGCTCATGTGCACCACTCTGTAGACTTCACTTCAGCTGGGAACCCTCCGTAACCCCTCCAGACTGATTAGTGCCTCCTGGGGCTTTCTCATGCTATCTCATGGACTGCCTGTCAAAGTACTTACCGCATCGTGTTAAGTTTCTCCCGTTTCCTCCCTTAGGCCATAGCACGCCTGTGTCAGATGCTGCTGTCTCCCCCCAGGCTCACCCCTCTGAGGAGCTGTGGCCACTTGTCCCAGCTCTTGCTGGGACCGGCATTACACAAGCACAGCAACCCCCTTCCTACCTGCTTCATGCAGCACTGTGCGTCTCTCACCCCTGCCCGGGGCTGCCCTGTTGCTGCCGGAGGGCGAGATGTCACGCAATCTACAAGTGCAGGCATCGGCACCCCTGAGGCAAGTGTGTGTGACCGACAGAGACTGGAGCCAGTGGAAAAATTTGTTTTTCTCTCTTCCCCTGACAGACTGTCCGGGGAAATAATTGCTTATATAGGGTTTTCAAGGCATTTCTGTTACGTGAATAAATAATTTTAAATTATGCATGCATTAAAGTAGAAAAATAAGAGAGTCTAAGGAAATGTAGGTAACAGAGCAGAAGATGAAACTACAAACATCAACATTTCATCGTGCAGATTATCTTGAAGTTTAAGGCACGGAAAGCTTCGTTTATTTTTAGAGGGCTGGATTTCTTCCACAGTCCTGAAGATGTAGACAGATTGGAAGGGATCCAAACTACGAGGTTAATGATTAAGGAGATGGGAGGACCGGCTTACGGGGGAGAAGTAATCGGGACAAGAGAGTTCAAGCCTGGCTAAGTCTGGTTACGGGAGGGGTGCAGTTTAAACACACCCCAGGTGGGACTAGCAGGGCATGAAAACTGATCGGTTTGAAATAAGAGGGTGCAACCTAACAGAGAAAATTATCCCCAAATGTTCAGAGAGGTGTTGTCAGCCCCAAGATACTGGCAGTGAACTGACCAAAGACCTAGAAGACACGGTTTTGAGGAGCAGCGTTCTAGTGGAAAGAGAAGGTTATCAGGACTGTTTCTCGTTCCGAGCGTCAGTGGGGACCAGCCTTCTAGACAGAGTTTGGCATCTGAACTTAGCGCTGCAAAATGACAAGATGAAATTAGCTGTAGAGCATTCATTCATGTGAGGGTTGATTAATTGTGAGTATAATTTACAGAATATTTGTGACAGAAAAAAAGAAAAAGAAAAAGAAAGAAAGAAAAAAGAAAAACCGCGGAGCAGACTTTGCTGGAAAGAGACTTCAGTAACCAGGAGTCCTGCTTTCCAGACAAGCTCAATTTGACGTTTGACCTTAAATGGATCACGTCACTTTTCTGAATATTGTTTCCAAAACAAACAACAAACAAATAAATAAAAAGCTTATCTTATAAACTCGATGGTCGAATGATTTTGTAAAAAATAAAAACAGCCAAACCAAAACTTTCCTTTGGTCAGAAGTAAGCTATATTTTCTCATGTTCACGTTAAGCTTGGCCTAATGTATCCGACCAGCTTATCTGAGAACGCTGTGCCACTTTTTGTTTGCTTTTTCTGCTAAATTTTGCAACTTAAAGGAGATCTCTTAGCATAATAATAATGGAGGAAGTTAACATAATGTTTACAGGTGGAGTTCAATAAAAGGTCCAAAACTCTGCAGAGACCTCCACTGTGCCTTGTAGGATCTACCCCGACTCCTCCAGGAGCTGATTCCCCACTTCTCTCCGGGTCATTTGTTCTGCTCTAGGACACTCTCTTCCTTGATAATCTCCCTTTCCCAGGCCGCTTCCCAGCTGGTCAGTCTGCGTAGACCAGAGCAGCTCTGCACCCCGATCTCATGCCGTGGACGTGGAATCTCCCCACACAGCTTAGCGCCAGTGCCGCCTCCTCCATGGACTCAGCCTGCGCCACCCTGCGGAGCGGCCTCTCCATCCTTCCCTGGACTCCCCTGGGCTTTCTTCTTCTCCTGAGCCTCAGCAGGATGTCTGGCAGCCCGGATTCCAAACCCTCCTTTGCAGGCCCTGGCTGGTCTGGCTGAGTGGGACAGGCACAGGGAAGGCGGGAAGGACACCGCTGCCTCCTATCTGCTCCCAGGGTCCCTGTGTGGGTCCAGGGGAGGCTGAGACTGCACTTCCCTCCGGGCTTCCCAAGCAAATCATCATAGGCAGCATTGGAGAACTGCGGCTAAAACCAAGAGCTGGTTTTGAGTGAGTGTTTTTGTTTTTGTAGGATGGTCTCATGGAGCCTGCCGGCCTGAGAGCTCCCTGAGACGTCCTTTCCTTACATTTTCTCTTTAGTGAGACACGCGGAGAACCTGCAGCTCTGATCTCTGTTAGTAGATGCTTCAGGCGCACAGCATAATCTGAAGGGACATTACAAGAAATCAGATTTTTTTTCTTTTCAAACGAAGGCAGCAGATTGCAGCTGGGATGAATGAAAACATCGCCGTGGTCTCCCTCACCTGCACCAGGAAACAAGACCTGAACACAGCAGCCTTTCGGCCAGCAGGGACACCTTCGATTGTCACACAGGACTGGCCACCCTGGCTTGGGCCTTCACACCATGTCACTCCTGTGTCACCAAGAAGCTTGAAGAAAACGTCAGCAGGACTGTCATCTCTGAGCCCAGAGGACAACAGTGCCACTTCGCAAGAAAATAGGACCATTGTTAAGCCAGAAAATCACTTGCAAAAGAAACAGCTCTTGGAATCACGCCCCGTGCATGAGATTCAGGTTGTACTCAGCAGTATTTGGCCACGCTGCAAGCCAGCACGCGCTTCCAGCTGCTGAAACATACTGCAGTCTACACCATCTGTAATGACCTCATCATTATTTCCAGGGCAATCTCAAATGTGCGTGCTTTTCCTTACCTTAAAGGAAGCCAGACATTAGGAAAAAAAAAAAACTAAATTTACCAAAACATACTAGCAAAAAAAAAAAAAAAAAAAAAATCCCTGATGGAAACAAGTATTACAACAAGAATTATAAAAATAGTACAACAACGAGCAAAAGCAGTTGGTGCACATTTCCCCCAAAGCAGCTCGGGCTGAATGACAGATGCTGTGAATGCCTGACGATAGGATTAAAACCTTACAAGTTGTAGGAGGTTTTCGATTTCATCACGGGACTGCCTTTCCCAGGCCCCAGCACGGCCTCCCTAATAAGGCGCGCCCCCCTTCTGCGCAGAGCTCTGCAGCCTCTCGGAGAGCAGCATCCCGGGAGAGGGGCGCCAGGCGGGCACAGATGGGGCTTGATGGACCCTAAAAGGACGGCATTACCTGCCGAAGTCACTGCGCAGCCACAATTATTACAGGTCTCTGGGTTCATTGTCAATTAGAGTGGCAGTTGAAGCCAGCAGCAGCAGTGACAGATGGCTTA
Organism: Propithecus coquereli; assembly: GCF_000956105.1. NCBI lineage: Eukaryota > Metazoa > Chordata > Mammalia > Primates > Indriidae > Propithecus > Propithecus coquereli. The sequence goes on from NW_012138858.1 coordinate 4,193,174, forward strand.
TCTCCAGCTAGTTGCGCTAATGGGATAGGAGCCAACTCAAATCTTTTCTTCTCTCTGGAAAGGAAAAAAAAATACCCACATGGTTGTCAATTAGTCAGTGTAAAAGGGGAGAAAGCATCATTTCTACAAAGGGGTCATTTATCTGTTTCCATCTAATCCCTACTTCTAGTTTTTTGAAGTAGAGATTTTGTTTATTTATTACTTACTTCAAACATGTTTTAGTGGGATGTTCAACCTAGAAGGCATTTTATACGGAGTCTTTGTTCCATGTGAACTTACAATATGGTCTTCTCATAATTGAACCGTTTCAATCAAGTGGTTAGCATTTTAATTGGCCAACTTTTTTTTTTTTTCCTGGCTGGAATTTGTAGGCCATTCTCTCGTCCACATGGCACACAGGATCAAAACAAGAAAGGGCTGCTTCCTGCTTCTGTATGGAGGGACCCTACTCTGGTAGGGACCTACCAGAGAATCTGGCTAATGTGCATCAGTAAAAACCACTGCAAACAAGCAAACTTTAAGACGTAATGGGGGTGTGAGCAAGTACAATGCAGGTTGGGGACGCCACATCGTCCAACAAACAACCCGTATTGGACAACAGGGACACGGTCCCCGACTGTGGGAGGGAGGCAGCCGGTCACCGGGCTTCATGGGAGTTGCTTGGCCAAGTAGCAAACCCTAGTTCATATTGAGCCACTAACTGCTTTTCCTACAGAAAAGGGGCTCTTGGAAATAAAGCTCATGAGCTGTTTGTTTTCTGTAATAGTAATCCGTTGACGCCCCTCCGCTCTGGGCGTGCAGAGGGACAGCCCTGCCCACAGGGAGGCCGACCCCCTGTGACCTCCTCTTGCTTTACCCAGCGCTACTGCCCTGTTATTCTTAGGTGCGTGGACAGTGATTCCTAGGAATGGCCACGTTTCACAGGCACCAAAAGGATTGTGTTAAAAAGTCCAGGATAAGAGTTGGCTGGAAATAAAGACATAATAAGTAACTTTAGAGTCAAGCAACAAGAAATTAATGAGCTTTAATTCCAAATAAGCCAATTTAGAGGCAAAATCATTTTCCTTTCGATTCAGGGAAGTTGTAGTTCACCTCTGGAGTTCGAGTTAAGAAGTGCTGGCCTGATATGAAATGTGTCCACACCCACACAGCACAGGGGAGGCCTGGGCAGCCTTCCTCCTCATGCCCCCAGTTCTCCGTGTCTGTGGAGTTTTCAATCATCTTTGTGATTATTATTTTATTAAAGGGGTCTGTGTCCAACGCCTGGTAGAGAAAAAAATCAAGTATGTACATATTTATATATACATAAAGGAGATTCTTCTATGCATATAATTTATTGTTTTATTTTTATTCATTTAATATCATATAACAACTATTTTCTCACACCCCGAACATTCTTTTTAAAGGCATATTTAATAGTGCCTAATATTCTGATAGCGCCTACTTGTCACCCAACCATAGGTTGCATCTAGTTTTTCATACATGTATGTATGTTTTCTTTACACACACACACACACACACACACACACAGACACTTACATATGATTTGCCAGAGATATAACAAACTAACATATTTACAGAAATACTCTGGAATCTTAGCGTCCTAATCCCCATCTACTTAACAAGGCTGACAGCCAGTTTTTCTCGGAAGTCTCCATTGGAGCCTTGAGGGGACTGCAGCGGGGTCCCTCCTACAGCGGAGCCGCGGCCCCGACTCCATCTCTCTGCTGTAGAGTCTGCTGCACAGACCACCGAGCCTTTGGCTGTGCTGGTCTCTGCTGCCATGGCTTCTCGGGAATGGTGAATTGCACCTTGCAAATGTTACAGCAACAGCTAGGGTGGATGAGGCGTTATGCTAAACACATCACCTGCAGCATCTCATTTAAGTTCACAGTATCTTTGTGATTTTCCCCATTTTATAGAGAAGTAAACAACTGTGAGCCACTGGTAACTTAGACAGGAAATGGTGGAGCTGATATTTCAACCAGGTCAACATGACACAGAGATGGGGCTCTTAATCACCTGGCTTCAGACCTCAGGAGGGTGGCTGTTATATTCCTGTACATGTCTGCATGCCCTGCTTGTCTCTACTCAGGACGTGTGGCCAGGAGAGAGAGTTCTAGACAGTCACATTTACCTATAAGTACAAATAGATCTGTAGAGGGCTTCTGCATTCATCTGTAAATAAGGCCAGCTCTTCCAATGCTGGTTAACAATGAGAATGAATGCGAGGGGCACACAACGGGACTTCACAATGCATTTTGATAAATAGTTGTTTTTCATTTATTTAGTGAGCCAGCCATTCAAGTAGCCAATCATTTATTCTCTGAATGATTCTTTTTGAAAACATCAACCATGGTGCAGGCATTGTTCTAGACAATGAGACACAAAACCGTCAAAGTCATAGCCTCTGCCTTCAAGGACCTTTCTTCACTTCATAGCTAAGAAACTTGCTCAAGGTCGTGCTTGGAAAATACTTTCCACATGGGTAGATGGACACTTTCCGTCAACAACATCAATAAGTAAGGGACAATTACAGTAAAACTCTGAAATCCACTGGTGCACATCTTGGGCATCAGATCTCTATGTCTGAAATTAAAAGATTATTAAAAGTATAAGTCACTGACATTTCCTCCTAGTGACATTTTAATATAGAAATTGTATAGTTCTTTTAAAAATAGTTTTTGCTAAAGAGGGTTGGGAGAGTAGTTTAAAATGTCAGTGTTCTTCCCAGTGTGGGTACTCAGTAAATACTCACTGAGAAACGTATGAAGAGAATGATCCTCAATATTTCATAAATATGGAATGTAACAAAAAAGAATTCATTGCTCACATCCCATCTTGTGAAAAGAGAATCAACATCAACTGATGTTGAGTCCCCTTCATGTTGCATAGGTGTTACACTGCATGTGCAACAGAGAGATAGAGAAGACTGCCCAACATATTAAATCTTGTTTGTAACTCAGTGGGCAAGTCCACCAGGCTGAATTACTGGATCTTAAAATTAATGCCTTTCCATCAAATTTCCCATCATTAAAGGTACCTTCTTCCTGTACTGACACATCTATAATCATATTCATATAAAAATTGACCCTTGATAAGCTAGCAGAAGCATTCACTTTTCACATATTCGTCTGCCTTAATTGGATGGAATTCCAAGCCTTCCTAGAGTGAAACACAAAGTGCAGACATAATTTGCCTTTGGGGACAAACTTACTTAAGCATTAATAATTACTTTGAAAAGTCATTCTTTATTAAGACCTTAAATCCTTTGTAACCATATAACTCACCCTTCACCAACATTCATTGTCCAGGAGCAACTCTCTATGTGAACTTGAGTATCCCTAGAGCTGGTCAACGCCTGTCTGCACTTTGAAAGGTCAACTCCACATTCAAGAGTCAAAATCCTCCAGATTGTCTCGATCCTGGTTATTCTGTACGAACGCTAACAGAAGAGAGGAAGTGCAGCAGATTTTGCCCACCAGGGAAGGTTAAGTTAATCCTTCACATCATGCAATAAAGAAATGGATGGAGAGATGGTGAGGCAAAGCACTGAGAACAACAGGGCTCACCTAAGAGAGACTCCCAGACCCAGGTGAGGGCACTTACCAGACCACGGGACCATCCGGGAGGCTGAGGTGGTGTCTCTTCAAGAGACTTCCCTGTACCAGCAGAGCACTCTTTAACTGCCTGGCGGCACAAAATATAGAACTTCTCTCTTTTTGCCCTCACCGATTACATTTTTCCCTATGCATCGAAGGAAAATACAGACTTGATGTACGTATGAAGCAGAAGAGAAAATAAGCTTATGCAATCAGTCGGAAGACACCGAAATGAAATGAAATAAGCCTCAATGAAAATTATGAATGTTTTGTTCTCTTGATGCTTAACCTCAAATTTGCTATTTCTCATGATAGCCGTGACACAATCTTGAAATTATTAATACTTGTTGAGAAAATACAGTGTCTGTGCCCCTAGTCTAAGTGGAAGTGTGGAGGTCCACACTGTGTACACTCAGGCATCTGGGGCTCCTGCTTTCCCTCTGGTCCCCAGGTTCCCCTTCTTGAAACTGGCCATCACAGTTCTGCAGACTATGGCTAGTTTGGAGTCAATGTTAGATCTGGAGTCGGATACTGAACGAAGTCCTCATGTAGCATGGGGACATTTATGTAGGTACCTATGTGCCATGTATTCATGGGATTACTCACCACATGTTCTCTGATTTTTTATTTTGTGTGAGGATTGGGCTGGTGACCTGAATATGGAGAAAGGCCCAGGCCCTGCCTCCCTGCTCTCACAGCAGAGGGATGGACTTGGCCCCAGCAGTGTGGCAACTGGAACCACTGAGGCATGGAGGCACCAGCAGGGGCCCTGGGCCAGACAACCAAGGCTCTAGTCCCTGCTCCACTGCTACTGCTTCAGAAAATTAATAGCATCTCTAAGAATGAGCTTTGTCATCTTTAAAATGAAGGTAGTTCCTGCCTCATACTGGTAAGATAATCAATTGTAATATAGTCCTTAACATATAATGCATGCTTACTAAAAGGACAGATTGGTTAAAATGGATTCATTATGAAGCCCTATGAACACTTGACTTCCTAGTGAGGTAGAAATGACAAGGTGACCAAGACTTCTGTTTCTGGAAATAGTGAGGCAGGTTATTCAGACCAATCTTCCTAGAAAAGGATGAAATTTTTTTAAAAAAAATTATAAAAATATATCTAAGTATTAATCAAAAATAAAGAATTCCAGGACTAAAAAATGAGAAGAGACCAAGAACCCAAAGACAAAAGTTGAAAACTCAAATGTACTTAGATCTTACAGGCATTTGCAGACCTAGAAGAAAGATAGCTGTGAAGGTGAGCTGCATTTTTGGAAATGTGGAAGGGCAAGTAAGTCAAGAGTTAAAATCACGGATGTACAATGTGGGTGCTCTGGCAGTCGTCCACCCACTGCACAGGTGGGAGGAGACTGACCACAGGTAAATCAGCAGTCAGACAGGGGGCCTGATTGTCCAGGGGGATTTACATCTGAACTTACAACAAAGTGGTCTCAGACGAGAAGTACACTCAGTGATCCAGCAGATATAGGCAGATATCCTCTCCGGAGAAAAGTGATGGTATTCTAGCCCACATGGTAGTTCACAATGGTGCAAATACAATTTATGGTGGAAGTCTTTTTAGATCATTAACATTAATTACAAAACTTTTAAAAAATATAGGAAGAAATTTTCAGGATATAGGGTTAGGCAAATAATCCCTTAATTTCATAATAAAAGCACAATTAATAAGAGGAAAAATTGATATGTTTAACTTTATCCAAATTAAAAACTTTTACTCTATGAGGAATTCTGTTAAAAGTTTTTAATGACAAGCTACAGTCTGGCAGAAAATATCTGTAAACCATATAACTGACAAGAATTAGAAGCTATAACATAGAAAGAACCCTCAAAACTCAATACTAAAATAAAAATAGAGTCCAATCAGAAAATGGACAAGAAACATAAAAAAATTACAAGGAAAAGGATCTATACATGGCAATAAGCACATAAAAAGATGTTTAATATCATTATCCATTACATAAATACAAATTAAAACAACAATGAGGTATCACTGCATATACCAGAGTGGTTAAAATGAGTAATAGTGACAACAAATACTGACAAGAATGCAGGAACAACTGGATCACGGATACTTTGGTAGGAAGGTAAAATAATACAGCGCTTTGGAAAAATAATTTGGCAGTTTCTTATGAAACTAAACATACAACTACCATACAACTCAAAAATTATATTCCTGCATTTATCCCAGAAAGATGAAAGCATTTATTCACATACAAACCTATACATGAATGTTTACAGCAGCTTTAGCAAACTAGTCAAAAATAGGAAACCACCCAATTTTCAAGGGGTGAATGGTTAAACAAACTGTGGGACCTATACAATGGAATACTACTCAGTATAAAAAGGAACAGACTGTTGATATTTGCTAAAACTTGGATGTATCTCCTGGAAATTATACTGAGTAAATAAAGCTAATTCACAAAGGACTGTATACACAATTCGATTTATATAACATTCTTGAAAGAAGAGAGGTGCATTACAGTAGGTAAGAACAAGGACTCTGGCTCAGAGAGATTTAGATCAGGGTTTCCATCCAATCTCTATGACTTAGTACCTGTGTGACCTTAAACAATGTTTTAGTCTCTAAGCTTCAAGTCTCATACCTGTAAAATTAGAAAGCTAACTGGATTTCATCTTGCTGTGGTGTGATGAAGGTAAAGGCAATAACTCATATAAGGTGCAGAGCAGAATACCTTACTGATGTGAATAAATAATACCTTTTATTTATCTCCACTCATCCAAACTTTTCCTCTGGCATTTCCCCCTGTATAAGTAAACGGTATACCTTTCTCCTAATTGTTAGTGCAAGAAACCAGAGGGTCATTCTTGACTTTTATACCTCCCTTACTTTTATTCTGAATAAATAACGAAGTTCTTTTATTTCTACCTTTTAAATGAATCCAGTCCCTTTCCCCTCTCCTGTTTGCCATTTCAGTGCTCAGAGTATTATCCTATGATCACACCATGCCTAGATCTTAGCAAACACACCTACCTGCTTCCCCTGCACCCTCTGATCCATTCCTTCCCACGTACGGCTTTATAACGAGAGGAACCACTTCTGTTTTCATATCTCAGTGTGTCACTCTCCCGCTGAAAATGCCACAGTGGCCCTTGGAGGAGTCCACATCTTCCACACAACTCTCAAGTTCCTCAGGATATGGCCTTCACTTGCCTCCTCCAGGTCATCTCTGTCACCCCCTCTAGCAGGACGAGCTCACTCTTCAAGCAAGTCATGTCTCCCCAGCTCTGAGCCTTGCACGTACCACCTCCTCTGCTCGGAAGGTTCCTTGTCCTCTCAGTAGCATTACTAATTCCATTTCATGTGAACGTCTTCTCCTCTTGTGCCAAGAAAGACTAAATACAGTTGCAACTATATCCTCCCAGAGTCTTTAATTCCATTTTGCAACCCTTAACCTTCTTTTAATTCCTCATTTTGTGCGTGTGTGTGTGTGTGTGTGTGTGTGTGTGTGTGTGTTTCTTCTACCAATCTGGTGACTCGGGTACATCCCATTTATTTCTGTCTTCTTCACAGGGTACAAGATAACGTTGGCATGGGGTTGATGTACGATACATTTTTGTTACATTGCTTTTGGGTGTGTCCTTCCTGGCTCTGCACCATCATTCCCTGAACTCTATACTTCTAGTCTAAGTTTCCCTTCCCTCCAAATCAAACACACACACACTATATATACACACACACACACACACACATGCATACTCACATGCACTTATATGTATATATACACATACATATATGTTCCATGTTTAATAAATTTTTTAAAATCTAACTTTGCACAGCTCTTTCACTGTGTGATTTTATTGACTACCAGTCTTTCGGGAGTTTATCCAGTTTTCGAAACCAAATGATCCTTCCCATGGCCACATGTTTCTTTATAAAATGTTTACTGACATCATGACAATTATAACTACTGTTAATTTGGTT
>NW_012138858.1:4201113-4219980 GCF_000956105.1 Propithecus coquereli
TTATAACAGTTATGTTATTGTGATCTCTCTGTCTCTGTTTCAAACATCTTATCATACTGCACTCACCCTTCCTCTTGTGATGAGTGGGATGAGGAAGTGACATGAATGATGTCGGCATTGAGACGTAGAGTTAGGCTACTACCGACCTGCTGACTGGACAGAGCACAGGCTTTGGGTGACCTTGGGTCATCGACATTAGGCGCAGACAACATGACATAACAAACAGGTGGGTGACGCATTCAGTGTGGATTTGCTGGACAAAGGGATGAGTCACCTCCCAGGGGAGACAGAGCGGGATGGTGTGACATATTATCATGCTACTCAGAATGACATGCCATTTAAAACTTATGGATTGTTTATTTCTGGAATTTTCCATTTAATATTTTCAGACCACGGTTGACCACAAGTAACTGAAACCGCAGAAAGTGAAACCACAGATAAAGGAGGATGACTGTGTTACTGTTATTATTATTATTATTATTGTGGTAAGAACACTAAACAGAAAATCTACTCTCTTAAAAAATTTAAGTATCCACTATAGTACTTGATGTGGTTTGGGTGTTTGGGCCCTCCGAGTCTCGTGCTGAAATCGATCCCCAGTGTTGGAGGCAGGGCCTGGTGGGAGGTGGCAGATCCCTCACAATGGCTTGGTGCCCTCTTGGCGTTAATGAGTGACTTCTCGCTTCCTTAGTTCCCAGAGGCTGGTTGTTTTAAAGAAGCCTGGCACCCCCTCCTCCCTCCCTTGCCCCTGCTCTCGCCATGTGACACACCTGCTCCCCCTTTGCCTGCTGCCTGGACTGGAAGCTCTTCGAAGCCCTCACCAGAAGCACATGCTGGTGCCACGCTGTGTGCACAGTCTGCAGAACCGTGAGCCAAATAAACTTCTTTTATTTATAAATTACCCAGCCTCAGGCATTTCTTTATAGCAATGCAAACTGACTAGCACAGTATTGTTGGTTCTATGTACTATGCTATGTAGATCTCTGGAAATTACTGAGCTCTAGGTATTTTATTTATATGATTTTTTAAAATGGCACAATGGCTTTTCAAGAAAGGAACTTAAACAGTGCATTATGTTTAGGCTTCCCAATCTCCAAGTCTCGCTTTCCTCGTGCAGTCCATGTGCTTAGGGACGAAAGCACCCTCCTCCCAGCTCATGCCTCTAGGGATAGGCTGGTGGGCCAATGGCTTGCAATCCCATGTCCACCATAACTTGTTCAGAGAAAGGCAAGTGATCCATTTACGGACAATGATATGTGATGGCAGGTGGTTTAACAACTCTCAGGAAGTAAGTTTCTTTACTATTAAAAGAAAGACACTTGACAAAATTGTCTTGCTATCATGGTATGCAGCTTTGAAGGCTAGAAATGCTATAGAGATTTTGCCATAGCAAGGGAACCTAAATTGAGGGAAAACCAACACACAAAGGCAGGGAGGGAGTTAGCTAAAACTGTAATGTCACAGTATTATTTTCCCCATGGGACAGAGAAAGAAATACTCATCGTGGGAGCAATTTGCCCACAATCAAGGAGACAAAGCTAACATTGCTAAATATGTCTCCAACTCCTAAACCCAGGCCTCTTCCAATGCATTATGCTATAACTGCATCTTCTTGCAAATGAATAAACAGTGAAAACAAATTTAGGAGAATATGTTGAGAATTCCACAGTTGTCCTGTTAACATTTTGGGATCTCAAAGCCAGGGTAGTGTAGAATTTTCTTCTGTTGAGCTTTGCAATGTGATTCTTCATGCACGCCATAAACATCATAGGAAGAATTTTTAGAAAAAAGTTTGAGGTGTCTTACTTTCTTATAAGAAACATACTTTAAAGCCAAAATTTTATAGGTGATGAATGTTTTGGCTGCCTCCCAATTAATATCACTTAACACTTTCATGCAGGAATAAATTAAATAAAGCAAACTCTGAGAAACTGTCCAGAATCTATATTCATAACAGTCATTCATTTTCTTACTATTAAAATGGATTTTACTTTGTTTGGCAAATGCAAAAATATATATTTTATAAAGACACAGATCCATCTGTTGTCTCCTGTGCTTTCAAATGTTTATTCATGGTATTCTGAAGTCAGACCTGATTATTCCCTAAGGTTTTTCACATATTTCACATTATAATACACATTTAGAAAACATAGTTAATTGCTGTACCAGGAACCCTTGCTTCACCCTGAAAAAAGAGAATAAAAATATGATGCTTCAATAATATATGTTTTCTATGATTAAAACCTATTAGTTAAACATTCTAGCTTGGAGGAAGTTATTCCACAGTCCCTCCCCCACCTCACTATGCCACACCAACACGGAGGCCGCAGTGTTTTAACAGAAAGAACAATTGCACCGCATTCCTGCATAGATCCTGGCTCTGTCATATATAAAGAGCACACATGAAAGTTACTAAACCTCTGGTGTTCAATCAAAAATTACCAGACATGCAAAGGAGCAGGGACATATGACACATAAAGAGGAAAGGAATGAAGCAGAACTCAGAACGGATACAGACGTTGACATCAGGAGACAGAGACACTAACAGTTAATACGATTGAATTCCATACACTAAAAAGTTATTAAGTAGAGATACAGAAGACATATTAATAAAACAGAACCAAATTGAATAGCTGTAGAGAAAAATTACGTTTGAAATGAAAAATGCATTGGCTGGGATTGCTAGTAGATTAGACAGTTCGGACAAAAATATTAATGAATATGAAGACAGAAAAAGACACTAAAGAAAAATAAAAAGAGAAAAAGAGAAATTTGAAAAAATAAAATTTGTGTCTGTGAGCTGTGGGCAAACTCCAAGTGGCCTGATTGACACATAACTGGTGCCACTGAAGGAGAGGAGGGACTGGGAGGACAGAACAAAGTATTTGAATAATTGGTGACTGAACGTTTCCAAATTTGATGACAACTGTATGTCCACAGATCTAAGAAATTCGATGAACTTCAGGCCAACACTTATAAAGGAAACTACACTGAGACACTTTATAATCAAATTGTTCAAAGCCTGTAGAACAACATCATCTTAAAAAATGAGAGAAAAGAAAGGCGTTAGAAACAGAAACAAAGATGACAGCAGGTTTCTTGTTGGAAACAGCGTGAGAAAGAAGGCGGTGAAGCCTTCCCCTTAACACAGGGGAAGTAAACAGTCAACCCCAAACTCTAAGCACAGAAAGACACACACAGTGAGAGTCCCAGAAAGAGAGGAAAGAGAAAAATAAAAAGAATATCTGAAAAAACACATTTTTCTTGAATCAAAATCCCTTGTTTTTTTTGTAAGTCTTTTGTTAGTTTCCAGAGACCTAAAAAGGTTCATATTGACTTTTTTTGGACATTTTTCTTATTGCTGCTATAGAGGGGCAGATTGTGGAATATCCTTACTCCACAATAGGAGTGGAGATATTATATATTTTTACTGTGTTGTGTACATAAAATAGCTGATTTTTTAAAAAGCTATTAAAATAACTAAATGTGCATTTGAAATAATAAAATATCCTCTAAAATAGATTGCTCAGAGAGAGAAAAAATTTCTTTCTTAAGCTTTCATATGTGCTGTGAATAATGTACATATGCACAAAAGGGCAACTCGTGGTCTCCTTGGCATGAAAAGAAGAATTACTGGAATTCAGCCTGGTTTGGGATGTAACTTTTGCTCTTATTTTAAGTTAGATTTTTTTACATTTATATGGTGTGTGTGTGTGTGTGTGTGTGTGTGTGTGTGTGTGTGTTTGTGTTGTTACTGTCTGACATCCAAATTTCCCATAACATTAGTGATTTTTTTTTCCTTTTTAGTGCTAAGTAGAGTAGGTCATTTTACAGAGTTCACAGAATTGGACTTTTCTAGTGGTGGAAGTTGTCATTGAAAATACACAGAAATTCTGTATGTGAGATGTAAGAAATTGTTACTTTTCCAAGGTCACATAACTTATTAGCAGAATCAGCATTAACATCTGACTTCTAATACCCAAATATGTGACTTTATGGAGGTAATCGGTTATCATTATCTTTACTCTGTACATACACTATGATTTCAATTATGTAAAAATATTTGACCCCATAGCAGCAGGTTTTAGAATTTGAGGAACTGTAATTGCTTTTTATAATACTTCTACATTCCTAATTTCTTACTATAGATTTTAATGTCTATTTCCAAAGAGCTGCATGCTTTGCAGGACCAAATGTTTGAACTAAAATAATGTCCTTGTTTCCTCTGTCCTTTGCCCAAGTCAAGTCTTATAGGACTTTAAAAGTGCCCTCAAATTTCAGGACAGGTGGTGCCTCTTTCCTCAGGCGAGTGCGGGCTCCAGACAGCTGCTAAGAGGTGAGAACACCAGGGCAGAGGCTTTGCACCTGAATTTGGGAACCTGTGGTAGATGTCTATCTGGAAGTCTACAGAGATTTGTCCTTGCAAAGTGTTTGCCCTTGAACCCGTCTGTGCTTCTCTGATGTTGTCAGCTTTCCTGGGGCAAATGCAGCCCCATTGTGGATTTGGAGAAAAGTCTTATTGCTTTTAATTAATCAAGGTCAAATATGTCCTTGTTTTGGAGAAACAAATGATTAATGTAACTTATTTCCTGTGCTCAATTAAAATCAAAGAGCAGCAGAGGTTGAACAGGAAGGCAATGCCTCCCAGTAAGACAAATAATAATTTCTTACATCCTTGAGGAGAATTACAATTACTGCATGCTGCTAGTTGGATACACGGAATCCTCTGGGAGAGATCTTTTTGGATGCTCCTCTAAAGGAAGTTTCCCTCTGCGTATGGGTCTGGCAGGTGATCAGCCCAGCCTGACCATCAGAATCTCCGGCAGCGGATGATGCACATGGCCAGAGTCTACAAGCAGAGACTCTGATAACTCCGAAGTCTGAGGAGCAGCCCACCAGGTTCATAGAAACCCTCCCCGAGATTATGAATTACAGCCAGGCTGGGAGCTGCTGAAAGCAGGGTTTACCGAAAGAGGCAGTCTGTCATAATCTCAGTGGGATGAGTCAGAAGAATGTCCGAATCCTAGTTCATTCACTTCTTCCGTAAGTATGGAATACTCTGTAAGTACCAGGTTGAACGCACAACTGACAATCGAGTCTGTGAACAGCAGAAATATGGTCCCTAACTCCTAGACTTGGGTTCTTACTGGCTGGGTGGCATTTCACAATGCCATAGGATCAGTTTAATTATGTGTAGAGATGATGATATTCACCTTACAAGACTGTGTAGCGATTAAGCCGTCTAATGCGTGCAAAATGCCTGGTGTAAGGAGCTCGCTGACTTACAGCTCTCACTGTGCATGTGCACACACATGTATAATCAGTGCCTTTGTTCTTCTGCTTATAGAGCTGCCTGTGCAAATATGTCTAATTAGAATCGGTAACCAAGAGCAGGTTTGATTTAACAGGTAGACAACGTGGTAATTAGGAAAACCATGAAGCTAGTAATGTGGAGATTCAAGTTGTAGATCTAGCTTGGGCATCAATAATAATAATATCAGTTTATCAAATGCAAATGATGTTAAAAGTATTTTATATATTATATATATTTTCTTAATTATCAAATCAGCCCTATAAGTTAGATATTATATTGCTATGATGAAACTGAATCTCAGAGACTCCGGGTAACTTGTGTAAGGTTATGCAGCTAGTTAAGGAGGAAATTGGACTCACAAACTAGTTTCTTAAGACTCTAGGGTCTGTACTCACTGAACAACACCATGCTGCCTCCAAGTCTTGAAATGTTCAGCAAGCGATGTCACCTCTGTGCCTTGGTTCCAGGCTGCCGGATCAGAAAAGATTGTGAGTCCAACAAATATCTGTGCAATTTCTATAAAGCTCAATGTAAAACACATTACATAAAAGTTGGTTTTAATTAATCAAGGGAAAATATGTCCTTGTTTTGGAGAAACTAATGATTAAGGTAACTTAGTCCCTCTGCTCAATTAAAATCAAATAGCAGCATAGGTTAAAGAGGAAGGCAGTGCCTCCCAGTAAGATAAATAATAATTTCTTCCACCCTTACTTCTTACAAAAAAGTTGTAATGTGCTTTAGAAATGCAGTTTTTTTAATGGAGTGCCTACTTTGTAAATTCTATTCTCCGATCAGGCTATGATCACCCAATGACAGTTGAATCTACAATTTGACTTCTTGAACCACCATCATTTCTCCCAAAGTGACCTATATAATTGTGAGAGACAATATTCTAGTTCTTTCTTAACATTGCCCGAAAACATTCTGTATTTCAGCAAATGGGTTCTTTTGGACTCTGAAGATTCCATTTCTCATTAAGGCAGATTTAAACCCATCAGAAAAGTCCTTAACAGCTCCTTGCGGGGATGGGGTCGGTGAGACGCTCCCCACGGGAATCACCCCAACCCGGAGTCAGCTCTAGCCCTTCTCCAGCTCCCGTGGCTCTGACGCTACTTCCCGGGCCCTGCAGCCTGCTGCCCCCAGCCCTGCGCAGGTGGAGTTGGAAAGGGCATTTCTACTTGCTGTGGGCAGCAGTCTGGGGCATTCCGTACTTACAGACCCCTTCAATATAAGTAGTTCAGTGGCTTTTGCCAGTTTTCTTTTCTTTTCTTTTCTTTTTTTTTTTTGACAATGAATATATTGCTTCAAATCATTTTCTTTTTCTTTTTTGGAATGAGGTAGTGAAGAAAGAATGAAAATATGTTATTCTGTAAATCTCATTCATTTATTCATTCATTCATTCAAATTTTATTGAGTTCCTCTGCCTCTGATGCTAGATGAGGTGCCTTAAAATGCTTGTGGCCTTATAGGATAGAAGTCCTCAATTATGTATTTACCCAGTAATTAAGCTGTCACGGATGAATAGCTGGGCCTCGCAAGGGTGGTAATTGGCTCTCCGCAATCTGGTGGTGCTGATGTCTCAGGAAACGGTAAATAGAAGCAAAAAAACTCCTTCAGGCTTGTAAAGCTCTGTGCTTACGTCTAGTAAATTCTGATTACTCACAAGCATCAACACGACCATTAATCTCACAATAAACGGGGAACTCTAACTCGAAAAAGTAAATTACAAACCAGAAAAAAAAAAAAACCCAAACAACAAAATGAGTATTGAATATTCAATATTTTATGAAAATACAACAGGAAATGAAAGCAGCTCTGAGCCCATGAGTCAGGAGGCCAGAGTAAAAGCCTGTGTTCGTGCAAGTCCAGCTGTATGCGTGTTTCTACGCCTGCAACTGGAATGGAATCTGCCAGAAGGGCTTGGGGGAGCTGGAGTCTAACTGGGGTAAACCACCCTTTGACCACAGCCGGCTGCAGGGGGAATGCTGATGAAAAAGGAGACAAATAGTATTAAAACAATCCCCCCTGAGCGCTTGATATTTCCAGGGGCCATGTGTGATTTACATTTTAAGATATAACGTGCCAAACTCCATGCTAAATGCTAAAATTACTTAATACACTTCCTTACAGTGAACACTTCCCTTTTTACAATAACATTAGGGATGCATGATTCCTAATTTGAAGGAAAAATGGGAAATATTCGCTGTTGTATTGTTACAGGTGGGGCCATTGATTCTAAGCCAGCTCCACTCGGTTCCGTCCTGTTTACTGCAGCCTGAAGGTGCGCAGGTTAGGAGGTGCACTCACCTCTGAGTTTCACATTCCTCACCCAACAAATAGGGTTAGACCAGACCTGTCCCTAACCTTGCAATCTAGAGACTCGGGGGAGGGGGAAAATACAGATCATCCTCTTGCTGTTACAGCATTTCAAGAGGCCTAAGAGATATTCTGAGTGGAATAAGATTTCAGAGGAGTAATCTGCACTGTTCTGTTTGCTTTTGCTTAGAATTCTCTTCGCACCGTGTGAGAAGAACTGTATCTGTCGGGTGTCCGCTATGTATCAAGCACTTTGTACACAGATCTAATTGAATTCTCATGAGTCATCATTTTAAAAATAAGGAGTTTAAGGCCTAGAGAGGTGAAGCGACTCGCTGCAGGTGGGCGCCCAGCACGGTGCTCACGCACAGGTACACAGCGCGCTGGGCGGGGCAGGAGGAGCAGGAGCTGAGCCCTCCTGAGTCCGCTTCCTGAGCCAGGTCTCCCGGGGCTTTGTCACCACACCCACCTCTGCCTAAGAGGAAACTCTAGTCAGCAACTATACATACACTTTTAAAAATTGTAAACCTAAAGGAATCGTTGCTTGCTAAGTTCAGTTTGCTTCATATATAAAAATCGCCATGCCCTGAGGGTCCCTGGGCGTGAGGGAACAACAGAGATGCTCAGGGCTAAGATCACATCATCTGCACTGAGTGGTTTCAAGGTCCTGTCTGGCTCCGAGGTCCTAAAGTTCTGTGACTCCGGTGAAAATCAGTAGAGCTTGGATTTGTTCCCTCGTTCCCAGTGGACCCGGATTCCCTTTGCTGTCCTTTCCTCTGGGATTCAACTGACCGACTGTGATGTTTCAGAAGTTACTTATTTAAGTGGCAGATGGTAGCATAACCTTGAAATACGTATTAAAACATATTAAGCAAACTATTCCCCAATAAAGTATATTTTATCTTTAATCAAGTAGTTCTGTCTTCAAAGGGGGAAAAAAGGAAAGGAAAAGCACTGCAGCCGCAGATGCTGATGGAGGCTGTACTGAGCCAGCGTTTGCCTTTGAGATGTGGGCACCTCGAATTTACCGCTGCAGAGACGCGTCAGGTCACGTTGAAGTTCAGTCCATTTTGTCTCACTTTGAAGTGCTTTCAACTTCAGAGACGGTATAGATTGAAACTGAGCTTCGGGAACCCGGTAACCCAGTGGAACATCAGATTTCCTTGAGAAAATGACACTTTAAAGAATTGAGTAAAACATATAAAAATTGCCACTTTTTTTCTTGGAAGGGGCAAGAAAAGGGTGAGGTTTTCCTTGTATTCAGTGAATTAATTTTAACTTGTAAGCTTTGTTTTCCAAGACTTGGAACTGGGATGCCATCATCCCGAAGCTGGAGACCACCCTGAGAGGAAGCACAGGCGCCTGCCGGGACAACGCGGAACGCTGGCGCGCACACGGGAACGCCCGACGTGGCACGGGGACGCGCATCTAGAGTGGAAATTCACTTTGGTGGTGCCTGTCGGAGCCTGCAACTACAGAGTTTCCAAAACACAGGGATGAATGAATCTGCGTTCCAATTATTGGTACTATCCTTCGGAGCCCCAAATAACACTTTCCAGAATTCTATATTAAAGATAATTTTTGAAATATGAACTCTTACTGCTTGGGAGCACGCCAGGGCTTTAAACATAGTGATTTGAAGGGGAATAGAAAAAAAATTCAGTTACAGCTGTGTAAGTCAGGAGGAGTCTCTGGGTCTGCGGGTGAAACCAGGCACAAAGGTAGGACTTTGGGGCGGGGAAATCAGCACCAGAGGCTACAGAGAGACCTAGAGAGAACAAGTGACGTTTCATTTCAATGAAACTTGGGGATTGGCAAAGTTAAACCGCAGGAGCATTTGTGTTTCTTTAGGAGGGAACATTTGAGGCCCCGTCCCAAGGATCAGTAGCCAGAGACGGCTGCCAGGGCAGGAGGCTGCACCTCTGAGTGTTCCAAAGCTCATGTTGGAAAATTTCTCGTCTTCTAACGTTGCTGGTGAACTTTCTCTAAACCAACAAACGGCAGAAGCATTGCTGACCGGCTTTCTCCGCGTCGTGATGAGGTGAGGGGAGTCCTGTGTCAACGCCTGCAGGACGAAGTGGACAGAGTGTTGCTCTCACCTGAAAGTATTTACCTCACCTCCTACCTGGGGGATCAGAAGAGGACGTCGATTTGGGGGAAAGTGGAAGGAACCGGGCTGGTAGGAAAGAGACCCTCCCCAGCGAAGGCGGGCAGGCAGGCCAGGCTGGGAGACGGTAAGGGGTGAACACTCGATGATCACGGGCTTAGAGAATAAATCCACTGGAGGTTCTACCTGCCCTTTACTCTGTGCCCTGGAACCGTCGCGCCATCACTTGACTTCCCGCAGGTGAGGCAGACTGCGCGCTACTTAGGTTTCCTGTGTGTAACATGAGGAGGGTCCTGGTGCCGTGCCCGGAACACAGACGTTCCTCAGTGTACGGCAGCCACGAGGATGAGGACCTGACGCAGGTGTGGTGGCGAGTCCGGTGAGCAGGGAGATGCGGGTGGGAAAGGGGGTTTCCCTGAACACCGGCAGGGCTGTCTTGGGCTGTGACCCCGGACAAGGACTGTTGTCAGCAGTAGCTTTTACATTGGTGCAATCACGTGAGTTTGGTCAATTGTGTTTAAAAAGCAAACAATGGACAACTACCATTCCTCAGTCATATATATATTAAAGAATACTTTAAGCACTCTTGAAATTCAAGTAATTAAGTTATTTTCTCAGAAGTTAAGTTGGCTTTATACAAATTCATTAAATGATACTCCTTAGAGTTCACAGTTTGGTGTGTCTCTGCACATGGGTTTGCAGGAAGAGGTTGTTACACCAGAAGTATTAATTCTGTCTGTCCTCGGAGCAGCCGGCTCCCTCTTTAAGAACACTGTAATCCTTCCACAGGTATCTGGATGCGATGAGTCTGGAAAACGCTGTCTTCCACGACCACCGATGGCAGCATGGGGAAATGCGTGGCCACGGACGGGTACAGACTGTGTAGTTACGGGAGAGAGAAAAGCTGAGATTCCTGGCATTTGCCAAGCTCTGAATAGATTTGTGTCTTCAGCACTCAGCTTCTCGTCGGAGATGGAACACTGTATAATCTACCCGTCAGGCAGAAAATGAACTCCACACTCCTCCTTGTTTTGCTGACAATATGTTATTTTTAATCTGCCATTCTAGAGGCTTATGTTCCTCTTTGAGCTAACTTTTCTGCAGGTTTTCTTTCTTTGCATGTAATGTTAGCAAATTTGAATAAGCTTTCATCTAAGAGTCTCATTCACAGAGTTGATCTGTGCAAGGTTTATCTTCTGAAACGGATCAGTATGAATCAGATGTGGGTGGGAGGAGCTGATAAGAAAATGCTCTCAGCGGGGGGAACGTGGCCACTAAGCGGCTTCCAGACTGATTCACTGCAGTAGCCCACGCCAGTCCGGCACCGCTGCTGGGACCCGCACCTCCGATTGCCAAGAAAGACGGACGTCTTCGGGAACTCAGCAGCGTGCGGGATGAGATCTATATTCAAAAGTCACTTTCGAAATGAACGGTTAGACCTTGATGCAGAGGACATTGATGAAGTGACTTAAAGTACATCTTCTAAGTACAAACAAATCAATGAGAAGGTGGTTTAGGCTTTTAATCCGTACCCCACACACGGGGTGTATTGTTGAGTCACTCTTGAAACAGTGATTAATTAGAGCGGTTCTATGAACTCCTAATAACTAACCATTTTCGAAATGGCGGTGATTTGGAACATGACTTACCCCTCTTATTGAGATATTTTGTAAGTACCCTAGATGAAGATTTCTATTCTCTGTAATAAAAAAAAAGGTGTTAACTAATTTTAATATTTATACTATTCAATTCTAAAATTTTTGCTAGTCGATAAAACAGAGAGTTAATAAAAGGCTGGCAAGGTATATAGACCCTTTTAAAGCATTTTAAAACTAGTTGAAATAAAGGCAAGGCCTTGTTCTGTTTCTGTTGACAGCAATAATGAAAATTATTTAAATTTAAATGTATCATTCAGAAGGCTTTATAAGGTATATATGGTGTCTATTTGCAGTTCCAGAACCCCAAGACTGAGGTGTAATGTGCATCGCCCACACTAGACAACACGGTGCTAAGAGGGGCCTGTGTTGGTCAGGGACCTCCACAGAAGCCAAACCAGTAAGATACACAGATACACAGAGCTCCGTAGAAAGAGCTTTATCATAAGGGACTGACTTGTGCGCTCACAGAGGCTGAGCAGTCGGTCCTATGATCCGCCACGGGCAAGCTGGAGGTCCAGGGGAGCCAGTGGTGTAGTTCTGGTCCAAACCCAAAGTCCTAAGAACCAGAAACACCTGTGTCCGAGGGCAGGAGGGTGTGGGTGTCCCAGCTCAGACACAGAATCTGCTCTTCCTCCACGTTTTTGTTCTGTTCCTGCCCCTGATGGTGTGAATGATGCTCACCACGCTGGTGAGGGTGGTTTCTTTATTCACCGATAGACACCGATCCAAAGGCCAATCTCTTCCAGAAACTCCCTCCCAGACACACCCAGAAACACTGCTTTACCAGCCATAGGGGCATCCCATGGCCTGATTGTCCCATAAAGTTAGCCATCACAGGGCCCTTGCAACCCAAGTCGTTTTCCTAACCTTTGGAGTGAAGGCCACGTGCTTCTGAGGGTCCCGGGAGACCTTCGCCACAGCTCCGGCTGCCCTCTGAACCTCCTCTACCTTGTTCACTCCCTCCCCATCTGCCGTTCAGAAATTATTTTATGTTTATTTGTGAAGAAATATCTTCCTATTGAAGGAGTTGGAGCCTCTCCTTTCACACCTTGTTGAGCACAGGCCTGTCCGGGTGTGTGGAAGTCGGGGAGCAGTTCAAGCGGGTGACGTCCTTCACCTCGAAAGGAGCAGCAGGGATGTTGCCCCTCACGCCTCTCAGTGGCGGTGCAGGCTCCAGGCACTGCGGGACTCATTGGGCACGAGCAGCAGGGGCCCGCACCCTCTCCACCCTCCGTGAGGTCGGTACCGCGGATCACCCGAGAGGCCACGTGTGGAGGGGGACGGGGGTGCACTTTGGAGCTCTGCCCGCATTCTCAGAGAAGGCGTCCACGTGGCTGGCGGGGTCCCTCGGAGTGGACCCGGAGCCTGGGCTTTCTGAACACCGCGTTGCCAGTCATTTATCATCCTTCTCATGACCTGCTTCGCCACAGCTTGTCTTAAACACACCAGAAGCACTGTTTAATTAAAAAGAATTTTTTTTAAAAGAAGAATAGCCACCAGCTCACATGCTGATATGAACTGTAAAATACAAAATCAGGACACAGCTGCAGACCAGAGCAAGCCACATCGGTTTACTTGCAGGTAGTTAATCACAGACACACGTGCATAATCTACGACCTGCCGCAGGGACGCACCGTGCAGACCCGCCCAGGCTGGGGAGGTGGAATTAGCTGGTGGGACTCAGTTCACCGGCGTCATCTTTCGTTCAGGTTGGCCAGAAACTGGCTCATATCGAACAGCGCCCTTGCAAAAACATTTTTAAAATAATTCAAATAATCACTCCTGTGTAAATGAATACATATGACTCTTCCAGTAGATAAAGATTTTATAATTTATTGGCAGAGATGAAGAGAAATTCCCAAATAAAAAGCACAGTGTTCCCAACGAAAAGCATCATAAAAGTGATTCACAACCACAACTGCGACAGAGACTCAGGAGCAGGAGAGACTGTGCTCAGCTTGTTTCCAGGAAGCCCTCTTGGGCTACGCAGCACTGGCGGGGAGAGGTGGATCCGGCATCCGCGGGCCGGGCGAGGCTGTGGCCAGAGGCTTCGCAGAGCAGATGCGGCATCAGCTAGGGTGGGGGCCGCGCCAACGCAAAGCCTCTGGTTTGGCTCAAGTCTTGTGCATATCGAAGAATGAAATAAGACGGTGACCGGGAAGGTGGGATGAGACCACAGAGCCTCAGATGCCTGCCTGGGAGGTATTTCCTTTTCAAGTGTTTGGGGTACTGATGAATGGATGAACACTGTGGCTTGAATGTGCCCCCCAAAGTCCATGTGTTGGCAACTTAACCCCGATGCAACAGTGTTGAGAGCTGGGACCTCGAAGAGGTGATCAGACCTTCAGGGCTCTGCTTCACGAACGCCCTTATCTCAGGAGTGGGCTCTTTCTGAAGCATGAGCTCAGCCACTCCCCTCTCTCAATCTGCCCCGTGTTCTCTTGCTCTCCCACCATGGGCTGACGTAGTAGAAGGCCCTGGCCAGATGCTGACACCTTGATGATGTACTTCCCAACCCACAGAACCATGAGGGACACGTTTCTGTCCTTTATGAGCTGCTCTGCCTGTGATACTCTGTGACAGCAGCACAAAACAGACTAGGACAGGGAGATGAAGGAGATGAAGGAGGGGGATGAAGGGAGATGAAGATTCTTTTTGACGGCAGGTTTAGAGAGCTGCTGAAATGTCCTGCAGTAAATGAAGCCTCAACACCACTCTTGAGGAAACAACAAAAGTCTGCGAGTTTGTCAAACTAGCCCTCCCGCTTTCTAAGGCTTGCTGGGACTGACCTCAGTTGGAGAGGACAGAATGAGTTTAAAATCTTGGCGTCTGCAGGCAAAGGGGACGTGCCCACGTGCACAGACCCACCTTACAGCACTGACTGAATTGCTAAACAGGGCATGAGTCGGATACGCAGGAAAGAACCCTGAATGGGAGTGAGGGGTCAGTAATTCCAGTTCTGTGCTGTGTGACCGTGGACAGATCGCTGAAGCTCACTGGACTTCAGATCCCTTATTTATGAAATAAGAGAATTAAACGTGTCATGGAAGATTCTTGTAGGCCTAAGAATTTATGACATTAATTAAAAATAAGTATGTCAGTTTATCAGACTTTAAAAAATTTAATAGCATAACTGTGAAAATGAATTTACCTGTGTTTTAATTAAATGGTCAATTCAATTTTTAGTGAACATTTTTTGAGGACATGGTGTTGGCCAGACGGTGTGCTTGCTAGGCATGGGTACGATGACAATTGAAAATATTTCCTGCTTCTCTGCCACTGGAGGCAAGCATGCGAACACGTATTTTACAGCATTATGGGCCTTGCCATGAATTTATGTAAAAGGTACAACAAAGGGCAAGGAGAGATGATAATTTTTATATTTTCCTCCTTAATATTCAAGGTTCCCTAAACAGCTTTCTCTACAGAAAAAAAAATAAAAAATCTTGCAGAGGACGGTGAAGAAGGCTGCTACTGGGAGTGAGAAGTCGATGGATAACATTAATAATTAAAGACTAGCAACAAATACAGCTAGGCAATATTTCAGTTCCATGTAACTAGTGAATTTTTCCCTTAAATTTCTGATTACCTTTCATCTTCCCAGCTCTCTATATAGAAGTTAAAGTGCCCAGCTAACGTCTCCTACTAGTCAAATAGGAGGCCCCCGTGCCAGGCATTTTGCTGAATTTCCCTTTTTTGGACAGGCCACATTTAAACACTGTCTGAAGATGTGAACATCCATTAAATTCTGTTCTCTGTATACATTTAAGGCCCAATCAAAGTAGACTTTTTTTTTTTTAAGCTTGCTGTTTGTACTTTTAATTTAACATTAGTGGGACATCTGCCAAGCTAATACAGGCACTTCTCTATGCACTGGAAAACCCAATTAGGACTTGTTCTGAGTTTGATTATCAGTCAGAAACACGCACACAGGAATATTCATTAGAGAGTTACCGAGAGCTGTGATAAAGCGGCAGACGGCGGAATCACGGAGTCGCTGTCACTCTCCCCCGGCACAGTGTTACATGCGTTGATAAAAGACAAGCAACCAAATAGGCTCAGTGCGACGCCAGGCCCAGGGGAGGCGCCCCGTCATGAGGGGTATTGTTCTGACTCTGTGGGGTGTTGGCGAGCGTGTCACGACATGATACTGCAGGCAGACCACAAACCCCAGCATCGCCACTGCCCCTGATAGCCCCGTCGGTTTGCAGCTGCCTCCCAGGCCTGCCTGAAGCTTTGCTTGTGGACTTTGGAGATTGTCTCTGTCTGTATGTTACCTGGAGGCAGATGGGGGTTTGCTGCATGGTGTTCTTCCACCCGGTTGCAATTCTTACGTGAATTTCTCCTACACATTAATGTGGTATTGTCTTTAACTTTGGGTTGGATTGGATTTGTTGGGGTAGTCTCAGACATTCCAAGAGGAATTTGAGAGACCGATAAGCACGTCCACTACTCTTTGCTAGAGATGCGAAGTGGGAATGTAAAAAGACTTGAACGTCCGGGGCCTGGCCAGGGTGGGGTTTCAGGAGGATGGACTGGGGGCACTGGGCAGCCAGGGACCAGCATGAGGACCCTGAGAGAGTACGGGGCAGAGGGAACGCAAAGAAGGGTGGGTGCTGTAGCCTTTCCTCTCCAGGCCATTTGTTTGATCTGTGTTCTGAGATTGCTCACATTGCTTTTCTAAAATACATTTTTGTTTAAATGAAATGATTTGGCAATAATGAATAGAATTTTTCTGATTCCACAAACTATACTAAAGGAGCCATCCAAAATGGTAGAAGGGCTACTTTTTCTGTCTCCTTAGATGCTAGATTTATAGAACAGCCTGAGTATTCTTCACAGAGCTTCCTAATTGTCTTCCGCTCCCAGTCTGGCTCCCAGGCAACTGAGCAGTGACACTTGGGCACACACTTCCTCCATGCAATCAGGAGAGGCTGAGCTCTTTGCTGTCATTGTGTGGTCAGCTAACAAGATCAAAGTCTTCTCAGCAGTTTATTTGAAAAGAATTTAGGTAATTTAGCTTCTAATGGCTTCAGTATGTTTGCTATTTTGAACATTAAATATATTACATTTTAAAAGGAAAGAAAAGGTAAATATATTTTCTTATCGGTTGTTTCATGAAGAATGACCATTTCCGACATAAACTAAGAAACCAAGTTAAAGAATACAATCTTCAATACAGTACAACAGCATGTCTAAAATGATTAACTTTATTTGGAAAAAAAATGGAGCAAAAAAGCAGAATTTGTATTTTCTGAAGGAAGTAAGTCAGTCTCTACCTATTAGCATAACATTTCCTACGTGGTGAACAGAAATAATGACCCTTGTGAGACCAGAGACTTCAAAACGATCAGTACTGGGACAGGGCCACATTCATGAACTTTCACAATATTAATAGAATTCAAGAAATTTTTAGTAATAATTTAAGCACTAACCCATATTGCTAGCACAGATAGTAATGATAAGACTTTTTTCTAGGCAGTTAATAAAAGCTTTATATTAAACAGAAGATATTTGAAAGTTATGCGTTTGCTTTGTTTGTATAACAGCAATGCTCTGTCTAGCTTGGAATATCTTTATATTCTCTATGGAAAAGACCAAGATGACTCACTGTTTGCAATTTTTTTTAAATATCAATTTTATTTTATTTCATTATTTTATGTTATTTTACTTTTTTGCGAGTGTGTCAACATGGGGTTCCAGGGTCTCTAGAGAGAGAATCTTCCTCCTTCCCCTATCATTGTCTGGGCCCCCATGTGTGTTTCTTGAAGGAATGTGCCTGTCCCAGTGTGTCTGCTAGTATTTGTTCCCCTGATGTCATGGAGAAAAAGATGAATAAAGAAGAATTTCTATGGAGTGGGTAGACGTTCCTGGTATTGATCATCAGAAATTAGTCAATTTACCAAGAGATGGAAATTTGAAAGTGGCCATAAGTGGAATAGAAAACACTGTCTCATTCTGGTGCTTGGTCATGTATTTGGGAAGTGGTCACAAGGTCTTTGAGGATCTCTGCGTGGTGGACAGACACGCAGCTTCCACGCCAAAGAGAAGGCTGGCATTGTAAAAGAAGTCTCCTTTTCTGAACTTGTAGGGGAATTCGAGATGAAGCAGGGAATAAACTATATGCATTTTAAAATGTGTTAACTCAATTTCATGTTTCTCTTTTTGACTATTATTTTTCTTTTCAAACATTCAGTAAAATCTCAATGTCCCAACCTGTGGTTGGATGGGAGTTAAGGGAAAAGATACGAGTTTCTACTAGTCTAGATCAGTAGTTTTCAATCTGGGAGCAGGGTCAATGGTGATGTTTGAGAACAGTTTTTTCTTGTCACATCTGGAGAAAGGGGCTGTGATATCTAGGGGCTGAGGCCATGGAGGCTGCTGAACATCTTACGGGGCACAGAAAAGCCCCTCAGCAAAGAATTAACCCAGCCCCGAACGTCAACAGCACCAAGGCCTTGAAACCCTGGGTTAGAGTCTGGGACAGGCAGCATTTGCTAAGGCTAGCTTGCTTTTATTGATGACAGCATTAATCAGTAAAGGGTCCCGAAGGAGAAAGTGAATTTCAAGAGACAAGAAGAATACAAATCCATCTTGTGTGAATATTTTCCCCAAATGGTCTCGTTGTAAAATATTGGTATTTAAAGGAATTTTTTATAAGGTTATAAATTCCTCCAAGAATGCCGCAGACATAAAGGCATTTTGAGCGTGTTTATTAACAGGGGTCTTATTAGCTTTCAAACAGTTGATTCCATTATTGGACAGGTAGAAACTAAATTTATGAAGTTCTTATGGAGATTCAGGGAGGATACGTTGGACATTACTCTGTGATAATATCTGTGCCAAATGCTGTACATTTAATTTTCTGCAAATCTTCCAATAAGGCTTCAAAATAAGTAATCATTTTCCTTTTATTAAAAGGAGGAAACAGAGACTCAGATTAAGTAATTTTTTCAGGGTCTTAAAGCTCATACATACAGATCTGAGATATTCCTTTCTCTACCTTCTCACTTTTCATCACAATCCCGTAGTTACTTTTATTATTAGTTCCAGTTGTGATCTTGAAGCCACACAGAATGTGTACCATCCTTTCCAATTTCAGCACATTTAGGACAGTTGTTGAATTAAACTCAAGGTTGAACACTCCTAGTCTCACTACTCACTCTTATGGCCAGACGATCCACCCTTTATCCAGCCCGATTTCCTGCCCAGGAAGCTCTCTCCTGACTGTGACCCTCCCGTGATAGGAGACCACATGGATATCCACGTGCCATCTGAGGTCACAGTGTGGAGTCCAGCAGGAGTCTACCAGGGATATAATGTCCGTTGATGAGCAATGTGTTTCTTTTTCCAAAGACTAATTCCCTAAGCCTTGTTGGTAATGAAGTTCCTGGTCTTTGATTGCCTCAAAATACCTAAAGTGATTCTAAGTGAGGATGTCTCACACACATGCATAAAAATTTAATGTAAAA
>NW_012138858.1:4231255-4232484 GCF_000956105.1 Propithecus coquereli
ATGTGGTATTTTATATAACTAATTATACCTAGTAAACTTTATGAAGTATACACGAGCTTTGGCCAAGTATAATGAGGACGTTCACTATGATTAGGGACATCTCAGAGAAATAAATATAAAGACATTGTAGAGAAGAGATATAATCCCAAGACATACTGATAGGTTAAAGAAGCGAACAGGTAAATCTTTCGTATAACCAGATGTGTGATAAAGTGGCCAAAAACCAGGCAGGAGCATGGTCTTTTCCAGGCATGCTCGTCATGCCTGAGGCTCTGCTCAGAAGAGAAAATAAGGAGTTGCTGCAGAAGAGGTCCACATCCCTCACTCTGGTGCTGTCTTCAGCATCTGCCCTTCCCGTCTGTATCACTCTATCCCCGTCATCCATATCCGACATGCCCACCGTTCTAGCTCCAGCTTTTTTCTCACTCTCCTTGGGAATTGCACTTATTCTCAATTCTCTCATTGCCCGTTGTGCTTCCTCACGTGCTCCAGACTCAAGGCACTGTGATGTGAGCAATTCTTTCGTTTAATGCTCTCGCGGGACTGAGCGCGTGCAAGGGAGGGAGCGCTGTTCCCGCTCTTCCTCGTGCCTACACGTCTGTCACTGGGTCAGTAACAGAATTGGTTCTTGGTACGTCTTTGAGGACCAGGTTGCATGAAGAATTGAAAAAATTGTATGATGAGAGGTTAAAATAGAGATGAAAAGATTATATCAGAGTTTTACAAAAAGAGGGTTTGTCTCTTAAGACTACCCCTTTTTGTGATAAAAAAGGATTTGAGGCCAAAGTGTTGCTTTCCCTCAGCCTCTCTGCACTGGAGAAAGCCCAAAGTGAAATTTGCGGTACATACTCCATTTACTGTAAAACAACATCAGCTTTTTCTTTTTCTTTTTTTTTAAATGACTTTAGGTTAAAAAACAACAACAACAATTATGGTGGTAAAGGAGAAAAAAGTTATTCTGAAATTGTTGATGGAAAGGAAAAAAATATGGTACTTAGGAATTACTATGAAGCTTGATGTTTTATTTAGGATACTTAATTGGAAACAACATGATTGGCTTTTGCTAGTTGAAGCAAAAAACAATCAGTTTATTAAGACCGTAAGTCAGTGTTCTGAATGTCGAGGAGAGCCAACGGCTGACACAGCACAGCCGTGGCACGCACAGCAACCGGGACTGGATACAAGCTCCAGCACGGTGCCTGGAGACCTGAGGGCTCCTGCTAGGACCT
>NW_012138858.1:4232534-4234794 GCF_000956105.1 Propithecus coquereli
CTATCTTAAACATTTTTGTTGCTCATATTTTAATTCCATTGTGGTTTTTTTAACCAGACAATTAGTAATTGTTATTATTTTGTTTGTTTACATTTATTCATATGTTTACCAGTTTTTTCCCCCTCCCATTTTCTTCTGATACTGCAGTTTTTTCTTTTGGGATCAATTTTTATTTTTCCCCACCGTACATTCATTATATGTTGCCATAATGAGAGGCTATTTGTAATAAATACTTTTAGATCTTTAAATTTTACCAGAAAATTTATTAGTTTGGTTTTATGGGTTGCATATATTAGGTGACTAATATTCTTTATCCAATATGTGTGCATATGTGTTTGTGTATTTGGGTATACATATTCATATATGCATGTAACTGTGTGTTTGTATAAATTTCCTCTAAAAATGCATTATCAATAGCAACTCTTTAGAGTGAACGAAAAGCTAATTAATCCAACAGCTATCTACTAAACACATACTATGGGCTGGGCTAGGCTCTGTTCTGAAGATTCAAAGATTAAATGTCCTCTTGACGCTCAAGAATTTCACAGAGCCGTGAGGAACACTGCATGAGAAAGGTATTCACCATGGACTCTGAGAGCCACGTGAATGTTCTCTAACTGAGTCAGAAGACAGGAGATCACAGAAAAGCTTTATGGACGGGAGTGCTGGAACTGGGTCGTGAGGAATGAATAAAAATTTCTGCAGATGGAGGAAGGAGAAAGGAAGCGGAATTAATGTGTGCAAAGAAAGGCACATAGGCGTGAAGGAGCCTGCTGTGCTGTGGGACCGGAAGGCGTGGAGATGTACAGAGATAGAGAGATAGATGCTCAACCACTCCTGCTGCTGACACGCAGCAGCTGCTGCTGCTACCGCTAACAAAGACAGCTGACACCGAGCACTCGCTGTGTGCGAGGCATTCACGATCTCGTGTAATCAATGGCCCTTATCTGGGAGGATGCCTGTGAGACGGGCTCACTTGTTACCCCGATTACTTTACGGTGGGGAAGCCAAGACTTAACAGAGGGGCAGGTGGCTTGTTCTAAGCCACAGAAGTTGTATATGTTGGAGTAACCTCCGCCACCCACATCCATCAAGCTCACCCTTCAGATTTTGGCGTGGATGGCTTCTCCACTGAGAGACTTTCCCTGAACTGACAGATCAGCTTAGGTGCTCTGCCTATGGCCCTCTGAGCGCCATTCTGAGTCCTGCATGCTATCATGGAACTCATCTGTGTCCCAAGGATTTGCTTCCTCTTCTGCCTTTCTTACTAGCTGCAACCCCACAAAGTAGAAACCCTGTTTTGCTCTTAAATTAACCATATCTGATGCAACGGTAGTGATCACTGCACAGTTGGGAGAAGGAATAAATAAGTCAATGAGAGACATTGCCCAGCTGCAATGTAGCAGGCTCCAAGGGAAGGGGGATGAGCAGAGGCTGCGTAAGGGGAGAACCAAGCCATGGAATGTTCTATGCCATGCTGCGTCCTTATTATTGCATATGAATGCCACAGGGAGGCACTGAACGATGCAAAGCGAAACAGGGGCATGATCAAATCTGTGGTGTAGGAAGATTACTCAGGCTATGTGTGGATGGACTGGAAGAAAGGAAATGTCAGGGAGACCAATTAAAACACAACTGCAATAATAAAACGAAAAATAATGAGGCTCCGAAATAAGTCACTGTGGTGATTAATTTTATGTGTCAACTTCACTGGGCCACTGAGTGCCAGATATTTCATCAAATGTTATTCTGTGTGTTTCTGTGAGGGTGTTTTTTGAATGAGATGAACATTTAAGTTAGTAGAGTGAGTAAAGGAGATGGCCATCTCTAATGTGGGTGGAAATCATCTAATCATTTGAAGGCCTGAATAAAACAGAAGTTCTGATCCTTCCCTCAGGAAGAGAAAAGTCCTCCTGCCTGGCTGGATTTGAACTGGGACATCGGCTTCTTCCTGTCTCAGACACTAACTGAAAAATCAGCTCTTCTGAGTCTAGAGCCTGTGGCCTTCGGACTGGAGCTTATGCTGTTGGTCCCCTGGGGCTCCAGCTTGGAGACTCACCTGGCATCCCCCGGAACTCGTTAGTCTCCATAATCTTGTGACCCAATTCCTCATGAATTTATCTATCAACTATCTACCTATCTATCTACCCATCTATCTCCTGTTGGTTCTATTTCTGTGGAGAACTCTGACTAATACAGTCACTAATGGTGGGGGATGAATTGGTGAGGTCATATTAGAGAGATGTTTAAGGAAGAAAAT
>NW_012138858.1:4236529-4257163 GCF_000956105.1 Propithecus coquereli
CCTTAGATTTTCTAAGCTCCAGCTAGTGGGACTTTTGATATCACACCTAGGGTCTGTTATTTATTGTTTCCTTGCACAAATGATTTAAACACCATGAGTCATATTTTCCTCATCTATAAAGTTGGAATAGTGACATATCTGCTGCAAAAAACATTGTGCCAGAAATCAATTTCAATCATGTTTGTTACATTGTAAGTATTTACTCAATGTGCATTGAATCCACATCCATCCCACCCACTGCATCTTTTAAGGAAGTATCCAGATTTTTCACTTCCAAAGTGTTTTTGGCAGCAGCCTTCAAATATCCCAGGAACTTTGATGGATATCCTCACCCCTAGAGATTCTGATTTCATTGTTCCGAGATGTGAGCTAAATATTTTTATGCTTTTTGTAAGTTCCCCGGATGATTCTAATGTGCATGTATGTTAAACACTGCCGGCTTATAGTCTCTCTTTGTCCTGCCTATCCACTTTTCTCACTCAGGGTTCCGTAAAAGAATTGAGCTCTACAGAAAAGAACTCAAGTGATTAACTGTCTCAGTTTTCCCAAAGTTAGTGTATACGTAGTAACATCCTAGTGCACGAAAAGAAATTAATTTACTACTGACAAAAGACATCTCTGGACATTAGAATGACTTCTCTAGTGCGGAGAGATGATGGTTATAACTATTGAAAAATATGTCAACAACCACTGGTGAGTCGGTAAACTTTTTCCCTGGTGGAGGAAAAAAAGGCTTTGAATGGTCTCACCTTCCACTTTCTGTGGTATAAATGCTTCCATCATGACTGATTTCAATCTACCAACTGTTTAAGAACTGGCTCACAAAATTCCTGAATAGTAAAATATTATCTTTGACCAGCTGGTCTTACAAATTGATAGAACCTGCCTCCATTATACCATATTTTTTTGAGAAATTTGTTTATTGAGTCTATAGATAACGTATCATGTGACTGTTTCATGAAGCTGTTTTGTCATGGCTGTTCTCAGTAAAGCAACTCAGGTAGGTGTTTCATACCAATTTATCCTGGAAGAGAACAGCTGGACCAGCTCTCCGGATCTCTCCCAAGACTGTAATGCCACAGCCATCAGCTGGGGAACAGTGGGATATGGGTTCAAGAAAAGAAGCAGCCCTAAGATTGTGCACAAGTCTTAAAAAAATAATCCTGTATAACACACAATGAGGAAATCCAAACCTGAGAATCAGAGAATATAATACTGCTTCTGTTTTTAAAATCTTGATTGAAAGCAAGAAGTGTCCAGAGTAGAAACAGCTGCTACTTCCTCTCCTTTACTTAACAGAAACACCCACATTCAATGTCTACTCAATAGTTTATTTAAGTTCCTCAGAACATATGGCAAACTCTGGAATCCGCCCACACAAATATAGATGGTATAATATGTTGAAGATCTGAAAAATAGCACATTATATTAAAAATAGGAATTAAAAACTACTTGCATTGAACAATTAAAATGCCATATGAATGCTTTAGAAATTTGAGGATGTTTAGCTTAAAGAAAAGAAGACCTAAGAATGCATAATTATCATCTCTGAGTAGTTGTTCTAAATACGCCTTAGAACTGTGGAAAGGCTTGTGAACACTGGGAAACATTTGTGCTTAATCAAGAATGGATGTTTTGAAAGTGCCTTGGAAGGTGGCAAGCATTTTGGTAGAGACTGGACAATGTTTGGCGATGTCATGGGAAGGATTCAGGCATTAAATGAGAAGAGGCTAAGCTAAGTTACTTTTCAGAACGTTCCCAACCCTGATATTCCATGATTATATCAATCATGCAACAAATAAGTGAATCAGCTGAAATCAGTAGGTAGATTTTTATTTTTTATGCAATGCAAATTATAGGTGGAATTTGAGCAAAGAACCTCAATTATTTGCTTTATAGGTACCTTGACCTGAGGGCTTTTTTTCACCACTTACCTAATAGACAAGGGAAAACTGTGTTCCTTGCTGATCTCAGGGTAGCGAGGAGTGTATTGAAGACGCAGCCTCATGTCCCTCCTGTTTCAAAATGGACACCACAGAATTTATTTGACCAGAAATACTTTATTAAAGTAATTTTAGAATGAAAAGTGAATAGGAATTTTAAAGCACTATTTGTAAATGGGAGCGAGGCCCTCCCTGTGGTCCCGTATGTGATGTGTGAACTTACTGCTCTCTGTGGCTTGTATTCCCCCACTACGGACAAGGTTGCTGAGTCAGAAACAGGAGTGAAGTTCCTACACCCGCTGTTCTGATGGCTCTTACTGAACGCTTCCTAAATTTGGCCGATTTCTTGAATTGTATAACACTGCAAGCCCCTCAGCAGTCATGATTAAGGAAATGGAGCTATATTGATGAATGCCTTTTGCCTTAGAAAGCCTTCATGCCAATAAGGTCAGTTGATCCTGCAATTGCTTTCCAAGTGCTGGCAGATATTTTATCAATACTTTAATGAAATTAGAAGCACAGTGAATCCTATAATAACACTGGAACCTCCGTAAACCAGTTGGCTTCTTCTTCAATCCCAAAGCATCCCTTATAAATAATAGTCTAGTTCTTGGCTAGGTTTTATCTTTTAGGTGAATACAATATCGCTGTGACCAGGATTTAGCTGAAAGGGGGAAAGACTCAATGGTGTAGCTTTCTGAGTGAAATAGCTGCCTCAGATACTGTGACGCAGACATTCTGATAAATGCTGTCCTAACCCTGTGAGTTTAAATCCACTACTCATCTCACTCCAGGTAGAAATGATCGCTGAGCATCCTTGCATGGTTGCCCCCCTTTTAGCATTATCTTTGGTGCAATCACATCACAGCTCCCTTTAATCCTGCTCTTTGTCGGGGTGCCCTTTGGGCTTGTTTACGGCTCATTGCTTTTGCTCTCTCATCTCTAAGAACTACTCCTGGTATCTTGTCAATTCTCTGTGTTTAAACATTCACTCTCTAGAATGATTTTATCAAAATACAAATACACAACGTGGAAAGGAGAATGTATTTCCCACGTAAACATCAGTTTATTGGAGTAATTTTAAACTGTCTTTCAAAAGGACCTGAGCGTCTACGGAAGGGCCACTCACTGGCCCACTAGGAAGGGATACGGGTCTTCTGTCCTGGTTTTTATTTAGGCTGTTCTGCTTTAATCTGTTTTTTTTTTTTTTCCCAATACTAGGGTTGTACCCAATATTTTGCTTTAAAAGAAGGTCTTTTTTAACCAAAATATGAAATGATGCTTTTTATTAGACTAGCCAGTCACAGAATGTTGGGCATGAATCATGCATCCCACTGTTCAAAAAAGTGGCCTCTAAAGTTTCTCAGGATAAGATAGAAAAATTGATATTTATTACTAGAGAAGGGAGAAGGGGAGGGACTTGCTGTATCCTTCAGCGAGTTGATGGCAGCGGCAAGGCCAGTGCATGTTTCCTATGGAAAACACAACTCAATAGGCATGTGAGCGGCAGGTGGTCAGGGAGGACACGTTAGCTGGAACTTCAGAGAACACAATGTAACCAGACATCCAATGGGGAAATCATATTGTGTATGTGATGGGGCCGGGGAGGCGGGAGAAAGGAATGTCTCCAGCAAAGAAATCAGGAATATGATGAGGTAAACACTTTTAACATTAATTTTAAAATTAAACTGTATTAGTCTTCAGAGTTTTACTACAAAATTTTTCTCTTTTTATCTCACTTTTATATTTGCATGGAATTTTTTAGTGTGATGATTATAGTGGAAAAAGAATGCATGAAATAAATTTGGTCTGCTTGAGCAGCTGTAACTGGATATTGCTGCACAATACAATTAGGGTGACAAGCAACAAACAACCTCTGGAAAATGGAATTTATCTATGGGTGAAAAAGGCAAACTAACACCAGAATCTTTTAAAAAATAAGTAATGATAACAATTAAAAACTTTCTCTTCTTTCATCTCCTTTTTATCACAGAAAGAAAATCACCTAAGTGGGAAATTTTTCTTTGTAATAGGGAATTTGAAGAACTTCTGAAAAGTCAAATAACAATATTAAAAATGAAACACCGTAGAAAAGTTTGGAGCAAAAATGCAAAATGGACTAAGAGAATTGCAGGACTGATATCTTTGCTTGAAACATTTAATTTCGATAGCAAAGAAATAAATGACGTATAAATCAAATAGCCAAGGAAGGGAAGAATATTTGTGCATGTAAGTTATTGTCTCCTATTTTCTTTAAGATAAAATGTAAATTATGTCCCATATTTAGAAATTGAGGAGCATGGTCTGTATTTCCCATCGGTGATTTTACAGTCAGAACCCACTTTGCCAGCAGCTTATGTAAGTGCAATTTGGATCTATCTCCTCTCTGCAGAATTTAGTCACAATCCTGCCTATTTATCTTGATGTAATTAACACTGTATTAATACTTTTTATAGCATAGCATTAAACTT
The DNA here is from genome assembly GCF_000956105.1 of Propithecus coquereli. Taxonomy (NCBI): domain Eukaryota; kingdom Metazoa; phylum Chordata; class Mammalia; order Primates; family Indriidae; genus Propithecus; species Propithecus coquereli. The sequence goes on from NW_012138858.1 coordinate 4,240,944, forward strand.
AAAAATCTTGGTGGTTTATAATAACAAACACTAATGGTCCTGCTCCAGCTCTGTGGCTTTGCTGTTGCTCTTCTGGTCTTGCCTGGGATGGGCTGGACTTGGTCCCAGGCTGTGGACGAGATTCATGTCTGCTGCATATGCCCATGTTTTTCTTGGTCCAACAGCTACGTGAGCATGGTCCCTTAATGACTGGCCATGGGTGTTGGAGAGCCCAGGCCAAACTAATCATGCATGTTTGAAGCTTCTGTTCAAAAAACATTTGCTAACAGTGCATAAGCCATAGCCCAACATCAAGGTGTGGGGAAATGTACTCCACTGCTGTAGTGTAATGCAAGGTCAAAGAAGAGGGAAAGGGGCTGATAAACTGAGAACACTAGCCCAATCTACCGAAAATAGTATCTGCACAGGTTTTCACCTCTTTTCTTTGCTGCAGCTATAAACCTACTTCCATAAGAAATACATTTATTAAGCCATATGACACAGACTCAGATTCTCATATATTTATTGCTATGAAATGTGCAATCAATATGTCATAGTTCATTGTGCCTTGGCTAAAAAGTAGTCAAGGCCATAAGGTGGGTTTATCAAAGAGAGAGACTCAGTCCATGGCATCTCTTACTTTGCTCTGGTATCCTCTGCAGCCAGTAAAATCTAACACAATGCTGGTCACAAAGATGTGGCTATAAATACTTGCTGATTTCCCCCAACCTGACCTCATGATTCTCACCAATCTTCTCATTCAACATTTTAAGCAGGCTGTCTTCCCCTTCTTGTCCACTGTTCATTCGTTATCCATTGCCTCTGTCTACTGACGTCTGGCTCCTGCCTTCCTGCCCCCTGCCTTCACAGAATCTATCCCCACTAAGGTCACTCATGGTTTTCTCTTGTCAACTCCAATGCAGAGTCTTTAGTCCTTATGTTACAAGATGTCTAAGACACCCGCGATAACATTGTCCATTCCCTCCTTTTCAAAATGCTCTACTTGCTGGCTTCTGAATGTCATGTTTATTGGTTCCTGTTGAATCTCAGCAGTCATTTATTCTGCCTCAGTTGTAGCTATCTCTGCTTCTAGGCATACTTTGAAATGTGCATGTTCCTCAGAAGTCCGAGTTAGTCCCCTGATCACCTACCATTATATCCGGGCTTTCAGTAATTATAGTTGACCCTTGAATAACATGGGTCCACTTATACACGGATTTTCTTCCGCCTCTGCCACTCCTGAGACAGCAAGAACAACCCCTCTTCTTCATCCTCGTCCTGAGCCTATTTAACGTGAGGACAGCAAGGATTACAAACCTTCATGATGACGCACTGCCGCTTGATGAATAGCAAATATATTTTCTCTTCTTTATGATTTTCTTAATATTGTTTTCTTTTCTCTAGCTTACTTCATTGTAAGAAAACAGTGTATAATACATATAACAGAGACTACATGTTCATCGACTGCTCAAGGGTCAACTGTACGCTCACTGTCATGCCTTCTTGGTTTGATGCTGTCTCTCAAATATGTATCTCTGGTCTAGAACTCTTCCCCAGGCTGCACACATACATGCAATGGTCTGCTGGGCCTAACCATCTGCATTCTTCCTAGGCACTTCAAATTACACCTGCCCAAGCTAAATATAATCATCTCTCTACATCGGTTTCTTTATTTACTTATGTCTTTATCTTGGTTGGTAAAAATCACTATTTATTTAGTCTCAAACTGGACCTTTGATAGTCACTGTCGACTCTTATCTTGTCTTGTGTTCCCCATATTCTATGAAACATAGAACACATATTTGTCTCTCAAACATGTTTTTTCAAATTCTTCTCTTGTTTCTACACCTGGTGATCTACTAATAACAGCTACTATGTATTAATTACTTAATATGTGCCAATTGCTATATTAAATAGTGATTTTACTGTTAATATCTTATTTGTTCTTTGAGCCAAATATTAATCTCACTAAGCTATAGATAAGAAGACAGTCTGAGAAATTTGGAGGATAAGAAAATTTAGGCTCCAAGAAATTAAGTAATTTGCTTGAGGGATGTGATTCATAAAACTCTCTAAATTCAACATTTAAGTGAGCTTTTAGTTCTGTCTCCATAAATTTAACAGACAAATAGTTGGTGTTCGGTTTAAATGATATACTGTATCCCCAATTCTCTTGATTCCATGAGGTTGACTGAACCACTATGTATTGAATGTTCACTATATTCCAAGAGCAGTGGTAGAAATGTGAATAAAACAATTTTTGCCCTCAGTAGCCCACAGATTAACAGTCAAAAGAGAAAGTTATACATTTAAAATGTATTAATAAAAAAGATATCAATTTTGATTATTCTAGAAATCTGGTGACAAAATAATTTGTATTATTAAACCCTAGAAACCCAAAATAATTTGTATTATTAAACCCAGTACATTTGGAGGTATATACAGAAATTATCCAGATGATTCAGGCAAAGAACCACGCTAATCTGAAATAACTAGGTAATAACTAATGGTATTTTTATCTTGGCCATCAGGACAATTTCTATGTATTGGTTCAGACTTAGTTGATATGTTTCATTTATGAATGAATGTATTAATACATTTTAAAAATCCAATAAAGGTTCTGAAGTGAAATCAAACAGTAAAAAATGAGGAAAGGAATTTCACAATCTTGTCATCTTCAGAACAGCACCCAGATCTAAGGGAATTCACGTGCTAAACACACTCCCTCTCCCCACATTCTGTGATATAACTGTATGAGCTTCAGTTTTAAGTAATAATCAGCAATAATGTATTGCTTGTTCCTCAGTGTCAGTATTGGTGATTTAATGATTAATTATCTCACTATGGTTTAGTGCTTAAAATAATCCAAATGCACGAAGTAAATTAGTTGATCGGTAGGAAATTCTATCATGCAGATTCACTCAACACAGACCCTAACTGTCACACTCCTTGCTGACAACCTAAGTGGGTCACCAGAGTGGCTGGCCCCTGTTAATTTATTTTCTCAGATGCACCATACATATTCATGATATCCTGCTGTTTGTCTGTCACCTCAAAGAAGCCCTCTCTGTCTTCAGAATCACAATTAACAGAAAATATGCACATTTATTCAACGAATAGTAATAGATTGGGAGTGTTATGGGCCTGATTTTATTTTATTTTTTTCAGGCTTTTACTACACATTGGAAGCAGCAATTATTTGTACATATGGTATTCTTAAAATGTTAGTTTGTAAGCAGTCATATACAAGGCTCCTAGGAAAAAGCCTTCCTGAAGGGGAAATATTTATTCATTCATTTAGGGTTCCATGGCTTGCTAAACTCCTAACCACTCTATTCTAATGGACATTGAATTAATGTGGATTATGCCAGATGAATAAATGGAACTGAGCACATCTGCACCATGAAGCATGTGAGCGTCCGTGTCTCATCCTTCAGGTGCGATCGATGTTGACAAGATCATGACGTAGCTGCAACTATCATAACGGAGCCTGGGTGCCGACCTCTGCCAGACGGTATTTTGTTCACTTGGGCATTTTCTCTCTCTAGGCATACAATGTGTTTCATTAGCAAAGAGATAGAAGATGGCATAATTACTTCAGCTTGCTCAGGTACACCATGTAATTATACATGACTGCAACAGAGAGATACAGAAGTTAGGAAATAGAGGAAGTTGGGTAGTAGTCATTGCTTTCAAAGATTCCCTTTACAAACATGAATGCTTTTTGCAAGAATGGGACATTTCCTGAAGGTGGACAGTTGTTTCGCGTTAAGAATGTCGCCCTAATTTTTCTTTTTTTTTTTACTTTATATCAGAATCTATGCAACAATAGCTCCTTCTGTGAAGGAAAAGAGATTTTAAAAAAGGAATTTGTCAATTATTTTTGAGTAAAGAAATAAGGTAAGGGATAACAGCAGGGGTGCACTATCTCGCTTATAAAAAGACACAGAATATTAAAGGGTGAAAAATACACTGCAAGTTTTCCCAAAGCCTTCACCATCCTTTTTGATATGTACAAAGCAAAGGATTAGCTTCTTGGCAATATCTGAGTCAGGGCCACACCGATTAATTGAATATTCTGATTGGCTGAGCAGCAGAGCTTTAACGGCTGTTAACTTTTTGGCAAGAGGCTCTGAGAGGGCGATAATGAGATTAACGTTCAGAGGACCTGACTTGCTTTTTCCCTGTATTTAATTACTACTTTGACACCAAATAGTACTGGCTATGAGTTCTCCAGATAAGACACGATTAATCCAGATTTGTGTCCCATGGTGGGGCCTCTTTGGAAAGCCTGTGCAAGATGGCGTCTTCATAGACTGCCCCCCACAAGACCAGGGACATTTCCGATGGGGGCAGGTGAGCAGGAGGTGCCTAGGATTGAGCTGCGCCTGCTGCATCCGGGCTTTGGGGGCTTGTAAATACAGTGCTCATCCTTGTTATTTTTTAATTATTTACAAAGCATTTTAACAGTTATCATGGCTTTTGATTATTCCTCAAAACGCTTTGAATTAAGTCTTGTCGTGCCTAATTTATAAATAAGGAAAATCAAACATGGATATGGATACTGACCTGAAGTCATACATATTTGTTTCCTTGAGCTTAAACTCAGGCCACTGCATCATAGTATCGAGCGTATTTGGCAGTGTACAAGTCTAAAGTCATATATTCACTTATTATCTCCCCAGCTTTCCAGGTTTCCAGGTGCTCTTATCTTCTCATACAAGCTGGAAAATAAAGGAGAAAATCACTGTTCAATACGAAGAGCTATATGGTTAAACTTCTCGAGTAAAATGAAAATATTTTCTAAAGAATTAGAGGAAACTTCTCACTAAAAAAAGGTAAGAAAAGTAAAGTGAACCGAATCAATGATGTGTCTGGTACTACAATTGGTATCAATGGCCTAGGGGACTTTAAGTTTTGTACCACGAACTACCATAAACAAGGGGGCTTATAAACAACAGAAAATTATTAATATTTCTCATAGTTCTGGAGGCTGAGGAACCCAAGATCAAGGTGCCAGCAGACTCTGTGTCTAGTGAGGGCCCATTTGCCCATAAAGGGCTCCTTCCTGCCGTGTCCTCACCGTGTAAGGGGTGAGACGGGTCTCTGGGGCCTCTTTTATAAAGGCATTAATCTCACTCTTGAGTCCCGTTCATAACCTGGTGACCTCCCAAAAGGCTCCATCTCTTCATACTATCATATTGGGTATAAGTCTCGACATACGAACTTCATGGGAGCACAAACATTCAATCCATAGCAGGAATCATGAATATAACACTTCTGTCTTCGGTGTTCTCATTCATATAAATGAAATATTCCTTAAAGCCCTTTTCGAAGTTGGTATTCTATAATTCCACGTATTTTCAAGTTTGTCTATATTTATAAATTAATATACACCTATATATAAATAGTCAAGTTATAATTCAAAGTAGACTTACTGAATCACTTGAACTCTTTAAATTCCTTCATACTATCTTATTAAAGTAATGTCTTTCAGTTTTTGGTTAGTAAAGTTTTGGGTTCCAATGAATAGGTCTAGACAAGATATGGTAGAATGAGAATAGAAATCCTATCAGTACTCTGAATTTAGCTTTTTCCAAGTTTTCTTTCCTTCCTTCCACCTATCCATCCATCCATCCAGTCATCCATCCATCCATCCAACAACATATGTTGATCCTATAATGTGCCAGTTACTGAGAGTACAAAATTGAAAAAAGTGTAGCCTCTTTCCTCAAGAAACTTTCTAAATGCACGATCTAGTGCTAGCTGCTGTTTTCATATTTTTTAGAATAAAAGTCAGTGTGATCAGCCAAGACAAATTATTTACAAAAACATTAGAATTCTATTACGTGTGTTGCCCTTGGTTCCCCCCCCCACCGAAGTCCGTGTTTCAAATATGTCCATCCTTCGGGTAGTGCGCATTGCACTCCTTGTGTATACAAATACCCGTCCCCTCCTCCCTCCTCCCCCCTCCTCCCGTCGCCCTTCCCGTGGTACAGATGATTAGGTTAGGTGTGTTGTCCCACCGGGGGGAACCAAGGGCAACACACGTAACCTAAACATATGTACACCCATAATTTGCTGAAATAAAAAATAAATAAATAAATTTAAAAAAAAAAAGAATTCTATTTACTCATTCAATAACTCATTTATTTGACAGAGAAAATATATTAGATTTCATGCTTGGGTAAGACAATATATTTAATCAGATAAAACCTGCTTTTTTAAAGAAGTAAATTACAACATAAAATAGATAAGACAATATTAAGCTATTTCATTATCTGTGTTTTCTTTTCATGGGAAAAATAATTTTGTATGTTTTCATTGGGCGAGGAAAGGCCACTTGAAACAATTACATGACTGTGGATAATTCCAAAAGTATTAATCAGTGCTTTCTAGGACATATTTAAGTCCTCATGTTTTCATAAAACTGCTACCCATTACACAGCTTGCCGTATGCAATGTTGCTTTGACAGTGCGGTCCACTGCGGGCTAATTCTGTCTCTGGTGAGTTGCCATGTCAGTAGTGTGACAGCTGGCCAGATGCCTGTTGAGGGAGAATGTGTACACTCAGCTTCCCTGCTTGGAGTCCCATTTACAGTATTAACCGTGCGGCTGGTGTCCCTAGCTGATGCGCAGGGGGCCCGCTCTGTCGCAGACTCTAATCGGCTTTTGCCTGGAGAATGTGATGGTCAGTGAGGCTCACCTGGCTCCAGGTATTGCTACTTTAGATAATTACTAAGTAGAATTCTCAGATTGGCATTTCAGAGTCAAAGCAATTATCAAAGAATAATTAAATCACAGCATGAGTGAAGTAAATTCACATGCCACTAAATAGTTTACTTTAGGCATTTTAACTAATTACAGATATCTCTGTAGACACAGGTGTCCAAATCTCACATATTCCAGTCTTGCTCCTGATCTGGTACAAGGCGGCTGACTTCATTCTTCTTAATATGCACCCACCTACACACACACACATACACGTATTTCTGTTATTGCTGCTGTTGTCAGATTTTGTTCACCTCTTTCTCTTTTATTGCTGTGTCGTCCATGCACTTGGGACGTGAGCTCTGCATTCATTTTCTCAGGTGCTCTCTTTCTTCTGGTGATGATCTCGGCGTTTCCTCTGAACCTGAGTAATCCTGCAAGAGTCCCTACCTGGTCACAAGATCAAAGCTCTCACTGACTGTGTCTTCTTTACACCATCCCAGCTGCATTCCAGCTGCCCTGACCTGCCTTGACTTCAGCACGAGAGGCCCAGCTCCTCGGTCGTCTGCTCTGGCTACATGTGGCAGTTTGTGCCTCCCGTGATGCGGGCAGGGAAAACACGCCTCCTGCCAGAGGAAAGGCAGACGCAGGAGCAGTGGGGGCCCCTTTCCCTATTCCAAAATTGTCCTGCCCAGGTCTCCTCAGCCAAAGGTAACATCGAAACTATGTTTGTGACCATCCACTTTTTCTAGAAAGGCACAGAAAAACGTCTCAGCATCTGTAACCCTTCCTAGTATATTAATTGCCAAAGAAAAAGGAAAACAGGATCTTGCAACAATTCAATATGAAATATAATGCATTAAATATAATACACATAGGAGGGAAAATGCCTGCAGGATTATAAACTAGGCTTTTAATGCATCAATATGAACTTAGAACAAAGTTTTATAGAGAACATTAGGAAGGTTTTGTCCCGTTCAACACCTACCATGCTTTGGGTGAATACACAAGCAGTGAGATTTTCATTTTGAGGGGCCATTAAGCCCAGGGGCAGCATTTTTTGGAGGATTTAATAAGACACTGTGCCAAAGGGGAGTGACTCCAGAACTGAGAGAGTGATAGTGGCAGTGCTAGAGGTAGTAGTGGCCGTAACGGTTGTAGCAGTTATTGCTGTGAAAGTGAATAGACTGAAAAAATAGTGGGCCCAGATAAATAGTAAAGAGATATATATGTATACACACACACGCACACACACACACACACACACATACACATATGGGCGAGTGTGTGTATATATATATTTTTTTCTAGAACACCAAAAGTCCTAGAAAAATAGAAATAGGGATTTTTTTTTTAAGTCTGTATGTTTATTGTAGCCGGCAAACACCACAGTCTCATAGCTAAATGGATAGAGGGACTGTCCCTCCTAATTTCCAATGGCCACACTCCCCGTGTCTGCTGCACTCTTTCCTGGATGTCACAGTGTCAGAGTAGGAAGGAGTGAGGGTGTATGCGGAGAAGAGTTAACATGCTATGAGAATGGCTGACGCATCTGAGAAGTTTGCCCTGGAAAATGGGAGAGTCAGACTTGTGAGAGTGGTCTGTCTTCGCAACTGTGAAGGCCGTCACCAGGCACAGGGTTGGCCCATATTCTCATAGGCCCTAAAGGTTAGTGCCTAAACCAGCGGTAGACAGATTTTGTTCCAATGAAATAAATTTTCAAATGGTCAGAGCTTTCCAAATGGAACTAGCCTGTCTCAGGAGGAAATGGATTTCCTGTCACTTTAAATATTCAGAATAAACTAGTTCTTGGATGACAGGAGAGAACAAGGGGTACTTCCACACCATGCATTTGTTTGAGAATGTCTGTGTGCATGCCTGTGTATATCACACAGGTGGATGTGTATGCATACATCTACATGTGTGCACAGAAAATGGAGGTTGGGTGGATGGCCTTGTAACCATAAGATCCTAAAATAATTTTTATGGCTAAGTGTTATTTCTCCACTTTCTGTTTTTTACTATATGTAGAAAATCAAATCCAGTGCATTTATGGATTTTGTTTGACTATTTTTTAACAACTGATGAGTGCAGATGGGTGGAAGGAGAGTAGCCAGGGATTTGGGAGAGGGAGGTGTAACCTAAAGCATTGCCACCTACCAGTGATGTGACATTGGACCTCTAAAACTTCTTTAAGACACAATTTTCCGCATTCGTAAGACAGAATCATAGGACAATCATGGTCTAAAACTTTTTCCTTCTTTAAAATTCTATGATGTATGGGCTACTCATAAATGGGCCTATGTACATATTACATGTTTATTGGTTTTGGCCGGTGCATAAACACAGTGAGAAAAATATCTGCACCTAGGATCACAATGAAGCCTTCACATCCGAGGGACACATACCTTTTCTTTTTGCATATTTTACAGACTCCTGAGACCAGCTTGTTCTCCAAGCAGCATCTTCAAATTATTGAAAGAATCTCAGGTGGGGCACCTCAAGTATGAAATAACACTTTTGCTTACTTAAAGCAAGAATTTAATCACCATGCAATAGTACACACAAGAGTTGCACGTTTATATTTGATTTGTTTGTGGTCTCACGTCTGGGTTGTGGATTTATATTTCCAACCCTGTTCCCCTGGCACAGTCTGGTCGTTACACATCTGTCTGCAAAGCCGCGTCGCAGTTTCTTCTCAAGACGCCGCGTCAGTCCGAGTTCCAAAGCTTTCTGATTATTAAACTGCGGAGAGTTCAAATTTGCTATCAGACATTGAAACTAATTGTCTGAGACGATTTACATCCATCAGTGCAAGGTTTTATGGCTTTGCAGACTCCGTACGAGGAATAAATAACAGAGCTTGAGCCATCACTGTTTTACTGCCTGCAGTGCACCGAGTAATCTGAAGATAATTTGGGCACGGCAGCTCCGTCACATCGTGGACATCTGTGAAGTCACTGGCTCTTGTGCTATTTTGCAATCTGTCCACTCATACCCTTCCCCTTTGCTACCCTAAAACTGAGTTTTTTTAAAAATTTTGTTTTGTTTTTGTCGCTGTCGTTTTAAAGTAGAAATACTATTGAATAAATGATAGTAACTTTCACTTTCCTTAATTCAGGCCTCTATTTTCTTCCCCTCCAATCCTCAGTTTGCCTCTCTCACATTTTCCATTCTTTTGCTAACTTAATGGACCCAGAGGACCCTGGTCATACCACTGCTTTGACTTTAGTGTGGCACAGGCCGACCGATCAAATCAGAGGGTGGAGGGGTCTATGGGGGTCCCCATCACCCCACGCCCATGCCAAGTAGTGAGGTGGCTCCCCAGCACTGGCTTTGACAAGTCTATTTTAAAGTACTTTAAAAATATCTTCAAAAGTGAATTTTCCACTCTTTCTGAAGAAGTATTTTCATAGTTAAATACTATTACTGTTTGGAAATTTCTCTTAATTTGGATTCATTTTTTTTTTTCTAAATTTATTTTTACGAAGACATTTAACTTTATATTTTTCAGGCCCATGTTATACATAGAGCTGGTGGACAGAAGTTTGGTCCATTTATTGAAAATAGTCCATGGGGCTTGTTTGGTCAATCCCCACTTGCCTTCTGAGAAATTCTTAGACGTGTATAATTATACGTTAAGGACAAAATCCACATCGAACTTCCATTTAGCTTTAGAGAAAGGAAAGTGAGAACATGTTTAAATTTATCTGAGAGAAATAAATTTTGTTTAAATAATAAAAAGTTGGGATGACAGTGTCCTTGTGTATCATTATGAGGACAATTCTGTGTTCACACACCATTAATCATGAGGACATAGAATATTTTGGATTTTAGGAGTGACAGATGTATTAGAGGAAGGTGATGAAATTTGGATGTGCACTTTTAATAAATGTCAAATCAATAAAAATTTATTGAATGCCTCATATAGGGAATGGTATACGGGAATGAAAAAGACACTTTAACCTGGCTTCGGAGAACGTGCGGTCATCGGTACGGTGGGCACCCCACTCTGGCCTCTCCAGTTTCCCAACATGTCTTTAGGTCTGAAGCCCAGCTATGGATACCGCTATGGGTTGAATCGTGTCCCCTGGCCCCCCCAAAAGAGAAACATCCTAGCTCCCAGTAGCTCAGAACGTGGCCTTGTTTAGAAATAGGTTGTTGCAGATATAATTAGTTAAGATGAGGTTATAGAGTAGGGTAGGCCTGTCTGCTAATGACTGGAGTCCTTGGAAGAAGGGGAAGAGACACAGATGTGCAGAGATGCACAAAAGAAGTCTGTGTGAGAACAGGACACGGATGGGAGTGAGGCAGCCCTAAGTTTAAAAAAAAAGTCTGGGGCTATAAGAACCTGGAAGAGGCAAAGAAGGACGATTCCTTAGAGGCTTTGGAGGGAGGATGGCCCCATGACACCTTGGTGTCGGACATGCGGCCGCCAGCTCTGGGAAAGAATGAATTTCTGTTGTTTTAAAACACTCGGTTTAAGGTACTTTGTTACAGCAAACTTAGAAAATGAAAACAGACACAATGCAATATTTTCCTCATGGAAGTCCAGGTATATGCGACGTATTAAATGACAGCAAATACGTGGGAGGAGGCAGCTTCCTCACTCTGGTCCGCGGCTCTCACACCGCTATCCCTCTCTGTGCCGTGGAAGACTTTGGGGGAGGGAATTTGTCGTTGGAAGTGGAGAGGAGACGTCATCACACATTGGTACCCACGTGGGAAAGAGAGAATCCAGGCGACACACGCCCCCAGCCGGGCTCTCCAGAGGGTTTGCTGAGCTCCGGCTGAGGCCCAGTCAGGGTTCTACGGCGAATGGACTGGGAGGGTTTCACGTTGGAAGGGGCAAGACAGTCTCCACTGACAGAACTTAAAACAGAAGCGCATACTATGTCGAAAGAGATTTGCAAACGTATCAGTGAAACTTACACTCCCTTTTTGGTAAAAATCTTATTTTTTATTGTGTTGAAATATATATAACAAATTTTACCATTTTAATCGTTTTTAAGCATACAGTTTAATGGAATAAAGCACATTCACAATGTTGTGAATGTACTTCATTCCATCCATAGAATGTACATCATTTCCATCCATTTCCAGAACTTTTTCATCTTCCCAAACTGAAACTTTGTACCCATTAAAAAACAGTTTTTACCTGACCTCTCCCTGTCGGCTGACCGCCACTGTTCTTTCCAGGTATCTCGTGTATGTGGAATCATACACCATTTGTCCTTTGGTGTCTGGCTTATTTCACTTGGCATAATGTTTTCAAAGTTCATCCGTGCTGGAGCATGTGTCAGAACTGTCTTCCTTTCCAAAGCCAAATAATGTAACATTGTTTGTATATACCCCATTTTGTTTATCCATTTATCCTTCAGTGAATATTCTGTTTGTTTTCATCTTTTGGCTATTGTGAATAATTAGTTGCCATAAACTTTGTTGTGGAAATAAATATCTGTTTGAATAACTGCTTTTGATTCTTTTGTGTATATACCCAGAAGTGGAATGCTGTATTTAAGTTTTTGAGGACATAGACACATTTCTTTAAATTCAGTGATTCCTAGGTTTTGAATTTTGTAGAGGCTTTCCTTGACCATGCCATCATATGTTTTAAAAAGATACTCACAGAAGCATCTTTGAGTTTTGAAAAGATGTATTATTTGGCTATAAAATACATAGTGTTTTCTTTCTCTGAAAAATGTAACACATATTGAATAAAACATGAAATTGCATTTAGCAGTTTTCATTTTCATTTTAAAATCTCTTCTAATCAATGATGATAGGGAAAAGAAATTTTGTTTTTTTTTTTCTTCTTGTTAGACATTTTAAAAGCTAAATATGTTATAGACAAAAGCAGAAAAAGCACTTATCTCTATTATTTAATATAGAAAGCAAACAAGATATTAATTCTTAATAGAAAAATGTTAATAGATTTATGTTTTCATAATGTATATTGGCTTCAATAAATTGGCTTGAGAAAGTTATAATTTTAGACATGTTTTGAAATTCTTGATATCATATTTCTTAGACTTATGAATTTATAAAATCCATCCCTCTGCTACCTTGAAAATTCAATTGTATGTTTAAATATTTTTGATCTTAATACAGAACTTTGAGCCATTTAAGAAAAGTCCTACATCATAATAGCTATTTGATATCTCTACCCTCTCTAAAATTTTCAAAGTATCCCCACAGAGTAGCAGATGTCAATATTTACAGTGCAGAACAGCCACACAGATAGCTTGTTAAAACTGTAGATTTCTGGGTCTATCCAGTTAAAGATGCTTCTGATTCAATGGCTCTGCTCTGGGACTCATTCATTTTGAACAAACACATCAGATGATTTTGATACATGCAGTCACTAAATCAAAACGGAAAGCACCATTTCTAACTCTACTCATCTGGAAGAAATCTCTCAGCAATTTATCAGGACAGGGTATGTAAGTTCTCATACGCGAGTTTGCACTGTCCACATTGACTCTAGCCTTGCAGTATTTACTGCTGAAAACCAATCTTCTTTGCTGTGCACCAGCACCAACTGAGGTTAGTTTCAGAACTCATCTTGTGGATGTTTCATCACTAAATCTCCCCACCTTGCCCCTACCCGTGCTCTACCAAAAGGTTGTGGGGATATCACGTGTGTTTTTTTTTTTTTGCTTAGATTTGGTAAATAGATATAGTCATAAGACTATTTTGAGATGATTCAGGTTGTTAAGTTCTGAAGTTGGTAAGATGCTGGACTAACCCAGGCAAACTGAGCCTTGTAATCACTCCACTTATGATCAGCATACTAGTGCTAGTACATTTCAAAATGATGCAAAGATTAGTTTTTGAAAAAGATACATTTCTAATGAATTTAGGGTTCATTTCAAAACATTTAATCAGCAGTTACTGTCAAAATCAAGCCTTTTTTGTTTTTTTTTTCCAATAAATTTTATTCTTATCCTGGCACATTTTCTTCTTTATTAAGTAGGAGGTTGACTTTCAGTTTCCCAAACCGTTTCCAATCCCACTCTTCAGTATCTGCTTTATCTTGTCTCTGATCCTACATTGTATTGGAATGTTAATTCATCCACCCTTCTTCCAGGTTTTACTAAAATGCATGCTCAGGCTTAGAAAATGACTATCAAGAGACTGTCTATTTTGATCTATTTAGCTTATTAATTTTATATCAATGCAATTTTCTTGGGCTTTATTTTTTCATTGTTTTAATTAACCAGGATTTTATATTAAAAAGTAAGGAAAACACATAAAAATTCTGAGGGGTTCAAAAGGGTATATGGTGTAAGTAATTCTCCCTCACACTTTGGCTCTCCCAGCTCCTCAGTAGTTCTCAAATGCAACCACTGCATTGTCAATGTTTGCATATCTTGCTAAATAAGCATCTACGCATTGATATACCAATGCATATACTATCTAGATGTATCTAACAATTAGAACTCATATAACATCATTACTTTCAGCAGTGGGACCTCTATCTCTTGGCTCCCTCTTGACCTGGAATTATTGACTTAGTTGTTGCCTAGAATTCAAAGCTAAAGATCCCAAACCATTAATTAACTCCACTTAAATAAATAAACAAGCAAACCACCTCATATGCCCCTGTAGGCTCATTAGAACTTACCTAAATGGTATCTTCTACCCCAAATATCACGCCTCAATCTATTTTAAAGAACATCTTGTTTGAATGGAGTCAAATCGAATAAATGGATAAGAACAGTGAGTTTTCTGTCCAGAGTTCATTTCCCTCTTCGTCTTCCTCTCCTACAGTGGGGAGTGGGGAGGGGCGGCACTCCCTTTCCGCAGCCACACAAGGGCGGTTCCTATGGGTCACTTGTTTTGACTGAGGGTAACTGCCTGAAGAACAGACTGATGTCTGCTTGCTAAACACATATTTACTGAGCTACAGATACATGTGAAACCAGCTTGGTACATGCTTCAGAAAATTTTGTGGGGAGAGAGTTTTAGGAAAATGCAATATATCTTTTATAGATTTGGGGACATGTATGAACTTAGAAATTGGTATCTTGTTCTTGCCTGGGGATTTCTGGAAGTGAAGTCATTGCTTAAGAGACCCAAGCCAGTTGAGTGAGTAGAAACAGTGGTTAGTACGTACCTCAAGAATCAGGAGTAGAGGGCTGAGTTCTCCCTGGGTCTCCAAGAGCATGGAAGAAGAACTTTGGAGTTCCATGGCTCCATGAAATGGATCACAGAGGGAAAAAGAAGTGACAGGAGCTATAGGCTGCCTCGAGGGGACTCGGGTGCCTAGGCAGTAGTCAAAAGGAGTGTGGCTCCCCTTGTGAAAGGGCCACAGTCACAAAAAGAGCAAAGAAGAAACTGAACACCTTCTCCTTCCCCCAAACCACATGCACCATTTATGCAAAATTACTGTTTCCCTGGAGTCCAGCTTCTGACCGCCCTTGATGCAGCTGGACTCCACAGTGAGTTATTTCTGCAAAGGTATCATGGAGTTTTATTGGGCAAGGCATTCAATGGGGCATATTAGCTGACTATGAGGCAGATTTTTTGTTGTCTCTCCTATTCCATCCTCCAAGTCCTCATCTCTAGAGGACTAGAATCAGAATAGCAAAGATAGAAGGGCATATATGTAAAGGTGCTCCCTTAGTTTTGGGACTGAGATGGAAGAACAGAATGAGCCGAGAATTAGCAGACGTCAGTTTCTTTCCTTGTTGCCCCCTTAACCCAGGAGTTAATCCTGATCCCAAAGGATGGGAGAAGGGCTGCCCAGAACAGGACATTTTAAGACTGAAAAGCCACAGACTCTACCCAAGGGAGGGATTTGACAAGCTGTGGTTATAGTCAGTGAATGGGAAAAGCAGTCCTGATTGTGCACGATCAAGTTCAGACTGTCAAATTGATGGAGTCTCTCCGTGTGTACAGACATGTCCGTGCATGCACACATCCTGTTTTGTTTAAACACAGTGGAAATTAACTCAGTACTTTAAGCCAGAGATTGACAACCTTTTTTCTCTAAAGGACCAGCTAGTAACTCTTTTAGTTATAACAGTTTACTTATAATGGGCATAATGGCAGGTCTCTGTCACATAGTCATTTCTTTTTTTCTTTTTAAGCAATGTTTTAAAAGCGTAAAAGTCATTCTTAGTTTGAAAGTCAGAATAAGGCAGGCTTCAGCTTGAATTTAGCAGGTGGGCAGCCATTTGCTCACCCTTGCTCTAAATACTTCTACAATTTTTTTTTGTATAATATAATTTTGAAATATTTCCATATTAATATATCAATATGATTCATTTTTACATGACTGTGTAGCATCTTGTTTTGTGGATTTATGGGTTTTATTTATAAAATCTATGTAACCAGGTCCCCACTGATACGTATTTAAGTGGTTGCCATTTTTTTGTCCTACTAGAAAGTTAACAAGTGATTTTTATTAGTGTGGAAAAAATGCAAGTGACATGTTTATTTATTCATTTACTTTAAGCACAGATATGTAGTAGTGGTTTAGTAGAAAACAAATTCCACATTTAGGCTATCCCTGGTACCTACTA
>NW_012138858.1:4259503-4288198 GCF_000956105.1 Propithecus coquereli
CTGGACCCACTTTTATACTTTTTGAATTTTGTATGGTTTGCATGTACTTCCTACACTAAATTGGGTAAAAACCCTAAAAATAAAATGTAAATTTTAAAAAGCATGTGCATTTAATTTTTAATAGATAGCACTGTATTTTACAAAGCCTCTATACCAAATATAAACCCATCTACAAAATATGAAAGTAACTTTTTACTGATGATGATTTTCTGTAAAAAAGCATCTTTTATTTGCATTTTCATAATTATGAGTGTTGTTTTACAACTTACCAAATGTTTATAAGACATTAATTTTCTTTTACTTATATGAAATATAGATATATGTGTGTACTCTTATCACTTTTGTTTTAAGTTGTGGATCTGGAGATCCTCTTTCTTACTTCTATATTCTCTCCACATTATGAAAATTAAAGTTTCCCTTCATTATGTTATCTGGTACAATTTTTACATGGCCAAGTTTATTATTACTATTGTTTATTTTTTATTTTGATCTTACTTAGACTTTCCTCACTCTAAGTGTATGTACAAATTTAAATTCATTTTTTCCTGAAGTAGTTTCAGAGATTTAAATTTTACTGTTAAAATCATGGATCTAGTTTCCTTTTGTTTTGATATAAGCTGTGAGATAGCAATCAATATTTATCACTTTTTCCTGTAGGCTTCTCAGGTGCTCTTCCAATAGCACTCATCAAATAATATATATATTTTTCCTTTTGATTTTAATGCCTACTAAATGCTAATTTATATGTGGGCCTGTGTCTGAACTTTGTTAATTCATTGCTCTTTCTTTTCATATACTGCTACCAAATTGTCACTTAAAGAGTATATTTATAATAGATCTTTATATCTAGTAGGCTTGTCTCTGCTCCCAACCACCACATCATTCACATAGAACATACTACTTTTGTCTTTAGTATGAATGTTCTTGGCTACTCCTCGTATTTTCTGGCTATAAATTGATAAAGATTTAGCATTTTTAACAGACTTCGTCTTAAGTTTTTGAGATTTTTATCCAAGAGGTAGAAACTCTTCATCTCGTTTAATGTTGTTTCCATGTTATCAAGGAGTATCTAGTGGAGGCACTTTTATTTGCAGACTAAATAAATAATTCTCCTATTGAGGCCACACTTAGGAGGCCTGGATATAAATCTCTCCTCTCTGGGTCTGTGTCAGGATTTCAGGAAGTAATATATGCGAGAAAGCATTATTCAAACTCCGGTACATAGTAGGAACATGATATTTGATAGTTTTACTATCCTTTCACTTAATTGATTCTTAAGAATTTTTTCTTGGCTCTGAAAACAAATCGATTGAAATAGAAATTGTAGCAATTTAGAAACATCTAACCAGTGTCCTTACTTTTTCTAGTAGTCAAATTCGTCATAAGTCAACAAATTAGGACGGAAAAATGAGTTAAATTCACAAGGTAAGTCTTGAAGACCTGGGTTTTTCCTGTTATCTCCATGTAGTCTCTGACTAATGAAATTATATCTCTTGGCTGGACAAATGATTAGATGTCTCTGCAGCTAATTACCGAGAAAATTCGGGAGCTCTGCGTGGGCCATAGATACATTTCTTAAAACACAAATTCCAAGCACGCATTTGGGGGACTTCTCTCTGTCATCCTATTATTGCTTTAGATACAAGGCAGGGTTCTTTCATACTTAGAATTTATTGAAAATTCACTGAAATAACTTTTATTCCAAAGAACACATTCTTTTATTTATATTGAAGAATGACTCATACTACAGAGAACCACCTTTTGTAAAAAGAGCCATGTACATTCACAAGAGCCTTAGGATATTCTAGTGCAAGTCAACTTTCTAGAGTAAGAGAACGTATTTATTTTTGGACTGGGATGAAATGCGTCCTTCCTTCTCTGCTTCAAGAGGGACTCACATCTCCTGCTTATGAATTGCATATTTTGCTGCCAGCAACACTTTACTTGTTGAAATATTCATACAGGATCCTGGGCTTGTGTTCCAGTGATTCATTCACATGAAGGGAGACAGAAAGCTGTTATTTCGAGTGTACGGGTAAACCTGGACTCTAGTAAAGCTTGGCACTGATTTCAACTCTGAGGAAAACTAAAGATAATAGGAGATAGTTTTTCCTGGTTAGGGCGCTGAGTAGCAAAGTCGGGCTTTGGGTGACTGCCCAGTTGTAGTTCCTGACGCAGAAGTTTCTTGCAAAATGCAGCAGGGGAAGTCCATATTCAAATGAGGCCAAGAATTGCAAGGCTGCCCTCTCCCCACCATCAGGTGGTCTTTGCTTTGCATGCGGGTCTGGAAGCACCAAGGAGCTGCCTCCCAAGCAGCCCTGCTGCACCTGGCATCTGAATCCAAAGGTGACATTGGCCCTGACTTCATTCCCTCCCAGCTAGTCCTAATGTTGAATGCTCACTGCTGAAATTTATAAAATGTGACATCCAAATGCCTTAAGATGTTGTGTGTCTGTGTTTATAAATACCTACACGTGCGTGTGTGTGTATAGTGTGTACACACAGAGATAAGATAGCCGAACACCTGCTTTGATTATGCTGTACAATTCCATTTGGTGTTCTACGATTTTTTTCTGGGAGGATTTTAGAATAAGTTCCTTCCAGAATTTCATAATTATGCTTTGGTGCCACAATTATTAGAAACACCTGAAGCCTAACTTAAGCACTGCTTTATTTTCCCTGCCTCCTTTAATTGTTAAAGGTGTCAGAGGAAAGGAATACTGTATTGAAGATGAACCCATGTTCCCTGCTAATGAGCTGATGCCCTGCCTCCCTGATAGGTAAGATGTCACTGTTGTGCATTTCTAATAGTTAAGATACTGTAGAGGGAAAATTTTTTTAAATGATGTTGAACATCTAACAGGAGCAGACATCACACACAGGTTTTGTTCTTAAAGGTATCTAGTATGTGAGTAAATGTACATTGTCCTAGTGTCATGAGGCAGATTTTGAAAACTGCTAGAGCTTATTGTTGATACAACTCCTTCAACGGTTTAAAGACTGAACACCCGTGAGTTTTTACCGTTATGCAATTCTGCTTCCCCAGACTAGACCCCAGAGAAGCTTCATGAACACATATCTAAAGAGGAACCTCAGAACATTTCATGCAGCGATATTTATGCCAGTGGTGAGCAGACAGGCAGAGGAGAACCACATTAAGTGAAACCCAGGCAGGCATTCAGTTTGACAGCTCTCATCTTGAAGCAGAGGCCGGAACAGCTGCTCTGGCGATGAGCCTTCTTGTCTCTGGATTCCCAGGAAAACACTTTTCATTATGGGAGTCCTTCCTCGCTCCTCTCCCCTTCCTACCCTGTCCCACCCTCCTCTACTGACTTACATTTAACACTACCTGGGCAGCTTTTTCTTGCAGGGATTGTGTTTCTCATCGTACATGTGGCATGAAGATCACAGATGAGAAATGTGAATGCCTAAAATAAACACAACGTGAGCCCAGAGATGCACGAGGGGCCCTGGGAGTTAACAAATGTAATGCCCGTCAGTCCCTGACTCAGCCAGACTCCCGCGCTGGCGCTTCATGCCTCATTATGCTGGGATCAGACTTGTAGGTATGGCCCCCGGCAAGTCCTCCAGCTTAAGGGAGAGAGTGGGGCAGGCTCCGGAAAGCTACGTGTCTCCTTGTCACGCAAAAATGGGGTAGATGCAAAAATGGGGGAAAGATGGGGTAGAGGAGGATGGAGTTGATTAATCAAAATTATGGGAAGATGTGAGGTCTGTGACCAATGATTCCCGAATTTCCTAATCAGACTTGCTTTCAGCTTTCAGGGTATGGTCGTTTGTTTTATAAAGTGGTGTTGACTGCATATATGTTTTAATTGCAATTTATCTTGTTAGGCTGGTTAAAATTTACAGAATATAAGTATAATTGGGGTCTCCTAAGGAAGAAAAAAAATAAAAAGTTGAGTTACCACTGCTGTGTGTACATTCTGCAACTGGGTTTTTGTTTGCAGAGGGTCAGCCGATGAGGCCACTGAAACTGCAAAAAAAAAACAAAAAAAAAAACCCATGAAATATCATTAAATCATCCTGGCCTGCTGTAAGGAATAAAGCAGTTCTAACCCCAGAAACAGTGTTGAAGCATGCGTGTATGAATTTATACATAACAGGATACAAAACAGGACCTTGCATCATGCTATTAGAATCTGAAGTCTATGAAAATTGGAACTACAACGGTATAAATATTAGTCCAGAATTATTGAGGAAATGTTAGTGTATATTATTTTGGAAAAACACCAAATATTTCTAAACTAAAAGGAAATGGTAATAGTCCCTCGTTTTAATATTCCTGAGAAAAAGTGAAAAAAATGTTTCTAAGTATAATAGTAAATATAGTTAAAGATTCCTAGTTATTCACAATAGAAGAGCATTCTAAGAAATCATGCAAAGCATTCGGCAAAATTTAAGATGGGCTTTTAAAGTAAATAGTATTAAAAAAGCAATACTTTTTATTTATTAATTTTTTGGTAATGATCACATTTCCCTCCACAGTAACATTGCATGAAATGTTCATTTATGTTTGTCTGACAGAATTAGGGTAGGTCTGAAGCAAAATCATTTTTTTGTGTGCAAAACCAAAGATTTAGGATGCCTGACTGCACAGTAGTGAAGGCAACACCAACATTTCTCAGTTTTCTTTGCCTAAGTTCAGGCAGGATATTGTTGGGAATTTAAACATTTGATTTTTTTTTTTAAAGTGCATTTGGTAGTGATTAAGATCTGTGTTGGGAAGTTGATTAGTTTCAGATAAACTTAAAAATCCTATGCATATTGTAGATGGTACTGTTACAATAAATGAGAAAATGGCCAAAAAGTTACTTCAATTTTCTTTTATGCCTAGTTTATAATTCTTTTATTAATAACACTAATTTGCTTTTCTGTGCTTTACCTTCAGGTGATACATTTCTAGATTTTCCTAAGAAGCTGTTTACTTGATTATTCTTTATTTTAAAGTGCTCCTTTCAATAATTTATGTAGCCTTCTCTGTGAGGCATGGAGGAAATGAGTCACTTGCACCAGACAAACTCACAAAAGTTTTCTGGAGATTCCGAACTTGGTGTCCAGCATTAAAGGTAACCTTCTAGTGTTTGGAGAAGGGAAGTGGAGTATGTCTAGTAAGGAGCTGTAAACTCTGGTATGAATGCAAGTTGCCATGTCACATTTTGTCATAGAATAAAAACCAGATGACATTTATAATTACCCTTGCTCTCCAACTTTTCAATGTTTTTTTAAATCAATAAAGCTTTATTACCACCAATTTAGAGTAAAAATGTTAGTAGGTCATTATTTCAGTGGAGGGTTCTACTGAAATTTTTTTGCTAGATGTCATAGTAATTAAAAAAGTAAAGAGAAAGCATAATTATGCAGTGAGTACACTGAAGAGAAACTTCTCAGTCTGATTCTTTGAAGATGTTAACTTGATCTCTTCAAATATGTTCTCTCCTGTCCCACCACGGCACTGCCCTGTCTTACATTTACCAACCCTTTGGAAGTTACATGACACTGGAGCCATCTGCCATCTGTTTCCATTCCTTTCTACACCCTGGAGAACCCAAACTCAGAGGGAGCCAGGCAGGTAAGGAAGCCATAAGCCTCAAGATTGTTAAATCACTATGTGGCTCAATAGGGAAAACAGTCCCAAGCTCCAATAGGAGGGCAGAGATATGAAGCCATCCTACTCTCGGGCCACAGGGAGCCACTGAGAGGATACGTTAGAGGCAAATCAAAGAGCATTTGCCTGGAGAGTTCCTGAGTCAAAGCTCAAATACCGCAGGTTGTCCCCCTGGGTGGTCTTTCTGGATGGCGGTGGGAACATTGGGTCCTACAACGATTGGGGCTGCAGGCAGCCTGGGCAAACCTCCATCACTGGGGCAGATCCCAGTGGGTCCAGGTGCAGAATCAAGTCATCACTCTCTGAAGAGTCACCCGAATGAATGAATAATGATTGATTATGCCTGCCTGGAGTAGTGGATTTCCAGACTGTGCCCGCTGCCTCCTGTGTGATCCTGGATGAGCAAGTGAGTTGAGCATCAGGGATGCATTTCACATCACTGGCTTGCCATCTGATGGCAGATTCTGTATAACTTGAATTGGGGCATTATTTAACTTTGACCAGCGCTTACTGGACATTAGATTTTCACATATCATCTTCACTATATGTGCTGGACTGAAATTGCACAGAGCAGTGCTATCCAATAGAAGTGTAATATGAGCCACCTATGTAATTTTAAATTCTCTAGTAGCCGCATTAAAAAGTTAAAGAAATGGATAATTAATTTTTATTAGGAACTTTGTTTAATTCAGTATATTGAAAACATGTCTCTAGCCACATTTCAGTGCTCATTAACCGCATGTGGCTAAGAGCTACATAATAGCACAGAATACTTTCTTTAATTAGACCTACTATTTTTTGCTTTAAGATTTTCACTCTGAAAGGAAATTTTTATATCACCAAAAAATCATAAATTTGAGGTGATAGATTTTTTACTATATATTATTCATTAACTATAGAATTAAACAGATTATTTGTTCATATACTACTTAAAATTATCTTATGTGACACCAATGATAAAAAAATACCAAATATAGAAAAAATATAAACTAACCAATTAAAATTGTAACTAGGGAGCTCTATTGTATCTCAGTTTTTTCTTAAAAAAAATGCAAAAAGCCATGATTTCCATTATACATTATGAAAAATAAGAATGAAAATTTTCTCCTAGTAGAATATTAGACATATCAAAAATCTAAATTGGAACTTCTGATAAAATAATTGTCATATTAATTTATGAACATCCATGATAAATTCATTTTCATGAAATGAAAGGATAGATGTAATAAAATGTAATTTAAACACACAATACATTGTATTTTTTCCTTAACTATTTTTCAAAAAGGCTTAAGCCACTTGTATTGCAAGAGTATCAACTGAAGATATTTAAATTGATACAATTTTTCAATAAACCATCAGCAACAAAATTATAAATGTAATTCTCAATAAATCTGAAAATCATATGGGTGGATTCTCTCTTATTAACATTAGATTCATATTTTATTTCTCTTAAACAAAAGAAAGATGTCTTTACCTCATGATTTGTATCCTATCTCATTAAAATATTTACGCTTTGAGAATTGATATCATTATATATCATATCAATTCAAAAGAATCAATTAATTTTGGCCTTCATAAAAAATGATCAACCACAACATATATGGACTGAACAAAAATGACTCTGAATTTTTGCATATAGAAAGCCTCAGAAACCTCACACTTTGAAGGATTCCATAAGAGTAGAAGCCCACCTCCCACTTTTCCTCTTATCCTTGGAGGAAACATTAATCCAAGATGTCCTTGCGCGGGACAGTAGAAAGGCCACAACAAACAAGCAAAAAATTTCCATGCTCCACCTACCAACCTGGAAAGCCAGAGTCACATTGGAGTGAGATCTCTGTCACCCACTTGCCTTGTTCACCAGTCATTTCTCGCCTTTCAATTGCCTGTGTCATGTCCTAATGTTACTCATCACAGCCTTTCTGCTGAGATTTAGCCTCTGTCTACATCACAGATTCTCAGCTTTGGCACTATTGACATTTTAGGACGGAAAATTCTGTGGAGACCTTGATCAGTGCATTGTAGAATGTTTAGCAGCATTCCTGGCATCTGCCTACTAGATGCCAGTAGCATCCACACCCCATTGTGACAACCAAAAATGTCTCCTGGACATTGCCGTATCTCCTTGGGAACCAAAATCCCACCCAGTTGAGATAGTATCTTACTTTTCAGTTTATAGACATTATACTTTTTCCTTAGTATTGATGTTGACTCTCCTTTCAATTTTGATTTTCACTTTTACTTAAGATTACATATGGTCTTTTCCAATAGATTTAAACACACAATCCATTTCAGCCTGTCCCGGCTACTAAGATTTCATTCCAGAGGCAGATGACATGGGGAGAGGGAAAGTGGCTGGGACTCAGGCTGAGAACCAAAGTAAATTGACTTAGGGTCAAGATAAAGCACTGAACAGAAGCAGTGTGTGAAACTGAAAGACAAAGTGTAAATGTGCAGAATAGGTACTATTTGAGAACGGTCTGGTTGGCAATTGATTTAAATACTATCCTCAAATTTGGGGTTAATCTTCATCACAAGTCTCCTTCCCATTTGCAAAAAGTACATTTACTGTTTAAAGAACAAAATAAATAGAACAGCAAGAATACTTTTTGTTCATGAAACACTTTGATGATTGAAACATTAAATAGCTTAAATCAATGAGTATACAATAATAATTTTTAAAAATCCCATTACCTTTGGAGCTAGCTTATTGTTTTTAACTAATAATTTTATTTTTAAATAGAGCAAGCATTTATCTTGCCTTTCCTATTTAATAAGTACCTCAGGGTAAGCAAATAGTTGATAAAAGGAAGTATATCTTAAGAAAAATTTGCAGCCAAGAAGTAAATAGAATTGAAATAGTACTGTTTTGTAACTCTAATAAATTAATGTGTCTAGGAAATTGTTATCAAATGTCTGATAAGATTAAACGAAAGAGAGAGACAAGTAGACGTTTGATGTTCTTTGACACCATTTAAAAAAATAGTTTTAAAAATATTTTATTTCCAATTTTTTATTGCTGGTACATAGAAGCAAAATTACTTTTAGTATTTTAACACTGTATTCTGTATTCATGCTAAATTCACTTATTTATTATAGCAATTTTTTGGATCCCTTTCTATTTTCTAAATATACAACTGTGTCACCTGTAAATCATTAGAATTACACTTTTCTGCGATGAAAGGTAGATATCCATGAAGTTTAGTATACCTGAAGCAGGACAAGTACAAAGAAAACCACATCTAGGGCATCATTGATTGCTGAGAACCAAAAATAACAAGCAAACCTTAAAAATAGCCAAAAGAAGGAAAAAAATACACAGCTCATCCATGGGAGATTAGCTAAATGACAATTGATTTATTCTCAGAATCAATGTTGACTAGAGACTAATAGAAAAATCTTTTTGAGAATGGTGGGCTCCATAATGTCATGTCCAGACTGTGGTGATTATGGTGTTAATGGAGACTGGTGATGAAAAATGCACACACTTGAACGTATCTTTTCTTCTCAGGTATGCAAATTTTAGCATGTTATCTTAGAAGCAAGAAACTGCCTTAGGGATTAGTAGAATAGAACACTGATTATCAAAGCGATTTGTGTTACTCTTGTTAGAAGCTACCCTTGTTAGAGATTCTCCCCCCAAATTTTCTCCATGACCTACCACAGAGACTTAGAAGTTCGTTATTAAAAATTAATTCCCTAGATTTTAGGTGTTAACCTTCTCTTAAGTGAAAATAATGCCTAAAAGTAAAAATTTCAATATTTTATATTACTGGATAAATAAATTCATGATGTACTCCAAACAGGTTTTGATTTTAGAAAAAAATATGATTACATTGGTTTTCATGTGTGGCAGTGGAAGGGATCACATTTATGTTAGAATAAATGTAGCACATTTTATGAACACATTAACCCTTTACCTAATTAATAATTACCACGTCAATATATTTGACACACACATAAAATAATATTTTAAATGTCCAATAATGTTGCTATTATTAGATGCACTGTTATTTCTATTTCTTTTTTTACATTTTCACATATTTATTCTTTGCAGATACTTTTTCTCTTTTTTTGATACGTTCATTAATATTGTAAGATCTAGTGCAACCATTGGTTGTGTACCTGTCCTTTTCTCCATTTTTAAAATCCTATCATTCTATGTCAGTGTTATTTTATTAGGTAATATGTAGACATTGAGGGGTAATTATGTTTCAATTTCTAAATATTTCTCTTACAAGTAGACTTACTAAGGTTCATGATAGTTCAGTTCTCTTAAACATACATTTTAATATACATCAGATCTCAAACTGATATTTTAACTAAGGAAGTTTACATTCATTCATTGATATGTGAACTTATTTAAATTAAAATGCACATTAAATTAATATTATATATTAATATAGTTAATTTATTAGAGAATGCTCTAAGCCTTCTTTTCATGTGTGGCAGTGGAAGGGATCACAATTAACGTTCTGTAGGTGGGAGGGGCCTGTCACGTGACGTCCTGCAGGAATGCTGAGAAGTGGGGGAGGCATTC
The DNA here is from genome assembly GCF_000956105.1 of Propithecus coquereli. Taxonomy (NCBI): domain Eukaryota; kingdom Metazoa; phylum Chordata; class Mammalia; order Primates; family Indriidae; genus Propithecus; species Propithecus coquereli. The sequence goes on from NW_012138858.1 coordinate 4,269,670, forward strand.
AGGGAGGGGAAAGGCAAAGGCATGCCAGGAAGCAGAAAAGGCACGGGCATGCCGGGAAGCGGAAGAGGTGTGCCGTCGAGCGGAAGAGGCGTGGGCATGCCGGGAAGCGGAAGCAGCGGCGTGTTGCGAGAGGTCTAGCCAGCTGCCTGTCCGTGCTGCTCATTGCATGGTCCTGGGGATGCCCCTCGACTCTCTCAAATCTCGGTTTCCAAAACTGTATTAGGAGCTGAGTTATCTCTGAGGCACAGTCTGTGCTGAAAAGTTTCCGATTACTTATTCTGTACGTAGTAATGGACTTTGAAAAACGAAAATCATCAGCTGCTTTTCCCCCCTGGTCTTCTCCTATACTTCCTTTTGGTAGCCTAAAGTGAAATGATGACAAAGCAACCTCCAAGGAAGGTGAACTTAAACCACTGACGATTTAAACAAAAAAAAGTCAAACGGCTAGTTTAAAATTGTGCAAGAGTTTCCTAACCCAGAGAGATTTGTGCATGTTATTTCTGAAACCTGTATTTATCAGAGAATTTTGACCTTTTGTTTCTGAAGAACACTGTGTAGAACTTAGGGCTGCTTCACATGCTAACTGGAGAGAAATCGCCTCCCCGCCCTGTAGCATCGGTCGGTGCTTACTGAGCGGAGGGCTCACTCCAGTCTCCCAGAAGGACTGCAAAATAGGCAGTCGTACACTGCATTTATCAATATTTCTATTACTCGTTTATATTTGTCTCATGCTAAAAGCTTTTTTATCTTAAAATATATGATTTTTTTTTACTTCTTATAAAAAGTGCTAAGGTATGACCTAGTTCATCTTCTGTATCACAATGCCAAGATTTCCCATTCCTTCTAATTTCACTCCCCTACTTCAAAAATCTCTTTAGTCCAGTGATTTTTTTTTATCTATTATTTAAAGAAACAGGAAGAGCTAAGAGAGAGTTTTTCTCTAAAAACACAGCCATCAATAAATAACCTGTGAGCCACAGAAAGCAGTTCTCCCTTTCTATGATTATTTTCCCTGGGTACGTGTATCACTCCTGTGATGTGTGTGATCCATGTACATAGGTGTGGCTACAACTTTACTTCTGGATTGGTGAGCAGATCATCCCTTTGAGAAAGAGAAAAGAAAAGGAAAGAAAAAAAAAAAAAAAGACTCTCTCTAGCCTGTTTCTCTAGAGCTTTCTGAATACATTTACCATTTCTCCCACCTCAAAGAGGTTAAAAATCAGTCACACAACCATGGTAGATCACTCTATTTGAAACAACAGTGTGAAGGGGGCAACCAGATCTCTCTGGACTCAGGAACCACCACTGCAGCCACCAGAGCCATCACTGTGAGTGCAGGCCCAGTGTTTAGTGTAGGATTCAGGACATCCTTTTTTGGTCTGGTTCTGAATCAGTGGCTGTTAAAATAAAGCCATCAATTCTTATATTAATAGATACAGAAGACTTTGCTCCAGGGCTCTGAACTCTCTCTGCCTAGCTTCAAATTCAATGTAATTGTCTCTTGTACATATGAAATTTTGCTTCCTGCAGACAGAATGTTTTGAAAATTACAAGGATTCAAAGAATAGTACACTTTTAAAGTATGGATCAAGTGTCTTTTACCTGTCATCCAACGAATATCCACTTAAGAATAATGTAATAAATGTAAAAGCATATGTTATAAAAAAGAGTTTACATGTGAACAGCTTGTATGCTCAACTCCTGTGAAACGTGTCACTACAGATCCCTCAGATAATACATCCCACTGCAAAGGGAAGGGAAAATTACAAGTTAAAACCTGAAAAAGTATTGCCAGAGGGCATGTCTCATTTTATGATCACCATTGCCATCCTTATGATTCTTATCACTTGTATTAGACATTGGGAGAACACCAAAATGGAATAGTGTTTACACACACACGCACACATGTATATTTTTTATAAAGTTAAGTTCTTTTTCTTTAACATTTTATGAGATTTAGCAATGATAAAAACTAATCCTAGGCAAAAGATCAGAACTCCCAGCAATTTAATCATGGGTCCACAATTATTTTCATATTTGCTATGTTCCTTTTTGTAAGAGGAGAACTGAATAGGAGAAGAGTAGAAGCAGGCTTGCCAGACTAGTGTGGTGTTAGCATTGCCTGCATGTCCAGTGGGTGAGATTATTTCATGGAAATACTTTTTGCAATTTTTATTAATCATCATTTATAGAGTTATCAACATATTTTCAAAGTCTAAGAAAATAAAAACATTTGCTCCGACTATGAACTGTTCTATATGGTGTTTGTGTCCATGCCTGGGTCACCCCCACTCTCTTCTCTCCTACCACCTTAAATGCTATTGCATTGCAAGTACCAAGTTTTACCTGATCACGTTCCTGATCTAGATTCCAAGTTGCTGATACCAAGTCTTCCTAATCTAGATTCCTGGGAAAACACTGTTAAATTGATGTTGAATTTTTCCCTAATCTAGAGCACTTTTTTCCCTGTCTACCAAATTGCTCTGTGTGTGTGTGTGTGTGTGTGTGTGTGTGACTGTGTGTGTGTGTGTATGCCTGAATGTGTGGCTTCAGCATATGCATTTCAATAGGGAATACTGGAATATTGAGAATATCTGTTAATGAGATTTCAAAAGCTGATAATGCTAGAATTTTCAGGATGAATACCTTCTTGATGTTATTTAAATCATCTACTTTGGGCATGTGCCCATCTACTGGGTCTGGCCTATGTGGTCTATTTTCATAGGGTTTTGCTCTCAGCCAGATTTAGGCTATTATCTTTGCAACTGTTTTGAAAACTATAAAGTCTTACATGCATATAAATGAGACTCGAGTTTATATATTTACTATTCTTATGTGATAATCCATAGATTTGTGTTGCTCATTTCAAGTGAGACAATACTAGCTTAATGATGCTTTTCTGGAATCAATGCATTCTTAATCCTCAGGAGTAGCCTTTTAGCCATTATAACCAGAGCAGGAGATGCTGTAAATCACCTGGGTCATGAAGCACTCCCTAGAACTCAACAGTTGCCTACGGCACCTGCACATAGGAACCTCTTGGCTTTCTGTCCACAGCATGGTTACCTCTGGTAAGTCACATGGGAGAACACTGAATGGATTACCAATTGTCCTAACTAAGTGTATGTTTAATGTCTGTTGCGGGCAAGTACTGGCCAGTTATAAACCATTGCATTCCAAGGTCTTGGGCACAATATTTTTTAACCTAGAAAGCTTTTTTTTTTTTTTTTAATTTTTATTTTGGATTAGTTACTAGTCTCAGAAATATCAACAATTCAAAAATATGTTTCTTTTTCTTCCCATGGAATGTTTAGAAAAGTCAAGAATGACATGGGATATGTAACAGAGGCAAGCAGAGAGGAGCTTTTTGGTCTTTGAGACTCAGTGTGGCAATAGGCAAGGTCTCCAACCTCCTTTATTGTCTCTTTTCTTTTTTCTTTCAGATTCACAGAGTTCTCCAACTCTTAATTCCTACAGAAGCAACAAAGATTCAATATCAGTGTGTCAGTGATGCTGTTCAGCACTGAGATCACCGGGTAGGTTTCCCTAAAAGGTATTTTAAGAAGCAAGATTCCTACTTTCACCAGTGCTTCTGCTATGATCTCTAATTTAAATTGTTCAAACCTAGTTTCTTTGTGTATTAGATCTGAAAAGTAAGACACAATTTTTCCTGCCTTGGCAGGTGTCACGGAAACTGACTCTAAGGCTGAGGTTGGTATTCAGATTTGTCACTGGAGGTGATCACCTGGCAGGGGTGCAGGATTGGGCAGAGGGAAGCTGGATCTCTGTGCAGGCAAGACAAAGGATTAGTTAACCCCACAGGGAGAGTCTGGAGTGGAATTGACTTGTCACAATTGTCCCTAGTTTTGGTCATTATATACCTCTGCAGCCAGTCACTGGATATGACGAGTGGACCCAAGAACTGTGTGGCCTTGAGCGAGGCAGCTCTTGGCAGCTGAGGCAAACCCTGAAGGAGCGGACAGCCGAGACAGGTGCATCTTTGGTGAGGGATGAGGGAGGCACGTCTCCATGTCCACCACAAAGGGAATGAGGTAGTATTGTGAAAATACTGCACTTGGTGTGTAAGACAGTTTCTTTATCCTAAGAGTAAACATTTGCTATTTTCCTTATTTTATGTCAAAATACAACTAACCGAGAAGGGGTGAATAGGCAGAGCACAGACGATTAGGATTTTTAGGGCAATGAAACTATTCTGTATGATACTATAATACTGGATACATGCCATTATATATTTGTGAAAACCTATAGAATATGCAATACCAAGAGTGAACCCTAATGCAAACTATGGATGTTAGTCAATAATAAGGTATCAGTATTGGCTCATCAATTGTAACAAATGCACCACTTTGGTCCAGGATGTCAGGATGTTGATAATAGGAAAAGCTATGTATGTGTTTGGGATGTTCAGAGTGGATAGGGGAACTCTCTGTACTTTCTGCTCAATTTTGCTATGTGCCTAAAGCTGCAATAAAATAAAGTCTATAAAAATAATGACAAAGAATGACAAGGTGTATCTAAATACAACAGACTAAAACCAGTATTGCAATCATAGATTTTTCTTGCTAATGTGAGATATATAACAACTCTGTGAGAGCAGAGGGGCATGCATTAATTTCAACATTCCCCCGATTTTGTACATAATGCTCTTTTGAAAACTTATGCAAAAGTCAAAGGTATAAACCTTAAACATGATCTAACAACCAAAAAGTAAAACTAACCCATACATCACTTTTGTGCAATTAGGAAATGCACCTCCACGGTCAGATGGGATAGAAGACGGGACTCCCCCCTGTGGATAGGAAGCACCTCCATAGCAAGTGCAACACTTGATGAGTAGGGGTAGAGCTGGCCTCTCTACGTAATAGACAAATGACCACCATATGGGACACAGGCTACATCGCATTCACTTGGTGAGTTCAACATTTATGTGACGAATCCCTCAACACCAGGTCTTCTGTGTTTCTCAGTCTTCTTTGCTCGTAGTTCCCTTTACTTAACCTCAGCCACCTCCTCACAGTAGACTTGCGAGTCACCAATAGCTGGGCCATATCTGAAATGTTCACTTCAAGAATCCTACATGCCTTCCCTCGTTTACTCTTCTTCCATCTGGGTTCGCTCCAGCTATTCATCAGTCTCCAATCATTCATTCTCTGGCTTTTTCACCACCCTTATGTCTGCACTTTCTTCCTGGCCCAGATAAGAGCTCACGGTTTGAATATAAACCACCCACATGAAAGTGTTCTTAACTTCCTTATTCATCCCCTCCCTTTGATTATTATATTCACCTTCCAATGCAGAGCCTGCTTAATTATCTTCTTATAGCAAGTGGCTGAATGTTGGAGAGAACTTTCAAAACCATTTTAATTGTCCTTCCTTGAAATCTATAATCACAAATCTCAAATAAGAACTTGACATGTGAGAGAAATATCTACAAAAATATAGAAAAGATACGGAGAGGGGAGAAGAGAGAAAAGGAGAGAGGAGGAGGAGGAAAAGAAGGACAGAGGAGGAGGAGGAGAGCAGGAAGGGGGCAGGGCCACGTCTTTCCTGCCCCACACTGTAAGATTCACTCTCTGCCAACTCACCTCCTGGGCCTTTTGTTGCTCTCATCAGAATAATGAGTAAGCATGATAAGGAAAGAATACCTTCTAGATAATGCTGGATTGATTCAATCTAGAAAGCATGGTGTACTGTCACTGAAAAAATAATAGATCATGAATGATCCGAGCAGCGAATAAAAGCAAATTCATTTGGAACATGCCAGAAAGATTTTTATTGTCTTGGAATGACTTCCAGACCATGAACTTGACACAGGCGAAATAAACGGCAGCTGTGCCGCACCCAACATTCGCGTTTCTTCACCTCCTTGGATTTTCTCTTAGATCCGCCACGCACCCGTCGAGGTTTTCACATATTTTGCCATCACCTGTCATGGCCCCCTGACAGTTTGCAGTAACAATTAAATTGAGGCTCGGTTCAAGGATTATGAGTCCGGAAAACATTTGTCGAACATATGGTTTAAATTATTTTTCTGTGTCTGGAAAATTAGTACATTTCTAACCTACATAGCACACAAAGAATATAGGAGCAAGTATTTCCTGGTAAAATCACAGGGGGAAGTTGCTCCAACATCATATAATTTATTTGCATAACAGGCTGTAGATGTGCCTAGGTATTTAGAAAAGCCTCACTATAATGTGACAGCTTCTAGACAGCACATTCGAGGGGATTTCCTCCAGAACAATGCCTACAACAAGATGAAAATGCATATTGCAGATGTGAAAATTAAATGACTATTGAATGTATTTTGGTGAGTGAACTGCAAAAACAGAGTAATTTCTTGTATTGTAATTAATTTAACAATTTGTTTACAGGATACCTTGTTCCAAAAATGTTTTGTTAACTTACAGAGCATCATATACTTCACAAAAGACAGTTGACAATAAATAGGAAGATAAAAGGAAAACAGATATAGGAAAATAATCTCTAAATGTTAAAAAGGGTATAATGTATGAATTACCAGGGAATATTAAAGTTACCAGCATTTGAATATTATTTGAAATTATAAAAATCTTTTCTTGGAATATTTTTATTATAATTTTTAACTTCCTATAGTTTGGCTGTTACATCTTTCATAATCGTTCCTATAGAGATTCATATGAGACTGTTAAAATGTATTTGCTGAGATCATGGCTCTGAATTGAAAGGAATCACCTCAGGGATTCTCCTAGGATGGTGCTTCTGTTCTGATTTTGGGGAATAGTTTCTTCCTCTTCTGGAATTCCAATTAGAATGCCTGGTTTTTGCTTTTGTCGGCAGTCACATGTTAAAATTATTGGCATTATTAAGGGTGTGCATAATTTCTGGAAACAACAAAAGTCATTGAGCAAAGTCTGCTGAAAGGATCTGGAGAACAGCTGAAGAAAATGGCGTTGGGTTTTAAAAGCAACCATATATGGTTGTCACATGTAGCTAATAAGATGATTGCAACAGAAAATTTCAAAGGAAAATTCCAAAACCTTTAAAGTAAAACGCAGCATCTTTGGAACACAGGTGTGATTTCCCCAGGTAACTACTTGAAGGGGGAAGTTCATGGAAGTGCATACCTGCTGCTGGGTTGCCCAAGAGCTGCCTCCCGGGGGGCTTCTCCAGGTTAAAGAAGAATAAAGAGCATTGTAGGGGGGAAGGGCATGCCTCTAACCCTCGCTTGGGTGAGGCAAAGACATAAAGTGTAACCTTAATGTTTGTACCCTCATAATACCCTGAAATAAAAAAAAAAAAAAAAAAAAAAAAAGAATAAAGAGGATTGGCCCCTGGACCCTGAACCAGGAAAAAAGATGTTCAAAAAGGACATTAGTGGGAAAATTGATGACATATAAAGATAGACTATGGATTATGTATTATTGTATCAATATTAAATTCCTAGTTTTTATAACTTTTTTAGTTATGAATGAGGATTAAAATCATTATTCGAAAATATACATAACATTATTAGGGACAAAGGATCAGAATGGCTTAAAGTTACTCTCAAATGCTTCGGAAAAATAATATACATACACACATGTACCTATGTGTATGTATGTGTACACATGCATCTACGTATGTGTGTCTATATAGAGAGAGACAGAAAGAGCAAGAGAGAGAGAAACTAACTGAAGCAAATGTCAAAAACTGATGCCTATACATAAGTGTGTTTAGGAGTTTCTTGTTCTACTCTTGCACATTTTCTGTAAGTTTGAACTCATAGCAAAATAAAAAGTGAAACCCCAAATAGCAAAGAAGAGCAGTCTCTGTGTGTGAGCATGTACTTACAAATGTCTGTGCGTGTATACTGAGTGCATGTTTGGTGATACAAATCATATAGGTTTGTACATAAAATTTAGAAAGTAAAAATGAAATTTATAATCTCAACATTTTAAAGCTAGTCAGCCACTGTTAGTGCAGCTTGAGTATCCCAAATCCAAAAATCCAAAATCTGAAATGCTCAAAATCTGAAACTTTCTGAACACCACCATGATGCTCAAAGGAAATGCTCACTAGATCATTCTATCGATCTATCGTCTGTCCTGTTTCTCTGGGGAAACCTAACTAATACAACTGTGTACTTTCAGTAACTAGCCATTTTGTTTTGCCTCAGTTTTCTCATGTATACAATAGAGTACTTACCCCGCAAGGTTGATATGAGAATAAAATACATCATGCCTTTAACGTGCTTGGGAAGAATCCAGTCGACCTCATAGCTGGTGGTTGCTAGCGGTTACGATTACAGCTATTTTAGCTATTTGCATGCAGTCTGGAGACACTATTTATAACATCAGGATATGCACTATTGTGCATGTGTCTCCACGTTTATTTCTGCATTATTTCTTTAGGGTGCACATCAGTGTCTAACCAGAGTCAATTCCAGATCCCACATGACATGGCTTCCCCCACCTCCCTGACCTCCCACCCCTCGTGGCTCTGTTGCCTTTCCTGGAATTCACCAACACACGTCCCACCAGGACTTTGTTATTTGTGGTTCTCTCTTTCATCCAGAAATGAGGTGCTGCACAGGCACATTTACTTTAGTTATATTGTAATAGCTATTTTCTTTCTTTTTTGGGCGGGGGGTAGTAAATATTATTTTTTGTATTTCAAGAGATTTAGAAAGCACAAGTGGAGTTTTATCACATGGATATGTTAGTAGTGGAGAAGTCTGGGTGTTAGCTGTACCTGTCACCTGAATGGTATACACGGTACAAATAATTAATTTTTTATCTCTCTCCCCTTCCACGCTCTCCTCTTCTGAGTCTCCAGTGTTCCTTAAGTCACTCCGCATGACCATGCACACTCACAGCTTAGCTCCCACTTACAGTGAGAATATGCAGCATTTAGTTTTTTGTTCCTGAGATACTTCACATATGATAATGGCCTCCAGTTCCATACAAGTTGCTGCAAATGACATTATTTCATTCTTTCTTATGGCTGAGTAGTACTCTATGGCGTGTGTGTGTGTGTGTGTGTGTGTGTGTCACATTTTCTTTATCCTGTCCTCAGTTGATGTAGGTTGACTACATATCTTTGTGATTGTGAATTGTGCTGTGATAAACATACAAGGGCAAGTATCTTTTGGATATAAAGATTTTTTTTTTCCTGTGGGTAGATACCCAATAGTGGTATTGCTGGATGGAATGGTAGTTCTACTTTTAGAACTTTGAGAAATCTCCCTTCTGGTTTCGATAGAGATTGTACTAATTTACATTCCCACTAACAGTGTACAGGTATTCCCTTTTCACCACATCTGTGCCAACATCCATTGTTTTTTGACTTTTCCGTAATGGTTATTCTGATTGGAGTGAGATGGTATCTCATTGTTGTTTCAATTTACATTTCTCTGATGATTAGTGATGTTGAGCATTAGTACCGGATCAAATGTTAAACCCACCATTTCTTCTTTCTTAGACTTCTTTGTGATGACTTTTAGTGTTAAATGTGGATTGCATTTGTCTGGTTTAGCTTGTAAATACAAAGACATACTCAAGTTATCACAAATAATGCAGACTGATGCATGAAGGGAAGCTAAGACAGGCACATAGCATGCAGTCTGAGAGCGGGGTAGCTGGGCCCAGTGAGTGCGGATGGGCGAGTGGCTCAGGAAACCCCAGCCTTTGATTTTCCTACAAGGCTGATGTTCCTTGTTCCTCATGACACACTAAGGGATTTTGGGGACTAGACATGTCTCACCGCTCATGGTTGTCTCTGCTTGTCGTGGATCTGCTCCTAGCTATCATCTCTTTCCTCACGACCTCGAGGCTCCTTCACACCTTCACTCTGGGTGTCTCCCCGTGTAGGGCACTCTGTCCCCTGATAGAGTCTTCACACTGTCCACTGAAGCTCAGCTGGCAACTGTGTGGCACCACCCTGGGGAGGGCACTTATGGCTGGTGGAAGTCCCTGGACTTCTCTGCGGTTCGCTGCCTTCGGCTAGACACAGGGTCTCATGGGCCAGGTGGGAAACATGACAACTCAGGATTCTCACGAGACAGGAGGCACTTTGAGGGTGTCCACAGGAGCCATCAACTGACAGCATTCGAGCCTCTGGGGTATTCCCGTACATTGCTCCTGCTCCTGTCACTGAGGATATTGCAATATTGCAATCCTTGTGAAATGTGACTTGTTTTACATCTCAGGGTCTCACTTTGTACATTATAAACAGATTTATGTATTTTAGGGTACCAATGAGAAAATGATGTCCAATAAAAGGAAATTGTCTCCACATTAAATTTTTAGAATTTTGTGCATTTCTTAAGACAGAATTCACATAAAAGCTGCTACACTGATATGTTTTATACTTTCTCCCACAATAAATATATATCTCAGTATCCTGTGGATGGTATTATTCTAGTTTCTTTCCCTTGATTAAAAAAGAGGAGAAAGATTACTGTATGTTTTAGAAATTTCTTCTATGGTAAGTTAGTTTCATCTTTTAATTCATCATATCAAATCACAGTGAAGAGCAACTTTAGCAGAAAATCAGAGATATCACAGAAACAAGAAGCAAACATGTCTTTTGAATATCAGTGCTCTGGGAGCAGCACTGGCTGAATTCAGATCTTGGTCCAGCTCTTAGTAGCTCTGTGAACTCCTTGTCCCAACTGATCATACCTGTCCCCCTACAAGTCCCAGCTGGGTGGCTGTCAGCCTGGCTGTCGTCTACCTGGCCAGCCTCCCACACGCCATGAGCTCTGATGTCGTTCGCTTTCCGCCCTGCAAACCTCATTCCTGCCTGTCCTAATCCTAGCCTGAGATTCCTTTCCTTAGGAAAAAAATGCCATCTCACAACCCTCCTTCCACTGGCTGTCTTCTCCTACCTCACATATTTCGTTGGTTATAATGAAATAGTGGAATGTGTTGTTTAATGTTCCTCTCTGCTGCTGGCACTAAGCTTTACAGGGACAGAGACATCTGGGCCCCAGTCCCTCATGTGGTGCCTGTCATATAATAGGTGCTCAATAACTGCATGGCACGAATGATTCTGGGCAAGTTTATTTACTTACCACCTCTCTAGGCATAGTTTTTTATACATCTATGACTGTTCTTAAACTTTTAAGCCAAATTACTTAAATAGTAGCAGATCCGGTATCATAAACCATTAAAAAATAGCACTAAGACTACTTAGGACTTGTAATAGGCTTATTTCAAGAATCAGTTTAGGACATGCACAAACATCACTTAGATTGAAGACATGTTTCCCTTTACCAAGGAAAGTGGCAAATTTCTTGGACGAGTGAAACTGATGCATCAATTTTTGCAATATACGTTTTATTTGTAAGTGAGATGGATTCTACTAACCCCAGTAAGTGGTAAGCTAAGTTACTGCTGAAATAGTGGAAATATCTGTGTGCTACTTTGCAGTAAAATGATTACATCTGCAGAAAGCAGTTTCTTATTTCGCACAGCCAGGCTGATTCATACAGTGCTGTGGCGAAAGCTAGCGTTCATGAGATGTGGTTTTAGGCACTTCACTCACTGATCTCTTCTCTAAATAAAATGTAAAACTTTGTTGGGGGAGACGATCTTTAGGTCTTATCTATATTTTTCTACCATCGATTTTTATATATCCAGCACTTAGCTCTATGCCTGACACGTGCCAGGTCCCTAATAAATGTTTCCTTCAAACAAGAAGCGAGGATGTTTTCCGGTTCTACAAACCTCCCTCTCTTCTGGCTCCATGGCTTTCTCTCGTTGAATGAATGTACGACAGTCCTGTTTACCACAGTTCAGCTCTGTGGATCTGTACTGGGGACATGTTCAGGAGAGGATGCTCTGACTCACATTATGCCCACTCTGTGGATGATTCCATGTGGTAAACACAGCCCTCTCTCGTGTGTGGAGCTGGCACGTGGCTGCCCTTGGTAGGCTCAGCCCTTCTCCATGATTTGGACTCAGCTTCAGTCCCAATGCCAGAGGTCACGCGGCTCCCTGGTCTCGTCTCTACTGTGCATGGTCGTGCCTGGGAAGGACTTGAAATGGAGTAGTTAAAATGCATGTGTGCATGATTGGACACTGTTTTGTTCTATATAACTTATATATGTGTGTGCTTGTGTACATGCATGGTGTATATATGAATATATATAATATATGTATGTTTGCGTGCGTATATATATTTCAAATACATCGATGTTTTGCAGTGTTTGCACTGTTTTAATCTATAACAGATTAAATAAAGAAGTGATGATTATAGTGGACTATTGTCCCTTTGTACAAAACCTTGGGAAATCAATTTCTTCTTTCTTGGTCAAGTATATAAACTTTATTCAACTTAAAGGAAAATCCACATATGATTTTACTTTACATTTATCTGACTAAGGATATATCAGACATAGGTTAGAAGTGGCCTCAACTTACTCTTCAGTGGTTACCTGGTTTCTGGCCTCTGTTTACGTTTTTCTACTGACCAAACTAGGGCTCAAGGAACCACTAAAAGTAATACGCTCAATGGTCAGTCCCTCCAAAGCTTGTGTGATAAGAGATTTTTTTTCAGGATGTATTGTGATGCTAACTAAATCATATGCTGCAACACAGTCTGACCAAGGAAAGATGAGTAGGGGAAAATCATGCACAGTTATGTTTAAATGGCCAGCTTCATGCAATATTTAAGGTATCACCCTCACACAGAACTGCAGAATTAAATTAGTAAAAAAAATTCTGTATTTTTTAATATACTTCAAAATAAATCAAGATCCATTATAGAACATTACTTTCACAAAATTAAAAATTAATATTTATTAATAAAATGGAAATTATTATTATTTTATCAAAATATATAATTCATATAGATTTTTTACGTCCTGAAATTAAAGGCTTGTTTCACATTTCTCATTGCTGTAATCATAACTCCCATTGACCTAGAATTATAAGACTCTAGTTATATTTATCTTTGGGTCCTTCATATAAAAATAGCTCTTAATGTGTTACTCACACTTGGAAACTTACACAGGCATATTTGAGTCATGGGTTTTAAATGTCTTCAGATTTCCTCACGCCTTCTAAAGCACTGATATTACTGTGATCGTTTTATGACTTTACTCTGAAAGTGCATCCAAACAGTTAACAGTACCAGCATTATTTTCTCATATAAGGAAAAAAGTAGGCTACTTTCTAAACTACTGAGATTTAGACCTTCAGAGTAGGGCATATTTATAAATGCCTTAAAATTAACTTCTCACAAACATCCAGGACCAGTGGGGAGAAATGGACACATCTCACAGGCACAGACAATGACATCACTGTCCTCGCATCCCTTGGGGTGAGAAGAAAGTGGTGTAAGCTCCGACCTCTCCTGGTTATGGGTCTCCACAGACGCCAGCTCCACACGTGTTTGAAGTTGCCTTCTCCACATGGGTGTCATCTTGTCCACGTTTGAGGCTCACCTGGGTGTTGTCCTTCTGTGACTTCCCTAGCTCACCCCAAGGCCTTGCTCAATTGCCTCTTCATACCTGAGCTTATCTGTCTTCCCTGGTTGGAATCGATTCTTCTCTCTTCTGCGTCCTGGGCATTTTCATCCACACGTGCATTTAAACGCACGCTTTGACACTGCCCAGGCACTTCCACTAGGCAGGGTCAGGATGGACGTAGCCACTGTGCTCACATAACCTGCATTGTACAGAGGAAGAGAGCCCGCGAATAAAGGAGCAGGCATTGCCAAGTGCTATAATGAAGGAATTATAGCAAGAGTTTCGAGAGTGGTGCAGTGGGGAGGGGAGGCTCTCTAGTTAGGATGCTCAGAAACGCGTTGGCAAAGGTGAGCAGGTGAGAGAGGCCAGTAGTGAGCAGAGCACGTGGGGCTTCTAAGTCACAGCCATGAGTGTGAACGTTGTTATAAATGTGGGGAGAAATATTAGAGGGATTTTTAAAATGTTATTTTTTAATAAACTTTTAAAATGCAGCATAATATGTAAAGAAAAGTACACAAATCAGAAAAGTAGAACCCACTGAAATGTCAGGGTCAACTCTTTTGCGTAACCAACAAAAAGATGAAGAACGAGGACATCGCCAACGCCACGGCATCCCCCTCCCGCACCTGCCAGGCACTGCCGGCCGAGCCTGCCCGAAGGCAACCACTATCCTACCAATGCCAGAAATTCGTTGTGCCTGTTTTGAAAGTTTATACAAATGAAAATTTACAATGTGTATTCTTTTGAGTCTGGCTTTTTCTGCTTGTTTGTTCAATATAGTTTGTGAAATTAACCCATGCTGTATGTAGCCATATGTCATTCCTAAAGCTCACAAATGTACCACAATTTATCTATTAGAGTAATCTGGACATTTGCATGGTTTTCAATTTGGGCTTTTTATGAATAAGGCTTTATAAGCATTCTTGTCATGTCTTAGATACACACACACACACACACACACACACACACACACACACACCAATTCTGTTAGGTATATAACTCAGAAATAGAAATACTGGACAACTGGGTATGTGTATTTTTAGCTTTAGTAAATATTTCCAGTGTCTCAAATAGGCTGTACCAATTTACATTCCCACTGGCAGCATATGAAAGTTCTTGTTGGTCCACATTCTTTGTCAACACTTGGTATTATTAGTCTCTAATTTTAGCCATTCTGGTTTGTGTTTGTGGTATCTTATTGTTTCAATTTGCATTTTCTGTTAACTAAAGATGTTGAGCACCTTTCTGCCTCCTATTGTCCATTTGGACATTTTGTTTTCTGAGGTGTCAATTCAAGCCTCTTGCCCACTTTTTTATTGAGTTGTCTGAATTTTTCTTATTGATTTCTAAGAGTTGTTTATATATTATAGATGTGAGCTGTTTGCTTTTTATGTGGAGTATAAATATATTCTCCCACCCTGTGACTTGTTCTTTTACTCTCTTCAAGGCGAATTTTGATAAACAAAAGTTGTCAATCTAAATGGGTTGTGCAATCTTTTTATTTATGGTTAGCATTTTTTGTATCCTGTTTAAAGGATATTTTCCCCCTCCTTAGGTCATGAAGATAGTCTCCTGTATTATCTTTTAAAAGCTGTAATGTTTTAATTTTCATTTTTAGCCCTACCATTCCACTGGAATATATTTTGTATATTGTGTAACGTGAAGGTCAAGATGATGTTTTTGAAAATAGGATATATAATCGACACAGCACCATTTTGTTAATGGCAAACCTCTCCCCAGTGCTCTGAGTGCCAACGTGTAAATCTAATGACCATATATATGTGGCCACATTCCTGCATTCGGACCCTTTCTGTGCCATTTAGATCTCACAGATTTTGTTGCTTGTTCATGGTTGTCTCTTTTTTCTGATAAACTTTTTGTTTTATAGCAGTTTTAGATCTACAGAAAAATTGACAGCTATTACAAAGATTCTTCATTAACCCAGCATTCAGTGTCTCCTTTTATTAACATCTTGCATTCATGTGGTATGTTTGACACAACTATTGAACCAACATTGATATGTCATTATTGACCAAAGTCCATACTTCCCCAGGGTTGCTCAGCTTTTACCCAATGCACTTTCTCTGTCCCAGGGTCCCATCTAGGGCGCCACCTCATGTTAGTCTTTATCTCTCTTTAGGCTCTCCTTTGTTGCCGCAGTTTCTCGGGTTGTCCTTATTTTCAATGACCTTGATAGTTGAAGAGTACTAGCCAGGTATCATGCAGAATGCCTCTCTTGGAATTTATCTGACGTTCTTCTCAGGAGTAGAATGGATTATTGGTTCTGGGGAGAAAGATGCAGAGGTCTTCCTCATCATACAGTATCAATGGTGCTCACTGTCAACATGACTGATCTATGTTGACCTTGAGCACCTGGCTGAGGTAGTATTTGTCAAGTTTCTCCACTGTAAAGTTATTATTTTTACCTTTCTTTCCATACTTTCCTCTATGGAATGAAGTCACTTTGCACAGTCTGCAATTAAAGAATGAGTGTTACACCAAGTGGTTGACCTCATTGATGGTGAAGTAGCTACACAAATTACTGGGAGTTCTACACTAATTTGTGTTTGCTTTCCCAGTTACTTGCTTATTCAGTATTTATTTATGTCAGTATTGACTGATGGATATTGATTTTACACTTTTAGTTTATAATCTAATGCTCTTATTTGTTTCATTACTCAGATTGTTCTAGCTTTATCTGTTAGGGGCCAGAACATTGATGGGCTGTGCCCATTTGATACGGCCCATCATTTGGGGGTTTTGATCTTTGTAGTAGTACTTCTTTACTTTCTCTTATCTTATTTTACTAGGTAGGACATACAATAAAATGTTGCACATGAGGAGGGAGAGAGAACATCTTTACCTAGTTTCCAAAATTAAGGTCAAAGAGTCTAGTTTCTCACCATCAAATATGACATTAGCTGTAGTTTTTTTTTTTAATATATTTTTCAACAAGTGAAGGACATTTCTTTCTAAGTCTAGTTTAATGAGGGTTTTAATCATGACTGAGTGTTGTGTCAAATGCTTTAATCTGCATCCATTAATATGATCCTATTATTTTTTTTCTTTAGCCTGTTGATTAATTCTCAAATATTGAATAAGCTTTGCATAACTGGGGTATGTCCAAATTTGTTGTGGTGTATAATTCTTGTTATGTATGTTAGAATAATCAGCCAATACCTTGCTGAAGATTTTTGCATCTTTGTTCATGGGAAATATGGTCTGTATTTTTCCTTTCTTATAATGTATTTATCTGGATTTGGAATTAGGATAATGCTGGCCTCATGAATTAAGAATTATTTTATGTTTTTCTATTGTCTTGAAGTGATTGTGGAGAATTGGTATCATTTCTTCCTTCAATGCTTGCTATAATTCACTAGGGAAACCCTTTGATCCTGTTATTTTCTTTTTTGAAACATTATTAATTATGAATTCAATTTATTTAAAACACACAGGTTTATCTGGATTATTTATTTCTATTTGTTTGAATTCTGGTAGTTGTGTCTTTGAGAGAATTATTTCAATTCATCTAAGTTATCTAATTTGTGCATACAGTTGTTCATAGTTTTCCTTTATTTTCCTTTTAATATCCATGGAATGAACAGTGATGATCCCTCTTTCTCTTCTGATATTAGCAATTTGTACCTTCTCTCTCTCTTCCCCGCCCCCTTTGTTTAGCCTCGCTAAAAGTATATTAATTATATCAAAATTTTAAAGAACCAGATATTGATTTCATTAATTTTCTCTATTGCTTTCATGTTTTTAAATTTTGCTGATTTCTGCTATGATACATATTATTTTATTTTTTCTCTACTTGGTTCAGGTTTATGTTACTCTTATTCTTCTAGTTTCCTAGAGTGGAGACTTAAATTTTTGATTTGAGATTTTCTTTCTTTTATTGTTATGTATATAATTCTATATGTTTCCCCCTAATCACTGCTTTTGCTACATCCCCAAATTTTTGATGTTATATTTTGTTTTTATTTATTTAAAATATTTTATAATTTATTTTGTGACTTCTTTGATCTTTTGTTATTTAGAAATGTATCGTTTAATCTATAAATATTTGTAGATATTTCAACCATCTTTCTGTTATTGATTTTTAGTTTAATTTCATTTGGGTCTTAGACCATACTTGCTATGAGCTCTCTTTTTAAAAATTTGTTAATGTATGTTACATGGGCCAGACTTTCGCCTACCACGATGAATGTTCCATATGAGCTGGAGAAGAATGTGTGTTCTTCTATGGTTGGATACAGTATCCCATTAATGTCAAGTAGATTAATTTTATTCATCGTGCTATTTGCGTCAACTATATCCTTACTTATTTTCTGCCTGCTTGATATATTGATTATTAATAGAGGAGTGTTAAAGTCTGCAAGTACAATAATAGATCTTTCTATTTGTCCTAAAAGTTCTCTCAGTTCTTTTGCCTCACATATTTTGATGTTCTATTGTTAAGGGCTTACACGTTTAGCATTTTTATGTCCTATTGGAAAATCGATCCTTTTATTATTACATAATTCCCCTCTAAATCCCCAGTAATTTTCCTTGTTCTGAAGTTTGTTTCATCTGAGATGAATATACCTACTCTAGCTTTCTTTTGTTCAGTGTTGACATAGCCTAACTTTTTCCCCTTTACTTTTAATCTATCTGAGTCTTTATATTTAAAGTAAGTTTTTTTAGACAATGTGTAGTTGGGTTGTTTTTTTATGCATTCTAAAAATTTCTGATTTTTAATTGGTGTATTTAGGTCGTTCATATTTAAAGTAATTAGAAACATAGTTGGAGTAATAGCTACCATGTTTGCATCTGTTTTCCATTTGTTCTTTGTTTCTTTCCCCTCCCCACATATTCTACTTTCTCTGGGTTTAATTCAATATTTCATATGATTCCATTTTATCTTCCTCTTAGAGTATAAGTTGTACTACATTTTTTAAAAAAATCAGAGGTTGTTCTAAAGTTTGCAATATGCATTTTTAACGAATTTGGGTCCACCTTCAATAACACTGTTTCACATGTGGTATATCACGTCACTTTTTTTTTTTAATATATTTTTCAACAAGTGAAGGA
>NW_012138858.1:4288310-4311658 GCF_000956105.1 Propithecus coquereli
CATTAGAGGAGAACCACAGAGATAATGGGTCTCACTTCAATTGTAGAGAAAATGAGTCTGAGGCTCAGAACACATTTCCCTGTATTACAGATTGCAGATCTGCACCTGGAACCAGGGCTCCCATCAGTCCTGTCTTGAACATGAACAGCTGGGCTTAGCTGTGAAGCATCATCATACTTCTTCTGCCTCCCATTATGTTTTTGGACGAGAAGGAGAAAACAAACTACTTGTCTTTACACTTGGTAGGCACACGTAGGACAAGCCTGTGCAATGAATGGTTGCATGAAAGAATGACTCTAGGCAGTTCTTTCTGTCATCCCTCAGCTTTCTGCCTGTGTGAGGTTTTTCTAGTTTCTACATTTTTATCCACAAAAAGTCTATTGCAGCAGTTCAAGAGAGAAATAATGAAGGTCTTGAATTAGGGATGGGAGTGGAATGTAAACAAACGTATGAAAAGAGAAAGAAGCACAGGATAGACCCTTGTGAAATCTGCTAAGATAGGAAGGGGGCAAAGGGTGAGAAAGGGGCTAGAAAATGAGTCTTTTCAGGGGAGGAAACCAGGAGACACAGTGTTAAGCAAGGAGAAGAAAAAGAGCATCTCTCAAGGAGGGGGAGAGTCAACGCCAAAAGTGTACAGAGGTTGAAGGGATTAAGAGCTTACAAAGACAGCTGAGTAGTGGCAGAGGGCATTGGTATTCCCTCCATAACTGTACTTGCATTTGGGGCAAAGCCAGCATGGGACAGAATCAGGAGTCTACAGGACATAAGATGATGTTGGCAGCAAACAGCAGCTTCTCCTCTAGAGACTGGCCTTGAAGAACAGAACAGTTTGTGTGGGGATACTGGTAGAGTAAATAGTCAATTTTTCTAAAGAATGAGAAATACTTGAGCACTTTTGAGACCACATAGAAAAATACTTTTATGCCCATGTGCAGCATGACTGTAACACTGTCTTGCTAGAATAAACACTTAGGGGTGACATTGTCACTTTTCAATTTCTGGGTTTTGGCGGACTTAGCTCTTTCAAACAAACAAATTAAATTTCTTTATCTGGTTTTTTAAGAGCCTTCATTAGGTATTATAATTAACAATTAAAATAATTTTAAGAAAAAATATAGCTCAATAACAAAGGCATTGCTATGTTGTATTATTAATAATTAATAAGCCTTTCATAAAATATATTTTTAATTTCCTATAGATGACTTAGCCGGATGCTTGCAACTACTTACTGTGCAGTATTTCTTTGCAATGTACAGCAATTGTACACGCCTGCACTTCTGTTAGATTGTTCTGAGATGTCTGCAGTGAAGTTAGCTCATAGCCTATCTTTTGGCTTGCCATTTTCTAACATCCCACTTTTTAACGTACATTAAATGCCCATGATTTGCTAGATTTAAGTATATTCTGGAAGACTGCAATTAAAACTGGATCTTTTGTCATACTTTTTTCTTTATGCAAGTGTCAGATATTTTCATTAGGCATGTGTGACAACCGACCTTTTAGTTTTATAAGAAGAGATAGAGGGAATGTTAATAAACTCTGAAAATGCGATATGTGCAAAGATTCCCTGAAGAACACAATTGCACGGAGATATTCCCCACATTCTTTTGCAAAGAAGCAAATGGCCATTCTGTTTGCATGAGTTTGGTGACAAGACTTGTGCCCACAAACACTGTGATTCTTCAGTCTTGCTTGTGGGCTCTATTTTATCATTTGAGAGAATAGAAACTAATTATTTAATCTTACTATGTTTGGGAATTGTAAGCAAGTGAAAATATTTTTGTGATGAGGCTTCCTGTTTTGAACAGACAAAATCTTTGCAAACGTGGGAGGGGTTGAAAATTGAAGAAAATAGATGTCATTATTCAAAGACCAGCTGTCTCAGTTTAGACACATCGTCTCAGATCTGCCCATTGGGCAATCTTGATTTCAGATTTCCCAGGAGTTCGCAGAATTGGATCTAAGAGTCAGAATGAACTTTTGAGATTTTCTAGTCTGACATTCTCATTTCTCAACATCTTCTCATCTGTAAAACTTGTCCTCCCTCTACCTCTAGAAGAAATTCTCTCTTTCTCTGAACCTCTCCGTCATGTTATCTGTTCTGGTCGGTGGCATTACTGTTACCATCCTGTATTGTACTCATTTATGTGCGGGTTTTCTTTCCCCCATAGGCAAGAGGAGCAAAGTCTCTGGTTGACTCATATTGGTGTCCCCTGTAGCAAAGACCCAAGTGCCTGGGGAAGAAAGGAAGCTCACTAAATACATATTACACGTATATATCAGCAATTCAGTTATGTAGATTAAAAAGCATAAATTCACAGATGCCAAAAGATCTCACCAAGTTGTCAGAGTTACGGAAAAACTAGGTCAAGAATCCATATCTCTTGATTTCCAATCCTGCAATTTTATTTTCTGATGTACTTCCTTTCCTCTTCAAAATCATAAAAATGGATTATGGAAGTTTCACTAAGAAGCTCCTGATTTTTAACTGCTCAATCATAGAAGTAACACCATTTGCCTTTGTCATTTTATGAAACTGAACAATCTTATTTTCAGTGACATGTACAGAGAAAATTATGTTTCCTGATTTGAGTTTCATCAATAGACATTACATTTAAAAATAATATTAATAGCAGAGTCCTATTTACCTGTGATTATCCGCGAAGACTTTCAGATACATTCACCTGGCTTCTCTGAACGTAGCAACAACAGATTGAGAGTTCATTAGGTTTGGGTGAAGTGTCTGGTGAATGAAGGGCGGAGGTGAGTTTGGTTTGATTTGCTGTCCCTCCGCCTCTCTCGCCTGTCATCTGTGCCACAGACACACCTGAGTCTGTGAGTATCCAAGACACATGCCTCAACCTGTTTTAAAGTACTTAAAACCCAAGCCTTCCTCTCCCTGAAATCACTTCATAGGACATGGAATGAAGGAGTGCTAGGGGACTGGAGAGGACAGTGGACAAGGTATTAATATAAAAGAATCTCTTCAATGGATTACAGTGTTTGTTTATTCAACAACTGACGGTTGACCCACACACTCGTCTGTGAAATCTACAGAGGAACAGTGATATTTCAGGTAGGCATGGAAGGATAAAAAGGAATTTTCTAAAAATAATTCAGCAAATCCATTAGGCAGACCAGGCAGGGAAAGAAAAGAAGTGGGTCTTGGAGACTTGAGGGTTTGTTCTGTGTCGACAGTGAGTTCGTGAATTCTCTCTCTTCCATGACTCAAAGTGTCAATGAAGTTTACTTTAACCTCTTCTTTTGCTAAATCTAGGAAATATGCAGAGCACAAGAGTTATAGTGCATTTTAATTGTCTACTCCCTCATTCCTACTGTGGCTCAAAGTGTGCTTTGGGCTAGACCTGTGCAGTAACTCACTACGAACGATACCAGGAACTTAGGTCCCAGCCTTATTAGTGGACATTGATGTCTCTTTACCTACTCAAACTCTGCCTGAACTCCAAGGCCTGGTTCTTGGCCCAGCTCCTCTACGAAGCAAGCCCTTCTGCACCTCTCCCCTCACTGACATTTCCCTTCTCCAAACATGTACAAATTGTATGACTTCCCCTTTTGGTGCTTGCGAACTGTCTCTGAAAAAAAGTTATGACCTGGTTTGGGAAATTGCAAGGTCATGACCTAAGTAAAATTAGAATATTTTTAAAGACCTTTGAGCATTTACCTGAATAAAAGCTAAACAAGGATAGAAAAGCGTGTGCAGTGCTCAGAAACCTGTCAAGAGTCTTGATGCTCAGACATTAAAAGTGAAAAAGTTGTGGGATTTTAGAGGACCACGGACCTGGGAGGTATCTCATCCAACTCCATTCTTGAAACGATCCCATTTAATTCTTCTAATGAAACTCCAAATTATATTATGTTTTCTAAAAACTAATAGATTATTTTATAATATTTCAGAAAATATTAATGTACAATATTTTATTTGTAAAACACTGGGCATTTGGACAAGTGGGAAGCCTGAGCCATGCCTTCTGGAAGCTACTGAGCTCCTTGTGAAGAGGCTGAGCACATTCACGACGGTATAACACCTGACAGCAGTGCGCAACAGTGACAACTGAGAAGCATGCCCACAGGGGCAGGAGTTGAGATCTGGCTTCTTACACATATTGATAGAGACATTAGAAATACAGACAGTCACAGCAATGAGAATTGATAGATGAATGGGCATTAAGTGAGCACAATATTTTAATAGAGATATATAAACTTATTTCACTAGTTTGCCTCATTAAATTACAACCAGATTTTACAAAAAAAAAAAAAGAACTCTGAATTACACAAAGCAAAACAAAAGATAGTCTATCGTCTATTTCTTTTGAGTAACAGTGGAAAGCCCTGAAAGTAAGCAAGATAGCATCTATAACATTAGCAGATGGAATCCCCTGGTACTTAAATCATATTTAAACACACTGAGGCAGTCTTCTATGAACAGGGCATTAGTAGGGACTCAATCCAGTACTCAAGCAGATCAATTAGAAACAGGTGTCAACATATGGTGGGCAAAATATTTATGACAAATGAAACACTCCTTGCCAATAACTTGTAGACAGGCTATGGATGATCTGAAATCAGTTTTCAGTTCAGCTAGAACTTACTGAGAGTTTATTGTTAGCTAGACCTGAGTCATTACAAGCCTTGAAAGCTTATGGTCAGTTCTCTGCCCTGAAAACTTGAAGCTTCCCTGGTTTGCAAGCACCAAAACAGGAAGTCATACAATTTGTACATGTTTGGAGAAGGGAAATGTCAGTGAGGGGAGAGGTGCAGAAGGGCTTGCTTTGTAGATGAGATGGGCCAAGAACCAGGCCTTGGAGTTCAGGCAGGATTTGAGTAGGTAAAGAGACATGAATGCCCACTAATAAGGCTGGGACCTAAGGCCCACTGTAACTCTTGTGCTCTGTAAGTTCCTGGTATTGAGAAGCTAACCACTTGGATTCAGAATTCTTATTCAAAGAGCAGATAATAACGACCGCCATGACCATCCTTGTTTTAGGACTAGCCATGTAAGGATTTGCCCATGTACAGATGAGCAGTCACTCTCAAGAGGTGGCTTAAAATACTCAGTAATCCATGCTGTAAAGAGATGTGCTGTCATCCAGGCTTTGTTGCTCCATTTTTAGAGCACTAGCAGAGTAGATTTAGCATAATTCTTAAGCGCTCTAGGATTTTCAGGATGGTAAATGAGCATTGGCTTCAACTAAAATTCACCAGTTGCATCAGCCCCTTAACAAGAGGATCACTTTGTCCTTCAAAGCTTTAAAGCCAGGCATTGACTTCTCCTCTCTAGCTATGAAAGTCCTAGATGGCATCTTCTTCCAAGAGAAGGTTGTTTTTTCCACATTGAAAATCTGTTGTTGAGTGTCGTCACCGTCATCAATGATCTTAGCAAAATTTTCTGAATAACTTGCTGCAGCTTCTACGTTAGTACTTGTTGCTTCACCTTGCGCTTTTATGTTATAAAGATAAATTTCTTTCCTTAAACCTCAAGAACCACCTCCGTTAGCTTCAGACTTTTCTTCTGCAGGTTCTTCACCTCTCTCAGTCTTCATAGGATTGAAGAGAGTTAGAGTCTTGCTGCAGATCAGGCTTTGGTTTAAGGGAATGTTTTGGCTGGTTGACCTATCCATACCATTAAAACTTTCTCCCTGTCAACAATGAAGCTGTTTTGCTTTCTTAACTTTGTGTGTTCTCTGGAGTGGCTCTTTTAATTTCCTTCAAGAACTTTTCACAGTTTGGCTTTTTGGTACAAGAAGACTAGCTATTTTAGGCTATCTCAGCTTTTGACATGTTTTCCTCACTAAGCCTAACTGTTGCTAGGTAAGTTTTGATTTAAAGTGAGAGACATGAGACTCTTCCTTTCACTTAAACATTTAGAGGCCCTTATAGGGTTATTAATTGGACTAATTTCAATATTGTAGTGTCTCAGGGAATAGGGAGGCCCGAGGAAAGGGAGAGACGGGGGAATAGTTGGTCAGTGGAGGAGGATGACACACACAACATTTATGGATTAAGTTTTCTGTCTTATGTGGGCATAGTTTATGACACCCCAAAACAATTATAATAGTAACATCAAAGATCACTGAGCATGGATCATCAAAACAGATATAATAATAATGAAAAAGTCTGAAACATTGCAAGACACAGAGACACAAAGTAAAAATAATATGTGATACTGAGAGCAAAATTTCAAAGTTTGTATAATACAATTATTTCGCTCTCAGGAATAAACCTTAAATTGATTATTTTACTGTTCATTTAGTTGCTACTTATGAGATTACAATATTAATCGTTACTTTATTATAATTTAATATAATTAAATTATATTAATTTACAATTAATTTAATATCACTTAAATTAAAGTGAATAATTTCCACTTCATCCCAATAATGCTAAAACCTTAGTACCCTTTAATCCCATTTGTCTTCCACTTTTCACGTTAGTGTTCCATGCATTGTAATTCCATGTTTCTTTAAACTCTAAATGATATCACTTTTATATCTCCAAAAGATGTCATTCCCAGAGTAAATCACCCATTTATATCCCCGTTTAATTGCTTTTTATTTCTTAAGTGATTTCTTCTAAGTATATATATTTTTTTCTGATGCTGTTCCTCCTGCTTGAGGAATTTTCTATGGTATTTCAAAGGGTTCTGGTTGTGATATATTTTCTCAGTTTTTATGTTTGTCTAAAATGTTTTTGTTTCATGTTAATTTTTAAAAGGTATGTTTTGCTGAGTAGAGATTTTAGGTGGAAAGACCTTTTTTTTAAAATTTAAAAATGTAATTTTTATTTTATTTGCCCTGTCCTCATCTTTGTTGTAAAGTCATCTGGCAGCCCTGTTTTTGCCACTTTGAAGATCAGCAATTGTTTTCTCCCTCCGACTGCATCCAAGATCTGTTTCCTGGTTTTCCTCATTGCTATGCTACCACTGATGCGAAACTCAGGCTGCCTTTTTCAAGGACTCTGGCCTTGGGCCTTGTATTTCTAGTTGCTCTCCTGTATGTAGCCTCAAAGAGGTTTACTGAAAACCTTTTTCAAATTATTATTTATGAACTATATCTATAAATATGTGTATGTAAATGTATATAAAATATAGATCGTATATATGATTTGGTGAAACTTTATGACCATTGAAATTTACATAGACTTTTGTAACCATAACCACAAACAGGATGTGGAACAGTTCAATTACTCCCTAAAGCTTCTCATGCTGACTCTGTACTGAAACTGCCCCCCATTCCTGAGCTTTGGCAATGACTGGCACACTTCTACCCTGCAGTTCTGCTTCTTGGAGAACACATATAGATAGAGTCACACATGGTTTAACTTTTAGAGATCGGCTTCCTCCACGTAGCTTCCGGCATTTGAGATGCTCGGATGCTGTTGCATGTATCAATTCCTCATTCTGTTTTATTGATTGTTGACACACTTTTTATTGTGTCCAAAGTATGTTTATCTCTTCATTTGTCAAAGAGCATTTGTTTTGTTTTGTTTTCCAGATTTGGTGATTATGAAGAAAGCTGCTAAAAGTATTCATGCATAGTTATTTTTGTGTGTAAACCTAAGTCTTCATGTCTTTGAAGTCAATACATAGGAGAGGATTTGTCGGGTCATGTGGTAAGTTATGTTTAAATGTTAGAAAATTGACAAACTGTATTGGAATCCCTATATCATTCTGAATTCCCATCAGCAATGTATGAAAACGGTTGGTATTGCCAGGTTCAGTTGTTTAGTTTACTTTAATATTTAGCCTTTCTACTGGGTGGGTGGTATATTTAATTATAGGTTAATGTTTGTTTCCTTAATGGTTAAAAATGTTGAGCATATTTTTTGTGGTTATGTTTTTATTCTTATATCCTTTTGATGAAGTGTCTGTTAGAATATTTTCCCCATTTTATCAGTGGCTTGTTTGTTTTCTTACTGTTGACTTTTAAGACATTTTTTATATATCATGGCTACAAGAACTTTGTCAGATACGTAATTTGCAAATATATTCTCCCAGTATGAAGCTTGTCTTTTTGTTCTCTTAACAACGTCTTTTAAAAAAAGGAAGTCTTAAAGTTTGATTAAGTTTAATCTTTCTGTTATTTTTCTTTTATGCTTATTGTGTTATATCTAAAAACGCTATACCTAACCCAATGGTAAAGAAGTTTTGATTCTATGTTTTCTTCTAAATCTTTTATAGTTCTCTGTATGAAATTTGGATTTATGATCCATTTTTAGCTGATTTATGTATAAGCTGATTTATGAACAAGATGTTCAGATTAAGGTTTTTTTTTTTTTTTTTTTTCACATTGATACCCAATTTTTCCAAAGCCATTTTTTGGAAAAAAAAAAAAAATCTTTTTCCTTGCTGAGTTGGCTTTGTACTTTGTTAAAACTCAGTGGAGTACTTTGGGTGATCTATTTTTGGACTTTGTCTTTTGTTTCATTTATAGATGTTTTTATCACTTTACATGCTGTCTTTATTATAACTTTATAATAAGATTTAAAGTCAGAAAATGTGATTTCTCTGATGTTCCTATATTTTAAAGTTATTTTGTCTATTCTAGGTCCTTTGTTTTCTACATAAAATGCACTAAACTTCCAGATCAATTTGGGAAAATTGACATCTGAACTTTTTTGAGCCTTCCATCCGTGGTGACGGTATCTCTCTGCACCTGTTTAGGTCTTCTTTGATTCCTTTCATCAGTTTTCAACATGTGTATCCCGCTTATGTTTTGTTAGTATAGATTTACGCCTAAGTATTTCATTAGGTAAAGATACCACACATGGAAGTATTTTTTAAATTTTGGTTTTGAAATTGTTCTTCTAAAACCATATTATTCGAAGGGCCAGACAGGGAAGGGAGCCTGCTGGGGAATGAGAATCGGGGCAGTGCGTCATTCATGAATGCCCCCCACCCCACCCACGAAAATAACGTGTCCAGAGCTAAGCTGTGTGCTCGTGACGCATGTGATTAACTGCCGGGCAAAGGTTCCTATCTTATTGCAAACCCATGAGAAATGGTTTTCAGAATTACAGTTTTTAGACCATACTTTGAAAAACCACTGTTTTCATGTCTAACTTGTTATTTTTACTCTGTTGCATCATTTCGTCTTCACAATAATCATATAAGATGTGTTTGCTTCTTTATGTACTAAAGGAGAAATTTGTGGCACAGAGGGTTTAAACTTTTTAGAGTCACACAGGTGAGGGAAGTCCTGGAATGAAGCACGTGTGAGATCAGTGCAGGTGAGAGAAAGCGGACCAAGACTGGAATTGTTTCACTGCCTCTTTTGTGTCCGTTTTTGCCCTTGTTTTGTTTGTTTGGAGGGAAGGAACGAACAACAGTGATAATTCTTCATTACAGGAGTGTTTGTATATTTAAAAAGCTTTATGTAACAATAATTGTCTTGGAAATTAAAATCAATAAGTAATTGAGTTATAACAGTTCAGACCAATATGCACATTTGTCAATCAAGCACAATTTGCGTTAATAAGATTCATTGGCCTCATTAGATTTTGGAGACTTAATTTCTTGAAAAAAATAACTATGGATAAAAATGATGCTATCTTATTAAGTAAATTCCACATTCTTATAGAACGGTGCTGGAATAATAAAGTGAGATGACTGATTCAAACTGAGGAAATGAAATTCTTTCAGACGACCTTTAAAACTGAAATCTCTTTGCCAGAAAACATATTATGGAATAAGTAAAAGCAAGCCTTTTACATTAAATACGATGCTTTTAATACCACTTAAAGAGTATAAACCCTTTTGGTTCTTGGTCAGCGATTTAATTTATTATAGACTCAACAATCTAGTAGTCCATCGTTATCTTAAAAATAGATCTCTAAACTTTTTTTTGACATTTCACTTATACCTTTAAATGGAATTTAAACTGAAGGCATTCTCATCTCTCACCTGCACTATTCATCATCCTTTTTACATTAAACATGACTCTGTGTCATTTATTGTTCCTAGACACCAAGGTACCACAGTAGATTACATATGATCCATATCCTAAAGAAATGCCTGTATTTTAATGCAATATGTAAGCTAGATTCTTTGTTACCTGGTGATGGAACCCGTCACCTGGTGTTACAGGTGATGGAGCCCAATACCACTGTATCATTCAAAGGGGTATGGAAAATATGTAAAAAATAACAAAGGAAACACAGAATTTATTAATTAATTCCAAACACACACACACACATATATATATATATAAAATATGGAGGGAGTAGGAAATCTACACTAAATAAAACACATTTTATCAGAGACTTTGAGAAAGAGTTAAGGTTTTGACTAAGGTGGGGAAATGTATTCTGGCTACAGGGATAAGTATTTGAAAAGGTGCAGAGATTTGACCCATAGAGTGGAGACAAGTATGTTTTGCCAAATAATATGGCCTTGATCCTATAGATCCGTGGTCAGAAAATGTGGCTCCTGCACCAGCAATAGCAACAGCAATTGGGAACATACTAGAAAGGCAAATGCTCAGGCCCCACCCCAGACCTACTGAATCAGGACTAGAGAGGCAGGTCCACCAACCTGTGTTCCGACAAACCCTCCTGCTTCTAATAGATGCTGGAGTTTGAGAACCACCACCCTGGGGAGTGGATTTTAAATCAGGTGATGGCTTGATACCATCTAAGTCCTTAAGATAATTCAGCTAAGGTGCGGGGTGTTAATTGGAGACGGTAATGGTCAGAGATAGGGAACCAGGTAAAAGTCTATTGCAATGTCCTCTGGCACATGGGAGTCACACAACAAAATAAACAACCAAACAAAAAACCCACAGGCATTCTTTTAGGATGCGGATCACATGCTGTTTTCCTACTTCTGGCATCTACCATGATATCTGACACACATTTGGTGCTTAATGTTGGCGGAATGAATGTAGAATAGTGTAGGATGTAGAAGAGAGTGTTTTAACCAAGGCAGCACCTAGAAGCCGCTTAAAAACACAAGAATTTTGTCATAAGAAATACTGCCTTATGAGACTAGAATTCCCAGTAAACTTTGATTCTGGGGTTGGGGAATTCGTTGGCTTAGTAACAACATTTTCAGTGTTTCTGTCTTTTTCCTCTGCCGTCCTCAGCATTTTGGCATTTTCCTCAAGCTTGTCCCCTAATTGCTGCCCCATGGCGGTAGCCCCCTGAAAACTAACCCTCACACAGGAGGGCCAAAGACCAGAGGAGAGGCTGTCTCCTTGTATGTTTTCTTCAGTGGCCACAAATTGTTCCCAGAATCATCGCTTCCTCCTTCATTGTCAGTAAATGTTCTCTTATTTGCTATTAACCAGAATTGCATCATATGCCCATTTCTTAAACAACCAAAGGAGAGGAAATGGAATTACCACTATGGGTTAAAGCTCATCAAGGCTCACGCTGGTGGCTGGTGTTACGCCCCATCCTACCAGGAAGGCATGTGGTGGGGAGTGGAGGATTACGGACATTATTTAGGAGGCCAACAGGGTTTGCAGCAACCATACCTTCTTTGAGAGTTGTGAGGGTCAGACATGGGAACCCCATGTTTTAAATAGGAAAGTTCTAGACAAACATTAGTTATTAATAACCAGCCCTTATGGAGCTCCTGTAGTATACCTCATATAGACTAAGAGCTTTTAGTGTTGCAGGTGTGAAAGACAGTGCATTACACAGGAAGAAGCTCTGGCATGTGGTACATACATACATACGTTTCCAAGGCCCACCTTTGTAACTAATCAGCTTTCTGACTTTCATCACTTAGGAAATCTGTGTTTCTTCATATTGATGATGATAAATCTGCCTTATATCCTTCTCCAGGTCACTGTGTAAGTAAAGTTTCCCTGATAAACAGGAAATTAGGCTACTGATCGTGCTATTATCAAAGGCTCTAAAGGCCTTGACCTAATTCACCCTAATCTACAGGCAGAGAGTGGTGGGAAAGGAATTGCAGCCCTGGCCACCGGGCCCCACGCGGATGCTCTCTCCCCCGGATAATGCTGCGTACTGGACAGGCCTACACGGGCAAAGGCAGGCAAACCTTCCGAAGAGGCAGAGACGGTGCGGTGCGGTTCAGATGCCTCACTCTGTTCTTTTCTCTCATTGCATAGGACTCTCGGGAGCATCCTCCAAACACTTCAGTCAGTGTTTATAAGAAATCAGAAGACTGAGCTGTCTAAGTGTATTTTTAAGTGAACTTTTAAATATAGGTTTTCCTTTATATTCACTTGAAATGAATGAGACAGTCTCCCAGGCTTAGAGGTTGGGGAAATACAGAATTGCAGAGTTTTGCTGGAATTTGCGGAATTAGCTGTGTCCTCAGGCACTCTTGCCTGGAGTGTGGAGCCTTTCAAGTAGGTGGGTTTGTGGCTAAAGGAGGGGAGGCTGAGTGTTTTGAAAACAAAATTCTTTGTGTTGTCCTCAGGGCCAGATTGTGCAGGAGAATTAAGAGGCTCTGCTTTTAAAAGGAATCGTTGGTGACTTGAGGCCACAGCAGTTTGGTTCCACAACACAGCACCTACTTCAAAGGGATCCCCAGAGCAGTGCCTGTGCACCTCCAGCGGCAGCTGTCCCTCTCCAGGGCCCTGTGTTTTCTGTGAAGCTCAGGCCCCAGTTGCTTTAGTCTCCAAGGACAGTGGGGAAGGGGAACAAAATGAGGATGCTGTCTGTGTAAGTGGAACTGCAGCCACAAACACCAGGCAGGGGAGAGAGCCATCTAAACATACCTGTCTAATACACGTCTCTTTCCATTCCTTTAGCTAAGTAGGATGTGTGGTATGTGAGAGCTATCCAGAGAAACGGTACAAATAGGATGTGTAGATCTCTCTCTCTCTCTCTCTCTCTCTCTCTCTCTCTCTCTCTCTCTCTCTCTCTCTCTCTCTCTCATGCCTGCCTAGTGAGAGAGATTTTAAGAAACTGGCTCACAGGATCATGGGGGCTGACGGGTCAGGGTGACACACAAGCTGGGGTTCCAAGGAGGGGCTGATGCCTCGGTTTGAGTCCAAAGGCCATGGGCTTGGTAGAATTCCTTTTCTCCTCTTCTTAAGAATCACTTTTAGTTCTCATAAGGCCTTCAGTTGATTGACTGAGGCCTACCCACATTGTAGAGGGTCATCTGCTTTACTAAAAGTCTACTGATTTAAATGTTAATCTCATCTAACCTCACCCTCACAGAAACACCTAGAATAATGCTTGGCCAAATATCTGGATAGCATGACCTAGTCAAATTGACACATAAAATTAACCACTACATGTGGTTTAGTCTATGTTTAATTGAAGACTTCCATCATTTCTTAAATTCATAGGATCCCTTGAGTGCATCAGGCCATTAGATCCACCTTTTTGCCATTATAAAGGCACGTATGAATCATTTAACTCCCTGTGCCCGTGCTGAGCCACGCACAGCTTCAGGGGGTCTGCAGGCACATAAAGTCTTCATACCTGGAGTGGGGGGCCAGTCCTCACACGAACCAGGTGGTTCACAAGTAAAATAGGATTAATCTCAACACACCTGTTTATTGAAATGTTTTTTATCTTGGCAAAAACATCGATCCATTCACCCATGTATTTTTTTAAATTTACTTTTTTAGGTAAATCAAAGACTGTGCAATATAAAATTGGCTTCTAATTGGACATCAAAATGCCAAAAATATAAGGGTGGAACTGTCACTAAATCTAATGTTTAATATCCCTAAGAACGTTGGTATACAGTAACCACCAAGACTATTTGTGACGTGACCCCTTTAAAAGCAAGCCGGCCATTTAAACACATGCTACTTTTACAAAGAAGTTGCCGTCATTGTAACTTTGGGGAATGTAGCTGTTTTTACATGAGATCTTGATAGAATTCCTAGAACAGCATGTGGCTGAGACTTGTCTGGAGGTGACCTGTTTCTCCAGCTGTTGTAAAATGATAACTTATCAGAATGTCTACTTCACTTCTCTTTTTGAGCCTCTCTCCAGCCTGGAAGAGTTTCTTATTTTATTATGATACTCTAGGTATTTTGTCAGCGAAAGGAGACCCTCCTATGTTGAAAACAAAGAGGTAACTGAACTTATGACCCTTGATTACAAGATGAATTGAAAAGCCAGTGTCTTCTGTTGCAGGACTGCTCAACCCAAACGATCCTCTCTCTTGTCCTTTACGTTAGCTATTTTCTGCCAGAGCAAAGGATGCTGCCTTTGTGAGAAGTCCCTTGGCTTACAATTTCCTACCTCATCATTCACTATGACTGTCACCACGGGTGCAATGCTGTCTGTGAGACAGGCTGCTGCCTTTACTGCTGCGGCTAGAACAAGGAGATTATTTCCACTTTTGTGGTCATATTTGCTGTGTATTTTGAAGAGATATTCATGGTAGCCCACTACTATGTATCTATATACTCATGATAATAGACAAATACGAAGCCGTGGAAAGATGCGTCAAGCTCAGGGGTGCTAGAGTGGCGCCCAAGTACAGGACAAACAACATACGTGACAGTCGAAGTCCTGTCTCAGAGGAAGGAACTAAATCAAAACACAAGTAAGACATTCTGTGATTTTCATTCTTGACATGTGTCCTTTTACTCTTTCATAGATTTCAAAAATAGTTACTGTTACTAGCTTAGCGACAGAGACTCCTCTAGATCCACAGGGCATTCACCAAGGAGCTACTGCTTAGGTTACTTTCAGGGTGTGTTTTCTAATTTCCCACCCCAGGCACATGCATGAGGTAGTTGTTCCGTTTTCCTGGCATACCTTCCATGAACATGTATTTAGCTAAGCTGAGTCCTACTCATTCTTGGAGTTCGGCTAAGAATCACTTCATTCAGAAAACCTATTCTGACTCCACATCCGATTTGGACACCCTTTTCTAACTTGGTTCCGCGGTACTCCCTTTTACACATTGGCGATTTTGCTTCACTGGTCTATCGTCATCGTCATTGGACTGCGAGCACCTCACAGAAAGGGACGCTGAAACTGGCAGAGGGTGTAGCCTGCTCCACCTCCTACTCTGATCTGCATCTTCATCATCGTACTCTTCTTCACTACTATTCTAGTTATCAGTCAAATGTGTGTTATGAGCCAGGTGCTGAACTGTATGGTTTGCAGAGATTGTGTCATGTGATCTTCATGCCACCTCCATGACATAAGCGATGCTGTTGTTCCTGTGCAGCAAATTAAGGCTTGTAGCGATAGGAAACGTGCAAGTTCACGCTGTAATTCACGTCTGTATCTGGCTGACTACAGAGCTCTTAGCAAAATGTCACGGAACCTCAATAATTGTTTATTAAACAAAAAATAATTAAGAAACAATTAACATTCTTTGAGAATAATGTCCTCCTCTTCTCCTCTACAACACTTATTAATATGCATGTATGGAGAAGATATTAAAAATATGTTGGTATAACAAAGTTGAATGTCATGTGTATGATGTGGTAACCGAAGCAAACCCTGCTTATTCACAACCAAGGCTCCTGCTTCTCAGAGCTGGAAGTTCCGAAGTCTGCCACAGGTGCTCTTCTTTCCTGGGAATATTATTAACGTGCAATTTTGCTGATCTTTGGGAGAGTGGAGATCTGCCCCTTCTTTCTATCCAAGACTGGCTCTTCTATATACCTTGGCCACATTCCTGTGAGTTGAGAGACCTGGCTTCGAAGCTGTCTACTGAATAAGCCAGGGAGACTGAATTGTAAGAGTCATTGAGTGTCATCCTATATCCAATGTTTAAAGATTATTAATTCCCATAAAAGTAATTTCTATATAATAAATTAGAAATCTAATCATTAGCGATATAGACAGCATTATATAGATAGAGATATGAGCCATCCGTGTGTGCCTTTGCAATGCTTATGTGAAGTTACATGTATGTCTGTGGAGGTATCAAGCAATGAAAGTATATGCAAATGACCCCATCTGGAAAGCTACTAGGGAAATGTTGGGGGGCCGGTGTCCTATTATGTGAAGGACACAGAAGGAAACGAGGTGGACATAGCAAGTGGTGGCAGTGAAGAGACAGGCTGGCAGGACAGCCCCTGGGAGAGCAGAGGATTAGAAAATTCACAGGATTTAGACACAGAAATCAGGGTTTCAAAGCCACATCTGCCATTTCCCAGACAGGTGAAAATTAGCACATTACTTAAATTCTCTGTTCCAAGTTTATCTTACATAAAAAATTATACAATCTCATGTTAAATTGTTAGAATTAAATAGTCAATTGAAGAAGGCATGGATCTGTCACCTCGCAGGAGGTTAAAATATACCTACTTTCCTTAACTTTTAATATACAAACACATTTACAGTGATTTTTGTTTTAAATTATTTTGTAATTCTGGATGAAAGAAAGAAACCCTCCAGCAATGACTTTCTATGTTTACAACTGTCATTTCTTAACCTGAGGTCATATATTCTTGGGAGTCATTAGGGCAGCTCACACACAGCGTATAGCCCAGGAGACGAACTCTGGACACATGTGGACTGTCTTCCTCTAAGAGTTACACTCGGAAGACTAATTATAGAGGAGAAATGTTTTCCTCACATGTTTTGTTGGAGTTATGGTGATATTACATTACTTGTAGCATAAATCCATTTCACAGGAGTTTTACTCATTCTTTTTTACCTCAACTTTTTATTTTGAAATTTTCAAAGAGAAGTTGAGGAAAGAGTACGAAGAACACAAAGTAACCTACTACTCAGACTCAATTTTTTAAAAAATATTTTGCCATGCTTCTTTTATGTATTGATCTACTTTTACATATTTTTTTCTGCTCAATTATTTTAAAGCAAATTATATACATGACAATCCATGCCTATAATTAAGTCTCCTACAGTAACCCCAATACAATTTTTATACCCTGTAATACTAACAAAAATTCTTTTACAGTTTGTAACATCCAGACCATATTTAAATTTTCCAATTATCCAAAAATACCATTTATGCTGTCTTTTTTATTAATATTAGATAAGGTTCTAATCATATTTCATTCAGTTCATTTGGTTGTTATTTCTCTTTTGTCTCTTTTAATCTAAAAAAATCCCCCTTGTCAATTTTTATTTATAATTATTGTTTTGAAGAACATTTAAAATTCTGAGTCTATCTACACTGTTTTGGTAGATATTTCTATAACCCTGAATTGCCTGGAAACTAGAAGTTAGCTTATCTGATCAGAATCAAGTTGAATCAGTTTGGCAGGAATAGGTGTTATGGGTTGAATTGTGTCTTCCAGAAAAAAGATAAGTTGAAGTACTAACTCCCTCGGAATATGACCTTATTTGGAAATAGGGTCATTGCAGATGTAATTAGTTAAAATGAGGACATACTGGTGTAGGGTGGGCCCCTGATCCAATGTGACGGGCGTCCTCACAAGAAAACGGCCATGTGAAGACAAGGCCACGCAGAGAGAACACCATGCAGTGAGGAGGGTAGAGTTTAAGTTATGCAGCTGCAAACCAGGGATGCAACCAGCAAACAACCACGAACTAGGAGAGATGAGGGAGGGCTGACTACCCTGCTGATTTCAGAGGAAACATGGCCCCACTGACTTCTTGATTCTGGACATATTCGAAGCAACCCAGTCTTCAGCACTTTGTTAAGGCAGCCCTAGGATACTAGCAAGATAGGTCATGCTGTGTATTTGAGATTGTACCACATTTGGAGGCACATGGCGTCAGATATCTCATTATTTATGGAGCTGAGTTTGATAACTTGGTTAAGATTGGATTGCTCTACTGTAATAGTATGTTTTATTTTTTTTTCCCTTTTCAATTAACAAGTGATTGCTGGACTAACCTTGGGCACTGTGGAAATATCCTTCCCAATAAATGTTAACTAATGACTTTAGTGTCCGCTAATGATTGATGACTCTTGACCGAATCAATTATTTCCTTGAAGTTGAAACAGGGCGTTTTCTAACTCCTTCCACGTTTATTGACTAGTTCTTTTCTGAGAAGAGAAATATTCCCTCATGAACTGGGAATGGATTGTAATAGTTCTGCCTAAAATGCAGGAAAAGCATTCAGTTGTCACCAACAGTGATGCTAAATGATGTGCTTTCTCCACCCTACCCCAAGCCCACATCTCCATGAACACAGGGCTTTTCATTGATTCAGTGTGGTACAACACAATACAGTGAGCACGCATTCTTGATGATGTATTTGTCCTGTATTTGGCTGGTGGGAGCAACTTAATGCCTCTGTCCTCTGTGCATACCCTCCTTGGTCTTGTGTACCTTGTGTTCTGCACAAGACATTCTAGGCTAACTTTGTCCTTTACTGTCCCAGAATTTCTCTACGTTTTTCCTAGTGCCTTTAACGAAAATGGTATTTAGAAGCAATGGTTTAGATCTAATTGGTTCCCACTGCTTCTAAAGTTCGTATCTTTTAGGGCCTTGGAGAGTTATTTATTTATTTGTTTATTTACTTCCATAAGAATGTTGACAGGATGTTGATGTATTGACCAGGCTGGAGTGCTGAGGCACAATCATAGCTCACTGCAGCCTCGAACTCCTGGGCTCAATCAAGCCTTCTTCCTGACTCTCAGCTTCCCCAGTAGCTGGGTCTACAGGCACGCACCACCATACTCAGAGAGTTATTTTTTATAAAAGAGGCTGAGCTCAAAGTCACATTACAAATTTAACATTTCAGGGTATTTTCTTAACTTCTTTGATGCTATATCTGTATCTGGTTTTCTCTCTGACCCTGGAAATCTCAGTTTCTTATAGCTTTAACATACATGGTTTTTTGTTATATGAGACAGCTTGACATTTATTTTAGCTTATTTCTGTGTTTTTTTAAAAAGAATTTAAAAATCCCAACAAAACAAATTTGCAAAATTAAACCTTTTTTTAACATTTTGTTTTATTGTTATTAGCAATGATTTCTTATATTTTCTATGCTGTGATAAGAAGATGTATTTTAAGAGTGCGTACAAACTTATTACTGTTACATCTTCCTGATTTCTTGAACATTTATCATTAGGAAACATTCCTGTTTATGCCCATTTGTTTTTTCTGCTGCAAATTCCAATGTGCCTGTCACAGTACTCCATTTCAGGTTTTTTGTTTGTCTGTTATTGTTTGCATTTGCCCATTGTAACTTTCAGTCTTCTTTTCTTTTTCTTTATGCTTTGGTATATCTACCAAACTTTCCTTTTAGTAGGAGGATTAGTTTATTTGCATGCATTGTAATTATTGAATAAGTTTCTTCTATTTTGTTTCTTTAACTTTCTTTTTGTCCTGATTTTCTTCCTGTTTTATATTAATATCTTACCTTCTTTTGGAATGATCTTTCCTCCCTCATTCCATTTCCTTCATTGGTTTCTGAGGTCTCTGTCATAATTTTATCTTTTTTGGGGGGGGGGATAGAGTCTCACTCTGTTGCCCGGGCTAGAGTGCTGTGGCATCAGCCTAGCTCACAGCAACCTCAAACTCTTGGGCTCAAGCAATCCTCCTGCCTCAGCCTCCCTAGTGAGTAGCTGGGACTACAGATGTGCGCCAACACAGCCGGCTAATTTATTCTATTTTTTGTAGAAATGGGCTCTTGTTCTTGCTCAGGCTGGTCTTGAACTCCTGACTTCAAATGATCCTCCTGCCTTGGCCTCCCAGACATAATTCTATCTCTTTTTTGGTTATTAAACTAATCTTAAAATTTCTACTTAACTTGTCACAGTCTAAATTAAATTAGTATATTTATCTTTTTGTTAGAAAATACAAAGACCTTTTAATTATTTAATTATCCTTCAAAATTAAAACACTTTAACTCTATTTATCTTTTCAAAATTAACACAAAGTTTCCTTCCAATTGACTATATTTTTCCTGTGGTTTTCAATCTAATGCCTCTGTCCTCTGTACATACCCTCCTTGGTATGTAAGTAGAAGTAAAAATAAATTAGCATACAGATCCCTTAATTTGCAAAATTAATGCCTTTGAAATATCCTCCAGTAGTTCAAACCTTTGTGATGTATGTGGAAATGTCTCTATCATAACAAAAAGTTTATGTCCTGAATACCATAATTTTACAACTTCTTGTTACAAATTTTGCATGTTCTGAACCTGGAAACAAATATTAGTTAGAACATAAAAATTATATTTGAGGCTAGAGCTGAAATCTAGTCTGTTTTAAACTGATATATAATAATAGTCAGCCAGGGTTAAGATTTCAATATTTAGGGAGGAATTTTCTTCACGGTTCATCAGTCAGGAAAATTTGCAGATGACTAGCATGTTTAAATTTGCTTTTCTATATTAAAAACTAATATGAAAGTATGAATAAGTAGTTCATTATAATGTGCTGCTTTGAGGCAAATGAAGATACCATTAAGACACTGCACAATGGAAATTGCTAAGTGCCCATTAGTTTGCAGTGACAGCCAGGAGGGCACCAGCCTGGGTTCAGCGGGAGGCTTGCAGCCACAGTACCCAGCTGACGGGAACTAGACCTGAGACATTTTCAGACCCTTCAGTAAAACAGTCCGAGGATTTGCAGATGTGCCATGTCCTTTGATCTGTAATCCAAACAACCTTTAATGCAATATCTAGAAGGGAAGACAATTGGCTTCTGCTGAAGAAAAACATTGTTTTTCTGCCTTATTGGTGAAGTAGGAGAATAGGGGAGCAATGATATTTAAAAATTATAAACTGTGTGTACAAGAAAATGACTTAGCTCCCTGTGGTGTATTCAGTGAATTATATAATAAACTTTCATTTGCAGAAATCATACTACCTTTTACACCAAATGTTAGAATCTCAAGCGGTAGTTATTGAACATTATTTTATATGCTTTTCACATTGATGTTTCTTGGTTTCAGCTTAGAGGGCTAGTTTATCAGTGACACATCATGGCAAATTAATAGGTACAGATAAAACCTTCCATAAATATTCATTATATCTCATTACTGCAAATTAATGAGATATTTTAAAATTAAGCCTAGTCACTTTTAGTACTGAGAACCTTGTTTTAATATATGATGTGCAGAGATAAATTATGATCATGAAAATGACTGAGCTCATTATGAGAAACTTTTAGATAGACTTTTTAGTAAAAATTTGTATATGGACTGACTACTGTTTTACCTGATTTTAGAAATAATAAGAAATTCTCTTTACATCTCTATACTCTGAATTTACTTCAATAATACTTTAACTGTTCTCATATAATATTGCAAAGCAAAGAACTTTGTATGTAGAATATATAACACATTTAAACAATTTAGAAAAGATGTCTCCACTTGGAAGTGCATGCCATAGTAAATTAACATTTAAAACCAAATATGATTTTTTTTTTTTGCACAAATAAAGATTTAGTTTGGTTTTTCATCTGCATTAAGAACCTGAGCAGATAGTCAAGGAAATAAATACATATAGTTTAGAATAGATTCTACAAACCAGTTAGAACTGGTTTCACTCTCTTTCTGAATTACTTAGTTCCCTAAATAGCCACTAAGTAGGAATAATGCCCTTAGAGAACCCTCAGGCTCTATCTACTCAGGTCAGCGGACACCGTGCCCAGCGAAGCTGTTCCTGTCCTGCTTGAAGGCTGACAAGATCATGCAGATTCCATTTGAATTAGGTCATTTTTATGTGCCTTCTTTCTTACATCCTCTCTTCAGAGATATATCATGTCTTTTTCTTTCTTTTCTTTTCTTTCTTTTGATTTTTTTTTTTTTCTTTTTTAAGGATGGCTGAGTGTATGCTGTCCAGGCTGGAGTACAGTGGCAATTCACAGGCACCATCATAACACATTACAGCCTTGAAATCCCAGGCTCAAGCGATCCTCTTGCCTCGGCCTCCTGAGTAGCGGGGACTACAGGTGCGCGCCACTGCACCGTCTAGATATACCTTTTTGAAAAATCTTCGCTTTTGCTGTTTCTTGATTTATTTCAAAGAAGTTATAGCATTTTTGTTTTCTGAAATTATTACTCCAATATAAAGGAAGGTCCTTTCATTATCTCCTCCTTGTAAGCACATTGATCGAATTCTCTCAGTTTGGCACCAAATAGATACTGCAGCATCACATGACAATTGGATCAACTATCCTATGTACACTGACAATTAATTTCAATCCTTCATTTACATTTGTGAAAGGTTTAGTTATCTGACTGTATTGACTATTCAGTTCACTTCTCCAAAAAAATAGATTTAGCCCAAATAGGGGAATACCCAGAGTCAAAACTCTCTAAAACAGAACAAATCCTCTTGAAATTTTAAGCCTTTGTTTTCTCATCTGAAAATGGAAGTTATTTTATTAGATAATACCTGAGATAATCTCTAGCTGTAAAATTCTATAATTCTAATTATATTTAATATTAATATTTTCTTTGAAATATAGTTTTTATATGTTTTATTAAATTTACTAATCTGATGTTTTCTAGAACAAAATGATCTTTACTCTTTGGTGTTTAAATATGTGTATCTCTTCATTCATTACATTTTTACATAGTGAGCACCTCTAGAATATGAGCCCATGAGAGAGAAGCCTCACAGGCCTTATTAACTTCTGTGTCCATAAGTTTCAGAACAAAGCTGAAGGGTTAGGGGCACTGGCCGAGTAGAGAAGGGTGAGTGCTAGGCCTCTGGAAGAGATTCAGAGATGATTACATGTGGTCTCTTTTCAGAAAGCATTTATCATCATCAAGTAGGAATGGTAGGAAAGGTATAAAAGCAGCCATTGCACAAGGCATCGCATAGTGACTGCTGGAGAGGACATCAAGGACATCGGGAATGCAGAGAAGGTCGAAAGCTCCCCATCATCCTCAAGCAGAAACCCCAGGAGGAAGTGGGTTGGATTTGGAAGAAGCAAACCCCTGAAGTCCAGGATAAGTTCAAAATCCGGAGAAGATATGTGTTGACTACTCTTTACTTTTGTTGCTTTGTCTTAGAATCAGGTTCCTTGTTACTTGATACCATCAAAAATAAAAACAAACAAAAAGAACAAAAACAAACAAACCACAGAACAACCAGAGTACTTGTGGAATGCTGTTGGATACAGGGATCAATGTGGGGAAAACTGGCCTTTCCGCCATGTTATGTCTCTTTATACATAAACATGTTTTATCTCTCATTGTATATGGGCTTTCTTTAATGTGTTCAGTATAAAGTTTCATGCTTCTCCATAGTAGATTTACACGTTTTTAAAATATATTGTTAGTTACAAATACATTTTTCTGTTTTAAAGATCAAACTTGTAATATGTTGGGTATAAAAATCCCATTATCTTTAAATATTAATCTTGTATTATGCAACTTGCATAACTTCCATATTAATTCTAGAGATTTGTCTGCAGGACATTTTGGGATCCCTATTTGGACAGTCATGTAATCTGTGAATAATGGCAATTACTTTTTTCTTTTTCAATTCTCCCATTATGTATATTTATATATAAAATACA